>NC_141318.1:5272500-5520000 GCF_037954325.1 Fistularia commersonii
TTGTTTTAGGAGTGGTATGTGGCTCTGGTCAAGTCCCAGTGCTGCCTTCGTGGGGACGTTTCTCTTTTGGAGACGACAGAACTCCTCACTAAACTACCTCCCTCAGATCTCTTCAGTATTATGAGCTGCAAGGTGACTTAAACAAACTTTTTTTTGGTGCTATCACATCATTTTTTTTTTTCCCCTCAAAGGTGAACATTAATTTTGTTTTGCTATGTTTATTTTTTGGGTGTCAGGCTTTCAACCTAAGTCTGCTTTGCCCATGCTTGAGCATGGGCGTGCAGAGGTTAGCGCGGGGTCAGGGCTCACTCCTGTTGGAAACAGCGTTGCAGGTGACCCTAGAGCAGCTTGCAGGGGTCACGCAGTCACTTCCTGCCCCGCACCATTCCTTCCTGCCTTCCTCTCAGCCACAGCCATACTGGGACCAGTTAGCAGATGTATATGGTAAGAGGGTGAAGGCTGTTTTGTCACATGAATTTTCCCTTGACTGTCTTAAGAGGGGGGCATTTGCAATAACAGCGTTTTTTTTTTTTGTTTTTTTTTCCCCTCTTCATTTTAGATGAGCCGAGTTTCTATCCCAGGGTTCTTTCACTTTGCAGAGCTCTCTCACAGTACCTGCTGAGCGTAAGCAAACTACCTTCCTCACTACAAATTCCCGCTGACAAAGAAGACCTCATCACTACCTTCACCTGCACTGCCACCGAGGTAAAACGGACAGACTTCCATCTAGTTCATTTCCTCATGTGAAGGCCACAAATGCACCATTGACCAGTATCAGTGTTCTTGTATTGATAATAAATGCTTAATTTAATCTTTTAAAAAAAAAATCCCTTGTTGCCGACACTGTTAATTTCACAGTTTATTCTGTGATCCATCTCGCGCAGGTGATAGTGTGGCGTCTGCTTCAGGATCACTTACCTTTGAGTGTGGACCTGCAGTGGGCCCTTTCCTGCCTTTGTTTGGCCCTGCAGCACCCCTGTGTCTGGAACAAACTCGCCGCCCCAGAGTACACTACACGTACCTGCTCTCTCATCTACTGCCTACGCCTCATTATGGTCTCAGGTAGAGAAGCCAGCATGACACTTATTAATTTCCTGTTTTGTTGGGGCAGACATGTTTTTTTTTTTCCTTTTGTAATTTGAAGATTATTGTAACCTTGAGGCCATGTCTAACCCACAAAAAAAAAATGTTTGGTACTCGAACATGCTCCACAACTGCCCATATGAGACAGTCACTCGATATATTGAGGTTTCATAGTCTTGAGGTTCTTTGGCAAAAAATAAAAGCCTCAAGAGTCCAAATGCATCTGAGGTGACACACATGATTCATGGTTGCAAAAATTGTTACGCTCATTCAGCGTTTCCTTTCTCTACTGTAAATATTTGACCCTGGCATTCATCTCTTACCTGCTGCTTGGGATAAAATATTTTGATTGGCTATTTACAAATATTTTGCAGCATTCAGTTTTGTGTGTGCCCCTCCCCCGGTAAAACAATGACTGCACAGGGACACAGATTGCATGTTTGCTTTGCTGCATGGGGATAACTTAAGTTCCTCATATTTATGAAATAAAAATGAGGACTCAAAGAAACCTTGAGTATTTCATTTGAACGTGATCTTCAACCACATAATTTTTGTTTCCTTCAAAATGTTTTTGTATGCAGGAAAAGGAATTTTTGTCTCTCTTTTTACAACTGCAACTCGCAATATTTTTTTTTCTTTATACAGAGAATAAAGGTAAAAAAAAAAAAAAAAAAAGATGCATGCGGTGTTCTCCATTTTAATTTGTCAAAAGCATTTTGTGGATCCTGGTGTAAACGGGTCCAAATGACTCTTTGAGTGTAGAAGTCTGCCGACCTGTGGTCTAATGCCACGGATTATTGCTGATACATTGCTGCTGCAGCTAAGCCTTGCTGTGTAAGTGCTGAGTCTTTTTTTTTTTTTTTTTTTTTCCTATTCTCCCAGTGGCCGTGAGTCCTGGAGACCAGCTTTTGCACCCGGAGAGGAGGACAAAGGTACAAAGAGGTTCTGAAGGTGACCAAGTGGACTCGGCATGTGTCAAATGTGAGCATTCGCGTCACGGCAGATGGCTTGCTTTGTCGTTGACTGTTTAGATATTTTGGGATCAGTCTCGGCCTCGAGAGTTTTGTAAATGAGAAACGCCGATCTTCTTTTGCAGATATGTGCGAGTGGCAAGCGTGCGTGATTATGGCAGAGCTGGTTGAAGGCATGCAGTCCGTCCTTTCCCTCGGTCACCATAGAAACAGTGCAATCCCTCCTTTTCTCACATCCACCCTGCGCAACATTGTGATCAGTCTTTCCCGTCTGCCTCTGGTCAACAGCTTCACCCGAGTTCCCCCACTGGTGTGTATGGATTTCTTTTCTGCTCCCTTGCACATGGATCTTGTCTGAAAAAGTTTTATTTATTTATTCATTTTTTTTTTTAAATTGCACTTAGGTTTGGAAACTGGGCTGGTCCCCTCAACCAGGAGGAGAGTTCGGCACAACGTTGCCCGAGATCCCTGTGGACTTCCTGCAAGAAAAGGACGTCTTCAGAGAGTTCCTCTACCGCATCAACACTCTGGGTACAAGGCTTTTCACAACACCGGCGAAACACTTGTTTTGAGCATTTTGTCAATGTGAATCTTCCATCCGACTGCTCACAGGCTGGAGTAGTAGGACGCAGTTTGAGGAGACCTGGGCCACTTTGCTGGGGGTGCTGGTCACCCAACCAATCACGATGGACCAGGAGGAAGAGACCCAGCATGAGGTGAGCGTGCAAAACCACGTGAGGTTATCTCTCGTAGAAGCGTGCCCGTAATCGTTTCTCTTCATCCGGTTTCTTCTCCAGGAGGATTTGGAACGCACCCAGTTGAACGTGTTAGCGGTGCAGGCCATCACCAGCCTGGTACTGAGTGCAATGACCCTGCCCACTGCTGGCAACCCGGCGGTCAGCTGTCTGGAACAGCAACCCCGCAACAAGAGCCTCAAAGCCCTGGAGACTCGGTATTGATTCTGACCCGTGTCTTATTATCCCCTCCGTAGTGGAGCCGGCCAAGCGTTTAATGGCGGGTTACTTTTGTCTGCGGCCAGGTTTGGCAGGAAGCTCGCCGTGATCAGAGGAGAGGTAGAGCGAGAAATCCAGGCCCTCGTTTCAAAGCGAGACAACGTTCACACACACCACCCCTACCACGCCTGGGACCCTGTGCCCTCCCTGTCAGCAGCCTCAGCAGGTAACCGGCAACCTACATTCACACATTTGTTTTCCTGGAGTTTGGGTTAAAACAAAATAAAAAAAAAAAATAAAAAAACCCACACACTTCTTGTAATGTGTTTTTATGTGATTCAGCAGGCACGCTGATCAGCCATGAGAAACTGCTCCTCCAAATCAACACAGAAAGGGAGATGGGTAACATGGATTACAAACTGGGACAGGTAAGATTTATCCTCTGGGGGCCCTTTGGTGGTCCTCTTCAAAGGGGGGCGGCAAAAGAGTTTAATATTTAAGTGGATTATTCTCCAGGTTTCCATCCACTCAGTCTGGCTGGGAAACAATATAACTCCACTGCGGGAGGAAGAATGGGGTGAGGATGAGGAAGATGAAGTAGACACTCCGGCCCCCGTTTCCCCACCCGTGTCCCCTATTAATTCCAGGTTGGTCAGACAAATACGTGATTTCTTTCAAATGACACACTAGAAGAGACCTGAGCACTTTAAGGCCCACAGGCCACATCCGGCCCGCCAAACTATTTTCTTTGAACATTTTAATAAGTGTCATCAATCAATATTGAATTTAGAAACTCCTTTTTATTTAATTTTGTATGGATGGTTACATACAAAATAATGTTGGTACATTTATATGATCATTAATGATTTTAAAGTTGAAATAAAACGCCAAAAAATGAAAACATTTAAATTACAATTTTCAATTTGCTCAATTTACATGATACCCAGTTGGCCTGCACATAAAAATTAAATAAGAAATGTGACCCGCCAGCCCAAATAATTGCTCACCCCTGCGCTAGAAGAAACACACACACACACTCACACGTGATATGCTGACCTCCCCAATGCCTGCGCTCTCAGGAAGCACCGTGCAGGTGTGGACATACACTCTTGCTCCCAGTTCCTTCTCGAGCTCTACAGCCAATGGCTCATTCCCGGATCCCCGAATAACCGGAGGACACCGACCATTCTCGTCAGTGAAGTGGTCCGATCGGTGAGCTGCTGCGAATGTGCTCGGCATTTTTTTGTTACGCAAATATACTCACCATTTTCCATGTTTTTTTTTTTTAATTTTTTTTTAATTTATGTTAAGTGGAAAATGGTGAATTTATCCAAATATTTCTTTGGTGACATCTGTCTGAAGAATCCCTATCACCGCTTATGTTCACGTTTTGTTTTTTTCATCCACTTTAATATTTTGCCACTCCGTCTGGTTCTCTGCAGCTGCTGGCAGTGTCGGACCTGTTCACTGAGAGGAACCAGTTCGACATGATGTTCTCTACCTTGATGGAACTGCAGAAGCTCCACCCGCCGGAGGACGAGATCCTCAATCAGTACCTGGTGCCGGCAATTTGTAAGGCGGCTGCAGTCTTGGGCATGGTGAGCAGACCCGTCTAAGGATTCAGTCTTTTTAATACAATATTCAGAGACTTTTTATTTAATTTTTTTTTTAATTTTTATTTTTTTATAAAGTATAGTAGTAGTAGATTTATTCTGCGAGCGAGCTCAATTTGCTCCTATATCAAATTAAATTCCAATTGAAATGCAATAAACATGTTTAAAACTCCCAGTTTTGTGTTTTTTAATAAGAAAATGTACTTTATGGAAAAAATACAACAGAATGTAAAGATAAACTGGTTAAGTGTATTTACCATGAAGATTGGACAAAGATGCCAGTGGGAGGAGGTTTCATGCTCCGTCACTTACTCACTACACATTTAATGCTACAATGTATTGGTAACTTTAACTTGCACACTGTGCTACACTTTATTGCTAAACTTTAATTTAGTGATGGAGTGAATGCCAGTCGTCTTTTTTTTTTTTCTTGAACTATTCTCCAAATCTTCATGGACAAGTCTAATACACGAGTTGTTTCATCTACCCATTTGCACAAATAGTCCTGTGCGGAGTCTCCTATGAAAGAGGCCGTCAGCTCAGGATCTTGGTGTTTATCTCATTGCTTAACTAATCCAGGACAAGCCATCACAGAAAGGACGTTTATAAGTCAGTGGCACTAGAGATGACAAAGGCCTTCTTGTAATGATTCACAGAGGTAAATCTCAAGCCAGGAAAATGAACATTGGTAGGATTTCTTTAATGTGCCACCCCTGCAGAGCAATCACTAGCGTGGGCTAATTAACAGGCCTTGTGTTTCAGGACAAAGCAATAGCGGAGCCGGTCTGTCGCCTGTTGGAGACGACGCTGCGCAGCACCCACCTGCCCAGCCGCATGGGCGCCCTACACGGGGTGCTGTATGTCCTGGAGTGTGACCTGCTGGACGACACGGCAAAGCAGCTCATCCCAACCATCTCGGACTACCTGCTGTCCAACCTCAGGGCTATTGCTCAGTTAGTATCACATGTCATGTGTTAAGGGTGCTTGGACAAATGTGTAGTTCAAGTGATCGCCACTAGGTGCTGCACTCCACCTTTTTAAAACCGAATGCACCTTTTTTTTTTTTTTTTTTTTTTTAATTATTACACGAACCAGCGTTGCACTCGTCACATCTCGAACTTCTGCCCTGCTATATTCTGCAGCTGCGTGAACCTGCACAACCAGCAGCATGTGCTGGTGATGTGCGCGGTGGCCTTCTACATGATGGAGAACTACCCTCTGGACGTAGGCACGGAGTTTATGGCCGGGGTGATCCAGGTGAAAGTGTAAACTTGTAAAAACCAAACACACCCATCTAGCGCCCCCTCCCCCCCTGTTTTCAATTATTCACTAAAATAATTTAGCCTAATCTTACCTATTATTTCTATTTTCTTTACGCTCTGTATTACAATCATTCATCAGTCTCCCTCTGCTGGTTCCCTGTGTTCTCCAGCTGTGTGGCGTGATGGTGTCGGCGAGCGAGGACTCCACCCCCTCGGTCATCTACCACTGTGTGTTGCGCGGTCTGGAGCGCCTCCTGCTGTCCGAGCAGTTGTCCCGCGTGGACGGCGAGGCGCTGGTCAAGCTCAGTGTGGACAGAGTCAACATGCCATCCCCACACAGGGCCATGGCCGCCCTGGGCCTCATGCTAACCTGCATGTACACCGGTAAGCGGGAGGTCAACTCATTTTTCAATATCTCCCACATTATCCACTGATAAAACTGCATGCTGGCTAATTCACCAGCATGCACATTGTTAGGACTGGTGCGCCCATTATCACTGTGACAATCCACTGCTGGCTTACTGGCTTATTCCCCTGCATGAGACTTACAATGCAGCAGCCTGGTTTTGTCACCACTCATCCCCACTGAAGCTTGCAGACCAGGTTGAAGTTTCACCGAGCACGGCCGAGCTTTGTCCTGTTTCTTGTCCTTGCCCACCTCCCTAAAATTTCCGTTTGCATGTCGTAACTCCTTCACCCCACCCACCCACAATGCCATCCCTGTTCCCCTTGAGTAGAGAACTGTTGAGGACTCCAAGGGCTCTGTAGCGCAGATCTTCCCCTCACACATCAGAAATGACCACAAACACCCCGAAGAATCTGGATCCAAGCTGCCATTAAATTATATTAAAATTCCTCCGCGTGGTTTTAATTCCACCGGATGAATGTGGTGTCTTTTTAAGCTCCTAACAGATTGAGTCCCTTGGAAACAAAAGTGGTACGCTGAAAAGGATAAACCATGTGGCGTCCTGTCGTTGCTCTTCATCCAGAAAAGCTTTTAAGTTGACACCTGCATCGACCATAATTGGTTTCGATTGTGCACAAAGATTACTAATGTTGGCAACGGCAAAATGAGAGAATTATCAATATGCTTTTTTTTTTTTTTTTTTTGGAAACTGAAATGACAGAAGTACTGTGCGTTTGCTGCTTAGCTCCTCGTTTAGTCATTTTTAAAGTTGTGTCAATGGACAGACATTAACTCCCATTAGTTTGCTTCACATCCATAACCAGTCATGCTCGGCACACCTGCATGGTCCACAACAAAAAAAAAAACCTCCATCCCGATGACTTTCTACATAGCAGTTTTTCCAACCGACCTGTCGATGCTCTTAAAATGCCTGCTAGCTTCCCGCATGTGATTTCTGTATTTCTACGCACACCTTTTAATATACCCACCTCTAACCCCTACTTTGGCCTCAACTAACGTAGTAGTGTTTCCTCCTCGTGCTGATGGCTTAGAGCTAGCCAGCATTACCTCCCTGCCTCTCCCTTTAACCGGTAAACCCAGAGCTTGCAAATGCAAAATTGGCATTATGTAATTGGTATGCCTAACCGCAAAGCAGTGTGAAGCCGAATCACATCGGCATCTAAATTCATACTCAAAGCACCAGTCTGTTTTTAGGAATATAATACTAATTGGACTGACGGTAGCCGACACTAATGCTGTTTTTGAGATAATCTCTTAAGTTGTCATCTATCAGTTGAACCCCCCCCCCCCCTCCTCACAGATTTTTAACCGCTGCCACCCTCCCTCTCATCCTCTCAGCGGTGCTTGCGTCGGGTTCAGAAGTGACAGGGGTTAGAGGTCAGGTTGACTCTGGCTCTGCTGTTGCGGAGGCGCCGGGCGTCACGGCGAGTCATGTTGGTTTCTCCTCAGGCAAGGAGAAAGCCAGCCCCGCCAGTCGCCCCGCTCACTCTGACCCGCAGGCACCAGACAGCGAGTCAATCATTGTTGCCATGGAGAGGGTCTCCGTGCTCTTTGACAGGTACGTACCCCCCCAAAAGATAAAATGCTCCTTTATATCAGACCCCTATGGGGTTTTTAGTCACCTGATGATTCATTTGTTTGAAGGCCCCCACTTCGAAAAGCAATTTCCTCCTCCCCGATCTACTCCTTTTGTGCTTTCCTCTTCGAAGGATCCGGAAGGGTCTGCCCAGCGAAGCTCGGGTGGTGTCCCGGATCCTCCCCCAGTTTCTGGATGACTTCTTCCCACCACAGGACGTTATGAACAAGGTGATCGGGGAGTTCCTGTCCAATCAGCAGCCCTATCCGCAGTTCATGGCCACTGTCGTGTACAAGGTGAGACGCCCGGTCGAAAACTCGTCCTCCCGACTCGCCTGCGCGATCAAGCGAAAGCCGCGATCAATAGACCCGTTCCGTTATTTGGAAACCGTGTACTCCGGGCTCCCGCTGAAACCTTCTGCATCTAATTCTTCTTTAGAAAGCCAGCAATGTTCCAGAGTCATTTTAGAGTGGGTAGCTTTTTACAAGGAAGCGCATTCACAACTTCAAGCGGTTACCTGGCATCTCAAACGTCGACGGACCGGCTAACCCACCCAAGAGACTACTTTTTCAAAGCAGCGTCCTCGATGATATGTAATTAAGAAAAAAAAAAAAAAGCATTGTGCGCAGCTAAATGAAAAAACTCCTCTCGCGGTTGTTTGTAAGCTTGCGTCCTGCCAAACTCCAATCAGAATCTAAATCTGATGATGAAAGCTGGATTACTTTGTAAGTTATGGGAAGTGATTTAGGGCCCCTCTTAAGGTGGAGTGAGGTTAGCGGTTTGATGGCGAGCCGCTCCCCGTCTAATACTGGAATTATACTTCGTGGTGCCAACTTTACGCGCGCATTTGTGAGCAGGTTTCCATATTTCTTACGCCGCATGTAGTCTTGTTTTTTGTCCCCTTCCTAAACCCAGTCAAGTGAGAGGAGTTCAAAAGTGTAGCAGGAATCCAACCCCAGTTCCCGACTGGCTGTGCTAGCGTGCTTGCTCTCTGGCACGGTTAGTGGAGACGACAGAAAGAGGCATAAAGGATTTATAGAACTGCAACCAAAGATTTGCAGAGCTGGTCGATCCGTCTGTATATTTACCGTGCAACATTAAATTCTACAAAACCTGACAGGTGAAATAAGATAATGCAATTTATGTAAATATATCTATCATTGGCCAGACCGTTAAGGGCTTCCACTCTTACCATATTTTTCGGATTATACGTCGCTCCGGATTATAAGTCACACCAGCCAAAAATGCATAATAAAGAACGAAAAAAAACATAAGTTGCACCGGAGTATAAGTCGCATTTTTGGGGGGAATTGATTTTGATAAAATCCAACACCAAGAATAGACATTTCATCTTGAAAGGCAATTTAAAATAAAAATAGAATCGAGAACAATAAGAGAATAAGTATAGCCTATATGATGCATAAACAACGAACTGAGAACGTGCCTGGTAGGTTATGTTAACATAACATATTACAGTAAGAGTCCTTAAAATAACTATAGCATATAGCACATGCTACAACCAAACAATTCTGAATTTTGATTGGTTGGCGTGTGTGTGTGTGGGATGATCGCTGATATATTAAAGACACACACACACAACAGAGCAGGAGAGCTCAATAATTTCACACGTAAGTCGCTCCAGAGTATAAGTCGCACCCCCAGCCAAACTATGAAATAAACTGCGACTAATAGTCTGAAAAATACGGTAATTTGGGAAAGCCTTTTTTTTTTTTTGGATGCAGTTTTTACACGATCCCATTGTGTGTATGCATTCAACCTCAGGTTTTCCAGACGCTCCACGCCACGGGCCAGTCATCGATGGTTCGGGACTGGGTGCTGCTGTCCCTGTCAAACTTCACGCAGAGGACGCCGGTGGCCATGGCCATGTGGAGTCTCTCCTGCTTCTTCGTTTCTGCTTCTACCTCCCAGTGGATCTCGGCGCTGTATCCTCACACGGTGAACTTCACCAGCTTTGGAAAAAGACAACTGAGCTGATTTTATTTATTTATTCCCTTTTTCTTCCCCCCCCAAGGGGTCAAGGTTAGTTCGGCGATATCACGTATCAGGCAGTCTTCCATCAGACAGATTCTAAGGGCATGCTTTTAAGACAGGACATTCTTTGAATTTCCCTTGAAGCACAAAAGACAAAATTAAAATTCTTCGGAGTGCATATTCGTTTAGACAACAAAATATCAAAGCTGTTTTTTTTTTTTTTTTTTTTTTTTTTTTTCCCCCCACTAAAAAAAGACAAACTATGTCAGTGTCAGTCAGGGAGTTATTCCCAGAAGTGTGTGTGGTGTGTTTTGTGTAATCACTATCTCCTTCACATGAAATAATGTTGGCAGTCATTGTGGCGGTCTGGGACAGCAGTCCATAGACCTCAGTCGGGTTCAGCTCATCCAAAGGACAAGAAATTGACTCCGATGTCTCACAGATTTGATGAATAGGGGGGAGTCACTGAGGAACATCTTTTTTTCTTTCCCTTGTTTCCCCGTTCCAAGAAAATGTTTTGCAGCCCGTCAAACACAAGTGTAACCACAACTGTGCTTTCACTCCCTCTGCATAAAACAGGCTGGAACCTCACGGTGACACACAAATAGAATAAAACGCTGTGAGACACATGCAGGTTTTGACACCTGGAAGGTCACTAACCTTTCCAATATTCAGAAGCACTCCTGGACGGTGGTGGCTTTGACAAGCTGAAATAAAAAGAAATGGGGGGTGTTAGATTCCTAAGATACTAGACCCTAAAATGTGCAAGGATACATATTTGTCCACATCTAAAACAGGATACACTTGTGACATGATAACATTCGATCGGTTTTACTCTTCCGGTTCTTCGTCGGGTCCGGTTATTTCCCCCCTTAACGCCTGCTCCCCTCCAGACTTCCACACGTGATCAGCAGAATGGGGTCCAGCGAGGTGGTGGACGTCAACCTGTTCTGCCTGGTGGCGATGGACTTCTACCGGCACCAGATCGACGAGGAGCTGGACCGCAGGGCCTTCCAGTCGGTCTTTGAGACCGTGGCGTCGCTGGGGAGCCCCTATTTCCAGCTGCTGGGATGCCTGCAGTCCATCCACCAGGATACGACCCTTTGAGGGAGGTGGGCTCGCGTGGGGGCGCTGGAGGGGAGCGGTGCATGTGGAGACGGGTGGCGCTCTGGAAGGGGGGGGGGTTCTGTCTCGCGCTGAAACCGAGACGAAGAAAAGAATGTCATTAGAACCTACTGTAAGCCTCATCCCTTTTCCCCACGATGTGACACAAAGATGAACGACAAGAGGCGTGAATCAGTGTATTTCAAACACGACTGCCCCGAACGAGGAGGATCAAGCACCCGCACCTGCTGTATGTGAAGGACACCGGTGATTCTACCTGCAACCTGGACACAGATCGTACCTGCAGACCAATGACAGCACCTTGATCACCCCCTCCTAACCCGTTACCTTGATGACACCTGAAAAAGATGTTAATCGAACCCCAAATTAGATTTATTTCCCCTGTGAGGACATGCTTGAGTATTGTGACGTCCGTGAACTAAAAAAATAGAGAACACAATTATTGATAATTACAAGTTATTTCATCTATTTCTCAGTGCTTTTTTTTTTTTTTTTTTTTTTGTTTTCTCTTGTTAGAAACAGGCCACCATGCAGTAGATGTAGTCAGGAATGCCTGCTCAGTGTTAATATTTTCAAGATGTTTTCTATTCCTGTTACATGTTGGTCATTCTCTGCAGCAACCATGTAGATTTAAATGTCCGGAATATTTTTTTTTTTTTTTTTTTTTTTGCAGGAACGATCGCCAACAGCCATAATTACTGTTATAATAGTCGTGATTATTAAGCAGGAGGCGGCTTGTTTAAAAAAAAGAAAAGAAAAGAGCAAGCTGTTTGCTCAACGAACAATAGACCCGCTATCCAAAAAACAGAAATCATTTTAACGGCCCACACACCCAACTATTTCAAGACAGAGGAACATTTTGAGCAAAATATCAAAATTGCTGTTTTTATTATTTTTTTTAATCTGTCACAGAGGGGGAGAAAAAAAAACACTTTTCCTCAAGGTTGTAAGACACCGCTCATCCATCAGGCCCTCTTTGTCACATTCGACTCTCGTACGATGATCCCGACGATTCTCCCCGTCTGTACTTAATTCTCAGGATGTATGATTTCCTTTATACATGTAGTAATAAGAGTGGAAGTAACCTTTTAAATGGAGTATCTTGTACAAAGTTATTGTAAAGTAAGAAGAAAGCCATGCTACATGGAGTGTGTAAATGAGAGCTTCTTGAACTGACAGGTGAGGTGATGGTGTTGTCCGTTAACACGCTTGTGAAACAGCGGAAGACCACTGAATGAGAGGGGAAAACTCTTGACCCGGAGTTTCCTGGGAGCGAGCAGGGCTTCTGTTAACTCTGTACATACACTTGCCTTAGAGAGACTGAACACATCCTTTACACTGAAAGCTTGAAACGCATGCTTGGCGTTTGCAATTTTCTTGCGTAGTCCTTAAAAAGTTGTACCTCTTTGGTTACGGTTGCCATGTTTCGTGTTGGAAAAGATGCAATGCAAATCCAAAGGGAGCCTTGTAACCATAGCGATGAATAGCGGCTTTGACAAATCAAGACGCGGGAGTGTAGCAAAGTCATGCCACGTGACAGCCAGACAGCGGGTCGAGCTTTAAAATATTTTGTTTTTTTAAAAAGTAACCTATTTCTCTGTCAAAGAATATTAAAAACCCACCCAGCGCTGGGAAAAAGCTGAAAGCTCAGCTCGTGTTTGGCTCGGCGGCCAATCCAGTAGGAGATACTAATTAAGAACCGATTTGGATGCAGATGTTAACGCTCACCAGTCGCAAGTGTTTCCTTTTGATCAGGTCAAATAATGTATGAGCATAAAACAGGAGTGAGTCCTGCTCAGCAGGCTCCAGCTGTTACTGGAATTCCAGTCCGAGTGCCCCCCCCCCACCCCTCCAGCAGATCAAATGAACCTAAATGACTCCTGTTTTTTCCACAGTCGGTAGGCTTGTCAGCTGACTTATTAAGGTACCTAAATAAAATACAACTTTTCTGTTCCAGGAAATTCTTCCTAAGCCGAATGTAAGACTGCTGTGAGGGAATTCTCCTGCGAGCTAGTTTTCAACCCCCCTCCCCACCCACCTTCCTGAACCCTTCGAATAAGAGCAAAACACTGACTGATGGGGGATTCCCTGCAGGAGGTAATACGATTATTCAGAAATCTTTTGTGGTCAGTGGTCAGGGACTAAGGCTCCTAAACTGTCTCTCCAGAAAGAGCAGCTATTTATGTTTTGGTCTCATAAAAAAAGGCAAGACTGACTTCTTTTTTTTTTTTAATCCTATTCAGCCACCATGTCATCCGTGTTTCTGATTAGCACGTTTGCACTCGGCTCTTTTCCCCGGTCTTGAAGTACATCCAGGTGAACTTGCCACCGTTTTTAACAACCCGCTCTCTGAGGACACTGTCCGAAAAGCACAGATAAGAGAATAATGTGATTTCTGGGACAGTGACTTCAGTTTGGAGCCTCTTTCACTTTTTTTTTTTAAATTGTCTGTATAAAAAAGAAAAGTATATATATGCAAGAGATTGTGTTTTTCAGTTTGTTTCATTATTTTAAAGAGATTAATCACATCATATGGATTTGTTGTAGACATGAATAAATTATTTAAAGATGTTTAAATGACCTTGTGATTGGAGTGGTCACTGAGGGAAGCCTGAGCTGGTGAATCTAGAATAAACTTTGAACCTGTCACTATCATCAGGCTGATATAAACCAGTCTGGATTTATTTTGTTGTTTAAATTGCACGGCTGAATAACGGTTAGCACGCCTCTCATTGCAAGAAGGTCCCTGGTTCTGGATTCTTTCTCTGGATGCTCCCTCTCTAACTTTTCGGGTTCTTGGTCCTTCTCCATCTAAAAACCTGCAGATAAATGACTGAAAACAGTCAGGTGGATTTTCTGAATTAGAATGCAATGGGTCGGATTTAACAAACCACCCACTCTGATCATCGGATAGTCGCAGAGACTCTCACCAACTGACAACTTAGTCTTCACATTGTAACATGAAATCTTCAAAATGTGTCCTAAACACTAAGACATCTGCATACACGGGTGAGAAATTACCCACAAATTAGTGAAAAATTTTCTAGAAAATAGGCAAAAGATGAAAAAATAACAGCTTCAGGAAATTAATTTTTTTTTCTTCATTTGAAAGGAAAAA
Source organism: Fistularia commersonii (assembly GCF_037954325.1). NCBI lineage: Eukaryota > Metazoa > Chordata > Actinopteri > Syngnathiformes > Fistulariidae > Fistularia > Fistularia commersonii. The sequence goes on from NC_141318.1 coordinate 5,286,621, forward strand.
TATATTAAAAGATTATTTAATCTGTGAGGGTTTTTTCTTCCTCTTGTTAAAAAGTGGATGGAACCTGTTATGCTGGATGTATTTGTGTCTTTTTACTGGGGGGAAAAAAAAAAAAGAGTTTCTTTTCACAGTCTTGGGCCTCAGTTCACCCTTTTGATGATCCACTGCCACATTTTACTGCGTCGCCTACCTTGTAATTACGGACGTTGTGCGCAGCTCCTAATTTTACAGCAGCCATTAGGATGGATGACACATGATTAAACAGTATTAAGAGGATTATTGGCAGCAGCCATCTGGTTCATCACCAACCCAATCTAAAATCACGATGCTGTGGGTGCTGCTCTCCTGGCTGAACATCATGAAGGATTAATCATCTCACCGGCCTGAATGTAAACGCTTTGCTGGGTTGGATGAAGAAGCATTGGCTTGTTTTGTCAAAAAACTGAACGGGAAAAAAGAAAAGGAGGGTAATCATCTGCTGGTAGTTTAGGTTGCACTTTGCAAAACAAACTAGTTTCAGTCTCCTCTGGAGTTCTTGCTTATTTTTTGCTTATAAGGTGATTTCTTAATCAGGCCAGTTCAGGCTAAATTTGAGATATTTTCCGATTCGTCACTTTTCAGTTTCCAAAGTCATTTATAGTCGGGTTTAATTCAATTTTCTGCCATTTTTGGCAGGGTGATTTCTTCATCACTTTCTAGTTTTAACATTTTCAGATCAGTTCTGGCAAAGTTTCATCTCATTTGCAACTTTTCTTGTCGATTTTTAAAAATATTTCATAACTGGGGGTCATTTTTTGTGAATATTCCTATGTCACTTGAATGACTGAAAACTACACGATGCCTCCATGGTCCGGTGTCATGAAATTGTCTAATATGTAGCCTTCATTGTAGGACAGAGTTAACGGTAAACAGCAGCAAGGTGGTAATATCATGATACGAAGTCTCGCTTGAATGAAGTTTTCCTAGGAAAGATTTCCTTTGTTCACTGATATGTGAAACCAACTGGATGAGTCATTCCAAGACATTTATTTTTAACATATTCCAAAGGAATAATAATGGCGTTCGGTGACCATTCGCCTTGTGCAGCGTCTCTTGTGTTAATGTTCAATTCTTAAAACAATAAAAAGTTGGACTCGATGTGGCTGACACCTGTGTTCACCAGATTTGTCTGTCGAAGAACTTTTTCTTCGCAAGGGAAAAAAAAAGTTGCTCGGAAATTCCCTTTAAAAATCAATCATTGTTATCATTTCCAAAAACCAATTCCACCCAAGGTCAAAAGGCATATTATCTCCAAGAATTCCAACATAATTGCGAGTTTAGAGGTTGCAACCACTTCTGGATGAGATCTTTTGTAAGTGAAGCGTGAGTGTGTGTTGTTTAAAACTTGGTTTGATTCCCTGTCATGAGGAGGAATCCTGTGGTCCAAAAAAAAGAGTGTTCATAGGGTAAGACAATAGACAGGGAGATGCAGCTGTTGTTCGGATGTAAAGTTTAAATCATAATAATTAAAAAAAAAGGGGGGGATCTTGTCTCTTTCTTACAGTGTGATGTTTCCTCCTCTTGTCCTCCCCCTCCACTGCCCACTCAAAAACACACCTCCCTCTCCTCCAGTCCTCCAGTCCTCCTCCTCACAAGGCTACTTCGCCAGATGGTGCAGCCTCGGCTTTTGTTGACCCGCCGTCCGCCGAGTTTACCCAACTAAACCCCGGCGACGCGACCATGGGAACCGACCGGGCGGGATCCTCGTCGGTCACCGACTAGTAAGTGGCCGCGTTTCGGCTTCGGGCTCCGGTCGAGGCAGCCTTTTGTTGGCACTCGGAGGGAAGAAGAAAGAAGAAGAGAAGAAAACTGCATCCACCTTTTATTCAGCCGTGACCCGCTTTACAACATAAGGATTGTCCTGGGCTTTTGTCGACTTTTACCGTTCCTCTTGTCCGCTCACAGGCCGTGTAGATGGACACGCCAAAACACGGCAAAATCACGAATATTCTCGACGGACTGCCGTTTAGGCGCCGTTAAGCTTTGACACCTGTGGAATACGTCTCTATACGCTTGTTCGCCTCACTTTTTTTTTTTATTTGCGATTTCTCACTCTAACTTTTTTTATGCCAATTTGTCTGCATAACTGTTCACCCACTTGATTGACGTGTGGCTGAACCAATGACAGGCCGTAAAGAGTGTGTGTACGGCGCCGTTGCCAAAGTGACACCGCCATTCCACAATGCTGGCCTTACGGTGGGGGGCGGGACCTTTGCTTAAACGCTCAAAGCACGGGTGGATACACTTGCGAGGCGTGACAGCTAGATAATAAAACAACCGAAAAACTTTCAAAAGTCGCGCAAAACAAGTTAAAAAGCCACCCCTTTATGGTTTAAAGTCACAAAAGTGTGTCTGTTTAAATACCGCAATACCTTCCCTAATACTTAACCTGTTGCCGTGGCTTGTTAGCATGGGCAGCTAACGTGCTAACGCCCTATGCTAACGTCTGCTAACGTTTTCCTCAATTAAGGTAAACATGGAGGAGCATTAATTTAATCAAAGGAAAACAAGCGCAACCCGGGCTTGGTCATACTTGTCCGAAGTTGAATTCGATTCCAGCTAAAGTTTAAATTTCGTGCGGGTCACCTGTTCGGTCTTCTTCCAGGTGTGAAAACGCCTGTTTTCTTAAAATCCCGTCTCCCATTGGAGCTCCTGTCACGGCGCCTCCCTGTTCAGGTGTGGCTGCTTCTTGACTTCTTCCCCCAAACACGGACAATATTTTCCTAGTTTAAACCAAAACCGCCCTGAAATAAATTCTTTCTTCAGGAGGACTATTTTATTGACATTTATTAGGTAAGGCTGAGGATTTGGGTAATAACAAAATGACAGAAATACCGTCCATTGCCAGTAGAGTCCGAAAACTCATGCAAAGCTTCTAAAATGACAAAACTAATAGATTCCAGATTATCTGTGTTTGTTTGTGTGAATGGGAATGACAATTCACATGTAAGATACACAAAACAAATGCTATAACCAAGTCTTTACAAGCATTTCGGGAACTATTTCAGTTCAAATTTCTTTTAATTGTACGCATTTCATTTTACATTCCTGCTAATGTGGCAGATGTCACGGTTGTTTTGGAGCTTCAGAGGCTTTCATGCAGATTTTCTGCAAGTTGACCCGAAGGCGAGGTCACAGAAACCTTTTTACTGTTTTTATTTTTCTCCCTAGATGGCTATCTTGGTCTTGACTTTCAAGTGTAGAGCGTATAGACAACATCTGATGTGAATTTTTGCGCTGGCCAGCCCGACCTGTTTTCTACGGTCTGAGATGCAGACTCCCACGATTCTCCTCTGCTGCTCTGCAGGTATCCCGGCCTGTGAATTGGTAGAGTGACACCAGGATGGGAGTTCCAGTGGCGAAGCTGTGCCAGAGCTGAGGTCCAACTTTCATCTCCCTGCTGAATTTCGGACCGCCACTCAGTTTTTCATGAGATCTTGATAGCAGAGTTCTTTGACATGAAATTTCAGACGACATAAAGCCAGAATCTTGGGATGTGTGCTAACTGACTGCTACTTACTGTATCGGCGGACAAGAGGAAACTCTTGACACAATGTTCAAGCAGGAAGCATCATCGAGAAGGTGCCCACGAGGGGGGACTGAGCTTTCCCGGCCCCAGTCCCCCCAGGCCTCCTCAACTGTGCAGCAGAGGAGAATTCGCTCCGTGGAGGTGGCGCGAGGAAGGACGGGGTATGGTTTTACACTGTCGGGCCAAAGCCCATGCATCCTCAGCTGCATCCTGAAAGGCAGCCCGGCGGATTATATGGGCCTGCGCTCTGGTGACCACATCCTCTCCGTCAACGACATCAATGTGTCCAAGGCATCGCACGAAGATGTCGTCAAGCTGATCGGTCGCTGCTCCGGTGTCTTGAAGCTAGTCATCGCTGAGGGAGAGCGTCACAGGCGGCACCATCATCACCACCACCATCACCATCACCACCACCAGCGCACCACCGCCGGTCGCCACCACAGCAGCACCTCGGTGGCGGCTTCTTACCCGGACTCCTGCTCCAGCGATGACGAGTTGGATGGTTTTTATGACAACGGCGTCAACAACAACAACAATAGCAGGGCAAGCCATGCGGCTCGCGCTGGTTGGTTGAGACCCAAAATGGACTCTAAGCAGCTAGGTATTAATCGGGCAGAGAGGGTGGTAGCGGAACTGCAGTCCGGTGGGATTTTCAACATGATCTTTGAGAACTCCAGTCACTCCTCCAGCAGCTCAGACAAGGAGAGACCAGGCGTCACCTCTACCTCCAAACCACGTCCAACTTCTGATCCCGAGTTCACCCCGTATCGTAACACTTCCCGCTCTCAGAGCAACCCCATCCTGCTCTCCGAGGAGGAGATGGCTCAGGTTCTGAACGACGATTCCGTCTTCCTGGAAACTGACTTTCACCATCTTAACCTTCAACACCACGAGGAGCAAGACGTGGACGTGGGAGACGGGGGTGACTTGGTCCTGGAGGTCGGCGAGGGCATCCTCAATGTGGGCATGATCGTCGGCTATCTGGGCTCCATTGAGTTGGCCTCCACTGGCACGAGCCTGGAGAGCGACAGTCTGCAAGCAATCAGAGGCAGCATGAGGCGCCTGAGGGCAGAGCAAAAGATCCACTCGCTTGTCCTCATGAAGGTTAGACAAAATGCATTCGTTTCTATACAGCTACATTGCTATTTGGTAAAAAGTAGCGGCTTTATGTAAATTAGTTTGTGTGAAGCTGTAATTTTGTCTTTAGCCTTTCACAGATATATTACTATCAGTTATAGGCACATGGGTATGATAAATGAAGCAATATTTTAAAAATGAAATTCAAGATCTGTTTGTGAAAATTTGTCTCCATCAGGCACCTCACCAGTCAGCAGACTTTATGACGCATTTCATACGACTACATTCAACATATTGAGTTGAATCCAGTTTCCAATATCAGTTGATCAAGTTTAACATGAGTACCTCTCAAAGCTATTGGATCTAGAATACTGTCAAAATGAATAAATAAAGGCTTTCTGATACCCAAACATCCTAACCGCAAATTTGATCCTTTTTGTGGGTATTCTATTGCCTATGAGTAGTATTGTTGGAGATAGCTGTCAGCCTGTTTTTTATTTTCAGCTACAATATGTCTTTGCATAGTTCAGCTATTTTCCAATGTTGTCAACAGCATCATGTTGAAATAAGCTTTGCTGTGACATTTATACACTGATGAAATGTCAAGTCATGAATATTTGAGTAATGACTCCATAATTGGATCATTTTGCATGAGTAATTATGCATTGGATTGTTATTGTTACTGATATTGTTGCAAAAAGTCCCCGTATTGTATGGTCTCAAAACACAACCCAGACCTGAAGTCAACTTGAAATTGTTCCAAAAGCAAAATCCAAAAACAAAAAACAGAAAATTGTACCTGTTTCAAAAAAATGATCAGTAATAAAACTTGCTTTTTGTGATCATTATCCCCCTAAGATCAAGTTGTAACATGCTTTATGCGTCTCTGCCAGGTCATGCACGACAGTGTGCGTCTTTGCAGTGACAGGGGTCAAGTTCTGGCCACCTACCCCGCAGAAAAACTCGCCTTCAGTGCCTGCTGCCCGGATGATCGCAGATTCTTCGGACTGGTCACGATGCAAGCCACGGATGACGAATGCCACTTCATCAGCGGGCAATACGAGGACGGCGGTTTGAGAACCTCCTGCCATGTGTTCATTGTGGACCCTGATCTCTGTCATCACCAGGTGTGTGCAGAAGAGATAATTTGGGACGTCACTTTCCAGAAGGAAATGTCTCTTTGCATTAACCACTAACATTACCCAGAGAAAATGAGAACACATGATGTGTTTGCACAGATGCAAAACACATGCTGCTCGGTTAAATCTGACCTGACGAAAAAAGAATCATGTTTTGTTACTTTGTGAAACACAAAGCAGCTGTAAGAGATATTTCTCTCAAAAAACAGTGTCAGGTGTCGAAATTATTACAGCAAATAAGAAAAATTAGATTAGAGAATATGTAAATAAGAACGAGAATCCGTGCAAGCGCTGGAATCCAACTTGGAAGGCGCTCGTATTGAATTCAACATTTTAGTAATTCATACCGGGCCTTATCATTAAAGATGGGTTGTTTTACACATTATTTTAATTATAACTTTTTTTAACAGCAATAAAAAGTGTTTCTCGCAGCTATGCAATGTTTCCACTGCTTGTTTTTCAGGTCCATTTGGGTGTGGCAAGAAGGTTCGGCTTTGAGTGCACCCCTGACCCAGATACAGGAGGCTGCCTGGAATTCCCGCCCAGCTCTCAGCCTCTCCTCCAGTTTGTCTCCGTACTCTACAGAGACATGGGGGACAACATCGAGGGGGTCCGGGCCCGGGCCTTTCACGACCCAGACGACGCCCAACAGAACCACAGCACCAGCAGCAACAGCGATAGTGGGATTGGCAACTTTTTGCCGGAGGAGAAGAGCAACAGAGTGCTTTTAGTTGACCTCGGGGGTCCCCCGAACCACAATCACGCCTCGGGGCCCCGTCACTGGGACAGCCCGCCTTCATCCCAGCAAGCCTGGAGCCCTACCTTCGGAGCCGCAGCCTGTCACCCTCCTCCGCCGGCGCTGAGAAACGGTCACTACCGCCACGATCCACACCTGGCCGACCTCCCTCATCCCCTCCCCCTGCCCCATCCTGATATCGCTGCCAGACACTCCAGAGGGGTCCACCCACACCACTACTCACCGGGAAAGCGGGGAGGAGCTGTCGGAGGAGGAGAAAAGAGAGGGCCAGGAGGCGGAGGGGGAGGTGTCGGAGGGGTGGAGCCACAGCGTTGGCTTCCCGTCCATGTGTTGAGAGACTGGCATCAGCAGCACCACCACCACCACCACCACCACAGCCACCTCCAGGGCCTGAGCAGCGACCAGGAGTCGTACGCGGAATCCACTGACGGATGGTCCTCGGCTAATTGCAGCACTCTGCCCCCACCCATGAATAAGATCCCGGCTGACCGTTACCGGGCCCCGCTAGCCCCTGGAGACCACCTGCCGCCACCTGGAGGGAGCCAACCTCCACCCCCTCCTCATCCGCAGTCCCACACCCACCGACTGGCCGTTCAGAAAGAGGAGTGGGCCAAGAAACTTTTCGGAGCGGGCGACAGGGAGAGACCCGGAGCCGAGAGAGGTGAAAGAGAAAGAAAACGAGGGAACATTAAGGACGGAGAGAAAAAGGTAATTTGTTGATAGCTGTTATAGTATTTCAGTTAGTGATAGTTGTTATCTATTTGCTTGTTTTACTTGAATGTATAGGTAACCTTTCCATAATACTGCAGCGACATGTTATGTCGTGCCAGATTGTCAGCTACAGGTTTTTGGAAGAGTTGTGTTAAAACTAGCCATCAGCTGAGAAGCCCGGGAGACGGCAGCAACCCCCATGACATAGTCGTGCCGTGGAAATTTACTCTGACTAGACCTACAGTTTATTGAGGCCATAAATCCATCTGTGTTTGTCCCACCGCTCTCCATGGTGTCCGAGCCATCTCCCTCTCCGCCAGCTTTGGACCCATTCAGTCCTTAAATTAAGAGCGTTCTCACATAGATGTTGAGCGTTTCAACGCCGCGAAAGTATCTTTAACCCCGGCCACACTGCCAAAATCCCCTGCACTGAATTGAATAATGCAAGCGCACCAGTTGACTGTCTCCCCAGACTTGGTATGAGAAGATTGATAAGTAATTTATTCCCACTGCTCCAATATCAGATCATGCATTATGCACTAGCCAGTCATCTGCCTTGACCTGAAAACCACCTGTTTCCTGCTGTGGCTCGTCTCGCCGGCATTCACAGAGCAGCTTTTAGACTCTTTTTCTGTGTACGGGTTTTTTCTTGGGAGTAAATGTGAAATGAGACCCGTTGTAAGTTTTGCCTTTTAAAATCAAATTACAGTTGATTATATTAGGCCACGTGCATTAACGTGATTTTACATGTGGGGGGAAAATAGGAACATCTGCAGACAGAGAGACCTTTTCTCATTCAACTGAGTAAGCTGGTGTGAGAAAACACATAAGAGAAGATCATTTGCCGAGGGGCGGCTCACCCGAGTGCAAACAATATTAAACCTCTATATTTTGCACATTATTTTCAGGTATATCAAAAAAAGAGAGCGGAGCCATTCTTCTTTTAATGTCCCCTTCGACTGCTGAGCATCACAGGCCATGTTAGTAGCCGAGATTTAAACTTGGGTATAAAACCAAAGATCAAAATGCTATTTTTTTTTTCACATTAACATTCTGATAAAATAGGAAGACATCTCCATAAACACCTTGACTGAACTGACCCCCCAACAAACATACTAGATTTCCTTCTGTAGGGATTGCACATGGGGAAACTGTTGTAATACTGATTTTTTTTTTTTTTTAGGAGTCTGCCCAGAGGATGAGTAGGGACAATCTTTTAATTACCGCAAAATTTTGATTTTGTCAATTCGAGTCAATAGCTCTCATTGCAAAATTTCACTGTGCTTGCACAATAACAATTAAAAATCTTGATTCTCGATCACAGTGGTCAAAATCTATTCATGTGTACATTATTTAATAGGGATCCACGTCTTCCTCCATTGATTTGCCGTCTGTTTGGAAGTTGATTTGGTCTTGTCTCAAGTCACAAACAAGCTTTGCATTCTGAGACATGTTAGATGGACCGCTGTCCTATTGAAATGGGTAGGTGCTTCCCCAGCAAAGCCCTTAAAAGAACAGGCTCCCAGGGGACAATCGGAGGAAGTATGTACAAGGCCAGGGGCAGGAGTAGATGCTGAAAGTCACAGGAAGGTGGAGTTGAACCATTTTCTTGAACAATATGATGGGACCGGATGGTGGTAAAAAGTCATTTGTCTTTCTAATCACATCTAACAGCACTAAATGTAAAAGGTGGACTGTGCTGTGACAAGAAAAAAAAAACAAGTTCAGCTTCAGTTTGTCAATTTGTCATGCGTCTTTACGATACTGCTGATTTCCTTCCGCTGGTTTTCAGACGTGTGTCGTACAGCCTGTGGCTCTTCTGCCACATGGTGGCACTGCTTCACTTTGGGTGGAAAGCCTGCAAGTCTCGATCCCGCTTGGGAACATTTAGCTGTCAAGAATGATTTACCCTCATTTCAGACTTTGATTGACACACAAATTAGACTGGTATTATCATCATAACGATTATTGTGTTTTTCATGGCACAGGGTTTGAAACCAAGGTTAATGTTGAGGTTGTTGGTTGTTGTCTTTTTTTGAGAGAGACCAGTGTGTGTGTACGTGCGTGTGTGTGTGTGTGCACGCAAGTTTTGCATGCCGGAGAGAGAGCGGAGAGAAAGATAACGATAACTGGCCTTTCAACGTAACATTAAATAAAGGTATTTTTAAAAGTTTCTTTGAAATGAAAAGCTCTGATATGACCCCAACCAAAGATAAATGCCGCAACTCTCAGACCTTTTTTTTTTTTCTAGAACAATAAAACAAAGAAACCCCCAAAACAAAACAGAAATCAATTTGTCGTTCTTTTAATGCCTTGTTTGCGTCCCTCTTTATTGCTGCCATTAAACAGAAGTTATTTGAGAATGTTTGTGTCAACACGTGTAATCAAACATTCCAATCTGTGTTATGTCACACACACACACACACACACACAGTGACTGACTCAGTATCCAGGCAACACTACTGGTCATCTCATGATGAGAATGCCGCAGATACCTGCTCACCCTCTGATCAACCAGCCAGATTGTACGTGTCACAGTTTGACTTCCAGAGACCGTCATCATTGATTCACTCCTCATTAGTCAGCTGTGGTCGGTAGATGCTCTCTGCTACTGTATAAGCAGATTAGCCCCCTGACATTTGTGAGGGGACAGATAGTAGCAGAGCCTTCCTGTTCGCTGACAACAAATGAACAACAGCTCATTAGGAGCAGGCATGTGAAGCCAACGCGGGAGTCGAACTCCTGGTCTGGTCTTTACAGCGCCAGTCAGGTGGGTTACATCACCGTCAGATGGCCCTGAACAATAAAACCTCGATGGCTCGGTGACTCATTTTCTCATGCGCTCCTTTTTATGAGGCTGTGTAACAGCTGACCGCTTTTCACTTCATTTGCTGCCGTTTGTTGGTTTCCACTCACAAAATGCCAACATCATCATGAACGCAATACGTAGAAGCGGAAAAACAGTAATTACACAGTAATCACAAATCCCCCCCCCCCCCCAGTCATGTAACGCAAGTGCTGCTGCCTCTAGTCGTAGCTGTTGTTAGTATGCCCGTCTATGTATGTTTGCGCGTTTGGTTGCGGTTGCAGGTCGTAGTTTGAACCCGGCGTGCCGAGCAGTATCACAGGATCGCACATGCCTGCTTAACATGTGGAATTTAACATTTGAGTGGAAGGAACCCCTTGAATGGATGTGTGTGTGCGACAGAGCAAAGCTGCAGGCAGCGCTTGGTCCGAGCGAAACACTGCATATTTTCACAGTTCTGTCCTTGGCAAGTCACCGTCGATTTGACGTAAAATCTGTAAGAGCCTCAAAGGTACATTGGATTTATGAGGATCGACCAAGAAGTTAGAAAACACATAGGAACCTGTCACAGACCGCCGGTTTTTGTGTCTGTTTATTTTGAGCTACAGGTCGGAACATGTTCCGGACTGGATGTGCAGAACCGCTTCTGATTTGAAGTAATGCAACCAAAAACAACAGCTGATGAACAACTAGACACAGACCCCATGAATTTTCTCATGATCCTCGCATTATTATCTGGCCACCTTGGGTGGGTTGTGGGTCGTCAAGTTTTTTTTTTTTTTTAATTTAACCGCACACACATATATACAAACACATACACAGAATTACTTTTAATTCATCCTCCCTTTTAACTATTTATTTTTTCAATTGGTTGTGTCTGTATGGATTCAAGAGTCTCTTCTAAAGCCCAAGAGATGCCGGATTCATGAGGTTAAATAACGCCAACGGCGGTGAAGGTCTCGATTGAGGCAAAATATTTTGAAGGAAAAAAAAATGCCCAATGTCCTCTCACCGCTCAAATGTTTTTCTTCTTTATGCTCGGCTTGGACTTTGGAGGTTTGCAATTTTGACGTTTAAAAGGATGTCTTCACAATCATGCTGAAAGAAAAACCTGACACCGCACCACCTTAAATCTGAGCCAAAAGTGTGTACCCGTGGACAGGGATTCTGAAGTGATATTCAGTTTGTAGCATTTGTATAATGTGTTTTTATATTTTTTTGTATTTTCATCTAGGGCTAGAACACTTTATGTCTAAGTTGTAAATCTTTTCGTTTACAAATGCATATTACAGATCACTTCTCAATGTGTATTACTATTTTTTGATGATCCACGTGTATGAAGAACGTACTCTGTAGCATAGATACCAGGTAAAGTAAACAAAAGTACACAGCAATCTCAAACATGACTTAAAGTTTCTAATCTGGCATGTCTTTTCGACAAATCTGCTTTAATCTGATTAACATGGTTAACAGGGGTCTGCCGATGGCTGTTAACCTTGAAAAAAACAAAGAACCACAACAGCCAGAAATACTTTTAACTGGTTATCAAACTGCATCAGGTGTTATTTGACTAAAAATAATCAGCTCTAATTCATAACACTGAAACACAATTTGTCTGGTTTCCTCACAGATAGACTTCCAGGTCATTCCGCTGACCAAATTACCATTTTATTTTGATTTCTTTCCTCATGCTAAAATAAGAATAGAGCTGCATTTTGCTGTTAAAATCCATTACATACTAAGCAGGAGTATCTGATTTGAAAAAAATATCACAAGATTCATAGCAAGAGTTGTATTTTGGTTGTTTATTGTGATTGGATATTTCTCAAGTGTATGAAGTAGGCAGGGATTTCAGCACATTAGGTGAATATAAACATTGAAAGAGATGTGGTAAATAAGATCACACTAAACGATGAATAGCTGGGTGTGGTTGGAGGGCTACTAAGTGTCACGCTAGAGTTGTGAATGCACTGGAGAAATACTTACAGTACAGTACCTGGCCTTCCTATCCAGCAGAGAGAAGGATACTCATCCGGAGAACGCAGATTATGCCGTCCTGCGGTGCAAGAGCTGACGTCCATTGTGGATGAGCTGTCTCTTGCCCAGCGTGATGGCTGTCTGGATGCATTCAGCGCAGATGGAGGGAATGGTGCCTTTCAGAGCATGGCCCTCCCCGACCCGTGTAAAAGGGGACTTGCTGACCCACATCAAAAGTTTTGTGGTCACTGTTCAGAGAGTGGGTTTTCTGAATAGCGGAAATAAAATTATACCCCCCGCATCCCACCCCACCCCGAAAAAGTCTTATTGTACTAATCCCAAAATGAGATTTTCTGGTTCTCTAGGGTGTTTCTATAGGGAGAGGTTTTTTTTTTTTCCCCTAAATGCTCTGCTGAGAAACAATTGCTCTCCTTGCACCGTCAACTGACACACTAGGATGGCGTTTTTATAAATTGGCCATCGTATTAGAAGTGTCTGTGCTTGTTGAAGCCCCCCCCACCCACGCTGCACAGCTCCTGCGTGCAGTCTCCGTTCAGCCCACCCACCTTTTATTTCCCGCCATTTAAGGTGACACTAAATCGCTAAAGCTCTCAAGCAGTCGAACAAAACAATTCTGGCTGTTCCTAGAACGTTTACTTTGTCCCTTGTGTTTGAACCATTAAGTTTTTACTGTCCCAAGACCTAATTTAATGTGATTCCTGATGATTTGCTGCCCAGCTGACTGACAGGTACCTCCAGTTTACCGATCCAGCAAGTTTTACAGTTTATTTACTTGTGTTAAGGGTGAACCTTTGGGTGATGTATGTCATGAAAGGCAGTTATAGAAATGTTGACCCCAGATCACCAGGTCAGCAATTTGACCTGATTCTTGCTTTCCAGGCTTTTTTCTGCTTTTAGCAAAAGCTAAAAATACGCTCTCCAAACAGCAAAATGTGTGTCAACATGTGCCATTTTTTTTTCTCCTCAGGGTGGTCGGTTCCGAGGCCTAACCATGGGCTTTCCTCCTCTCCCCCAGCGCTCTTCGGCAAGGCGGTCGTTTGGACGCTCCAAACGTCTTAGCCTGGCACGCTCCCTGGAAGACCTGGAGGTAAGAGCGCATGATCACACTCACACTCATACAGGCGCACATCTCCCAGTTCGCGCGCTCTGTCCAGCCACGGCGTTATTGTCACATTTGAGGCACACATGTACCATCCATCTCTAATAATAGCTGCTCATGCTCATCCTCACATGACACCTCAAGCCCTCTTCTCATATCACCGTGGCAACATACACACAGACGCAGACATAGCTGGTATCAAGCTGATGCTTCAGAGACTAAGATTAAGAATCCTGTATAGTTTTGAGGGCGGTGGTTTGGGCAGTGGTTTGCTTTGCGTTCACGCCAATCACTATTTGTTGTTCGATTTATTGCATTTTCCACTGACTGAGTGCACAATTGCGACACTGAGGCAAGAATCCAACTTTTGTTCTCCTTTTAGCTGCGAGAAATGACCTGGTATCCAGTCATTTGAGAGACATGAGTTCTTCCAAACAATATCCCCATTTAGTTCTGCTTTTACATTTTTATTAAGAGAAAGTGAAGCCGCTTCTCCAGATCCCGTGCATGAAAAACACTCAAAGACCTTGTAAGTAACCTTGAAGCATAGCTTAGATGCGTGCGTGGTTTATACCCCCCACACTTTATCATAAGAACATGCACATTTTGAGCATAGATTTGTATCAGTAAAATAATATTTACCTAACACTGCATTGATTCAAACTGATGGAAAACACAGGTTTTTCCATCTTGGTTTCAAGTTATGTGTGTGTGTGTGTGTGTGTGCGCGTGTGCGTGTGTGTGAGATAGAAAGTTTTGGAGCCCAGAGTATAATTTGAGTTGCATCCATTATTGCAGCTCTGTTCATCTTTACTCTCATACGATAGGGATCAGAGGAAAGCTAAGTGTTTCCGGGATTCAGCGACTACTCCTTAGCAGATAAGCTAACGTGTATGTAGTGATAATTTTTTCATATACATTTTTGGCATTTTTTTCCTTCATTGTGTTGCCCCTGAGAATGATATGCAAGGCTCCCCCCGGCTGAAATTCATGTCAAAGACTTTTTTCTACACCATCGGGCCCAAAAACTGTTACTGCAGACTGAGTGTGCTTTAATAGAAAAGCAAAATAAAACAAAAAAAAAAATTAAAATCCAATTCAGAAAATAACATGGCTAGAATAGCTGTCACCTCAGTTTTTATTTTAATAGTATTATTCTAACGGGTTAGATTTATTCTCTCCCAGCAATTTATATCTCATCAGTATAGTTAAGTTATCTCATTAATGTCCAGCTTTTCATGTGTCGGCATGAAACTGCCCTACAGAAAAAAAAATCACAAAGACCCTTTTTTTTACTAGAGATATCACGGAATTGTTTGTTCAGTCTATGGACATTTGACATTTGAAAATGTCATAAGCAGCATGACAGGTACCCTCATAATCAGAAATGTTAATGTTATTCGTCCCTATATCGACTTAAGCCGAGTCTTCACTTCTGCAGTAAAGTTTTTTATGTTTCAATTTGTGGTTGGACCGAGAGTCCTTGATATATCATCTTTTTGTTGTCTCAGCAATTTGAATTTTGAAATCCCATTGTTTTTCGGCAATGAAATCGTCAACAATTGTTACGTTTTTAGAACTCTCTGGATGAGATCTTCTATTTTCGGGTTGTCGTATGTGTGTTTGCTTCACTCTTCAGGTTTTGTTATGATGAGTGGCCAAGATGTATTAATGATAATAATACCTTTATTTATTAAGTGCTTTCCATCAAAGTGCTGTACACGTTGACTTTTCGAAGAAAAAAAATCATCGTCATTTAGTGTTTATTCCACCGATCCTGTGAACAGCGGTTCTTCTCATTAAAAACCGAGCGTTCTATGAAACTTCTTAACAAAGTACCGTAATCGATATTGCCAAGGATCTCGCGCATGTCATGTCCCACTCTGGGAGAGATGCTTCTCCATGTCATAGTCAGACGATTACAATTGCAGGGTTTCTCTTGTCTTTGCTCCTCCTCCCCAGCCTGCTTCTGTCTTTATTCTACCTTTTTCTTCCGGTCGTTAGGCTTTTTTTCTCTGCTGCACATGCAGTAATGTCCACAAACAGAGAGTGCTTTGTGTTGGGCTTGGGGGGGGTAGAAATGTGTGTGTGTGTGTGTGTTCGTTGTGGAGGGGGCTCGAACTTTATCCTGCAGTCCTAATGAGCTCTGATGAGCAACAAGCTGATATTCTCCTCGTTAGTGTGGCCTGGACACAAAAGACATACAGTATATTGACTCTCTCTCTCTTAGAGACACACATAGACTCATTTCATCCATCTTGAATTTTGTGCCATTAAAGCTTTACAGCTGCTGTAAAATTTAGTGTGTGGGAGTGTTCAACAGTGTACACAACCTTTACAATGATTACTGCGTTTGTGTTGTGCGATACCTCTATTTTAATACTTGAACTCTTTGGGCTTCATCTTAGCAGACTGGAGCGATAAAGCGGTAAATGTCTCAATAGCAACAGAAACTCGATTGAATGCATGAGGATGGTCTCTAGATGTGTCATTGGCTGAACTTGAATATGACCAAGCGGCGCTGTCTCCCATTCCCTAAAGAGACAGGTTCGCCTGCATTTACGCACAGAGCGGCATATCAGGCAGGTTGCATCGGAAGAGCAATTTCCTGCTGAGTTAACAATTTGTTTTGCATTCATCAAGCTCTACATATTACTAATGCTTCATACTCTACCGCTGACTTGCCCCTAACTGGCTGCTAGTGGTCCCATTTTGGTCTTACTCAGTATCAGCTGCAGGAACATCTGCAGTCACCGAAAGCAACTTATGTACTCTTCAATAAGCAACATATCTCGAGACAACAATACATACACTTAAAGAATGACCTGGAAAGCTCCCTGACATGCCAGCGCTACCCGAGATAGGAAACTATCTCTCAAGTTATTCTGCTGTTTCTGCTGTGTAAATGAACAGGGTGTCTTTGTTATTGAGGAGACATGCTTGTCCTTGCCGCCGCAGGGGTTTACCAACATTATGTAATTAGCAAACGGATAAACTCGCCATCACAAATGGCTCTAAGAGAGAAACTTAGACGTTTTTTTCAGGCCAGTTTCCATCACCGCAGTGTCTGGAGGATCAACTTTCTTGCCATTCTAGTACACCGTCCGCCAAGCTGTATACGTACGTGGCCTTGCACGGCAGTAACACTTCTCCGTTCTCGCTGTTTCTCTACAATTTCAGCAAAAAGTCAGCTTAGCCATCTGTCCTGCGCCAATTCAGACCCAGCCTTTATTTCTTTGAAAGCAATACCTTTTAAAATGATAGAAATTCGATTACTATTTTTGTGTGCAGCCATGCAGTATAACAACAACTATAATAGACATATCCCCGCATGCAGCTTGTGATTTCTTTCTTTTTAAACTGAATTGAAATAGATGCTGAGGTGACAATGGACACATGCAAACACACACACACACACACACACACACACACACACACACCATTTCCCATCGGAGGTTCAATGGGAAATGGTGAGGTGATTTCGGGTGAAGTTAGTCTCAGCTGTATGAGCTGTTTACGACTAAGACTCAAGATTAATTTAGAGGTCGAATGCACAAATTTCAATTCCAGATGATGCACACAATTGCCTGTTTGGCTGATGCTTCCTCCACAAGTTGCGGCACGATGACAGGCGGAGGAAAATGAAAATTCTCTGCGGCTCTTGGAGTTTCATTCTACAATCGAAAGTTGAATCGAGAACCTTATCAGCTGTTTTTTTTTTAACTGGCAGACTTCCATTTCCCAATTTCTCCATTTAGCAAAACACACTTAATTCACATGGTGGGAGAGAAAAAAACTTGACATGTGTCTTTCGATGTCAACACAAGTCATCCAAAGTTGAAAAATTAAGTTTTCGTGTGAGGGATCATGACCGTAAGATCACGGCAAATAAATCATGCACACAGCATGTAGGATCATCGTGAAATCATCACTGGGTTTTTGAAATCGGTTGTGTAAGTATTTTCATCAGTTGACCATGTGTCAGTCACACACTCTGTTGCATGGAGTCGCTCATCCCCGCCATTATAGATCGGTCTGAAACGCCTCCATGTTGGGAATCTCCTGTGACGTCTCTCTTTGAAGGTCAGTTGTTATGACAGCCTGTGAAGAAGAAGAAAAGTAGAGGATCCCGCTTCGGTCGCATTTTAAAAGGCCGGTTTATGATCTGTGACCCAGATAATTGGTCTTCATTATTATTCCCCAAATCATCACGTAAGGAAATAATATTCTGGAGGCCTGTATATGAACAAGAACTGCTGTGATACGCAGCCTTCATTTTGATAAGCTCACCAAGATATTATCATCACCATACATATTGTGCAGAGATGATTCCTTAAGTTAAGATGATCATCTTTAATATTTGGCTTGTTTAATTGCTGAAAATGTGTTTAGAGTGTTTTTGAATTTTATTTACTACTTTTATTTTGATCTGCAGCAATCATGCAAGCAAGAAAAAACCCTGCTCAGCCACATCCTGTTTCCCATTCATGCTCTTGGTCTATCTGGTGTCCTCTGCTCCCCTTTTATTCCACAAACTAATATATATCCATTATCTGTTTTTTTTTCCCCATTTATATGAATTCACATACTAAATACCAAGTAAAATTAAAAAAAAAAAATCTATAAATCAAGAGTAGGCTCTCAAAGGTCATGACGAGCCGGCGATCCATCGGTTCAAGTGATTTATTTAGCAAATAAATAAAAACCCATAAGTGGAACAAAAGGTGTGCACAGGAGAGATGTAGAAGCCACAGAATGAATGATGTGAGACAAACCGAGGGGAGAGAGAAAGAGCAAGAGCGATCTGGAGGAGGATGCAGAGATAATAAAAGGAAGCGATCGAGAGAAAGACATGGGTGGGAGATACAGAGAAAGAGATAAAGAAAGTGACAGAGGGATTAGGGAATGTAAAGAGAGAGAAAAGAGAACAGGAGAGAGACAGAACAGCAATAGAGGGACCGGGAGAACATGAATAAGTAGCTTGTGGAACCCCAATCCTCCCCAGCCGGCCCATCATTCAGCGACATGTAAACACCCTACAGACCCCCCCCAATGCATCACTTCACAGAGGAGATAAAGATTTTATTTCCTCCTAAAGGGAAAATTCCAGATCCTATATTTCTAAAATGAAAAACAATTATGTTGTTGAGCCATTGAGAAAAATCATACGCAGGTGTATAATATTTGTGGTGTCACAAAGATCCGCCTTCTTAGACATGAAATTTTCAGTGATCATAGAGTGAACTTGGGCTGATGAACACGGGGAGAAAAAAAAAAAAGCCTTTTCGTCTCACATCAGTCCACACAGTGAATTTCAAACATTCAGCTGGAGCAAGAATAAAGTTACTGCTTTGCTCAGGGGGGGACTTCAGAGTTTCGCCTCTGTGTCCTCTTAATAAGCAAAGACAGCGTTAATCCCTGTCATTGTTTTGTGCAAGAATGTGCCCCGAAATGTCTCCGAAAATATTGTCGCACCCCTGAATGTCCAAGTCAACAGTGGTTTGGGAAAAAAAAAAAAGGAAAAAAAAAAGCTTTACATCAGAAGTCTGCGCTTTCATGACGGCTGGTACTGAAAGCCGCCTTCACATACGAGGCCAAAGAGAAGAGGTGGTAAGAAAAGGTGTGTGTGCCATCAAAAGCTTGCACAAGGTCTCGGGGGGGAAACAAAGAAGTAGTCGGCTGGGTTTCGTTCTGCTCTTGCTGGTTTCGAGAGCCGGGCAGCGAGAGAGGTGAAGGTTTAAATGTGGAGCACTTCTTGGTTTTTGATTCTGCCTTGTTGGAATAGAGGGGTTTCACCACTGATCCGGTCAGCCTGATTATTGTGAGCGAGGCCAAGTTATCTATCAAATTAATAAACTAGGTCTTTGAAAACTCCCTTTAGAAGATCTGATGAATACACTGTATGCATCTGATAAATGTTTGCAGTCTTAAACCAGAGCAGCCTCCACGGTTTTGAAACAATCGCAGCAGGGGCTTGGAGGTACGTCACATGAAAACGAGGTCTGCGGATATTTTCAACTTAACGTCGACCTCTATCTCTCTTTCCTTCTCTCTTTTTCTACCCAAACCGGTCAAGACAGAAGGCCACCAGCCTTTAGCTTGGATCTGTGCAAGGTTTCTGCCTGGTAAAATGCTGGGTTTCCTCGCAGAGTACTTGCCCATTGTACGACGTTGGGTTTCCGTAAATCCTTCCGAAGAGTAAAGCCCAGACCTGCTCCACATGGAAAGGTGTCATGTGACAACAGCGTTGTGATTTACCAATAAATTCCGACTTGACAACAATCTCACAAAATCCGACATAAAAAGCGACATCCTGTCCTGCCACGTCAGCGTCTGTTCGTGCGTCTTTATATTCATCCTTTCATTCATTATCTCGACCGCTCAGGGTCACTGGATCGATCGCAAGGCCACATATAGAGACAAACAACTCCTTCATCCTCTCGTTTTTTTCGGATGAAGCCAGAAACCCACTCAGACACGGGGAGAACATGGAAACCCCACACGGCGTGGCCTCCTATCGGAATTGTACCAAGCAACCCTCTGGCTGCGAGGCCGGAAGTGCCATTTATTCTTGATGGTTTGTCAGTGAAACCGGGAGCTTTGCTCCACCCGCCCCCCTGTTCGTGGGTTGAGGGCTGTGTGTGTGTGTGTGTTGGGTGGCAGTGGGGGCTGAGGATCACCACTGTGTGTCAAGGCATGTTGTGGAATGCGGCAACTTCTTTTCTCTCCTTTACATATCGCATCTACATGTATCAATCTCTGACGTGGATCTGTGAACCCACCCACCCTTCCGAAGTGGATCATCACCCGCATCACTTTCAGCCCCGCAACCCACCTCCCCTTCCTGAATGTCAATTCACCCCCAGTGCTCGGGTGGCATACCAAGCAGATAGCGGTCCACGGAGGACGCCGCGTTCACGCGGGGCTCATCTCATGCGTGGGCGTATGTTCCCTTGAAGGCAAAGGGGGGGGGGGGGTCTTCCCTTTGCATTAATCTAAATCTGCATGCGTGTGTGTCTCTCCCACCACAACAGTGTGGGTGAAATGGAAATCATACAGGGGGGGCGTGGGTGGAAATGCAGAGAAAGGAGGAGGGTGAGAGCGGAGAGGCAGGGCGAGGGAGACGGTCGAGAGAGAGAGAGCAAGAGAGAGAGAGAGAGGAGGAGGAGGAGGAGGAGGAGGAGGAGGAGGGGAGATGAGAGGGAACGAGAGGGAAGGGGGATCTGGCCACAGCGACATTCTATAGCGGTTTGGACATTTAAAAGCGATCAAGCTTTGCAGCTTCATCTCTGCACGTGTACATGCGTGCACACACACACGCACAGATACACACACACACAGATACACACACACATTCAACTGCTAATGGCAATGTGCGCTGTGGGGAGCTCTCACATGCAGTGTTGAGGATTACTTGTCTCTTCCTTCATGGAGCAGCAAACTTTGAGTGTGGATTCTGAAACGGCTGCCAAACCAGTGAGTACAAGTGTGTCTGTCTGTCTGTCTGTCTGTCTGTCTGTCTGTGTGTGTGTGAGAGAGAGTGTCTGTGTGTGAGAGCATGCGCGCTCTTCCTATATTTGATGCAGCCAGATCTGACTGGTGATTGCAGTGAAAAACACACACAAAACTGCGGCTGTTTGCAACTAAATGTCCGTCGGATCCATCAGAATTGTGTTTTCCTCAATTTTAAAATGCACATTTGAGTCTAAACCGATAGCAGAGCTGATTGACGTTGCCTTTCACATTCCCATGTATCTGTCAATACATGCCAGGTGTCCGGTCCGTTGCGTTTTAATGCACTGAAACTTTAGGTGCGCTGCCCAGCTCAGGAATGACATGTCACGTGACCCGCACTGGCCAATCGCAGCGCTGTTATTGGCAACGCTGAACCAAAGGGAAACCTGTTGATTGCTCTGGTCCCTCGGAGCTACTCAGCTGCTGGAAAGACAGCAGAAAAAGAGCTGGTCTTGTGTTTTCCACGAAATATAATCGTGGCAGTAAGTTGTCTCTTCATTACGTCAGTCGGTAGGTGTGTGTATGATTCTTTTTTGCCGAGAGGGATTTGACACTCTAGTGTACAGGGCACAATGTCTCTAAACACAGCAGGGAGAAAAGAGTGGCTTGCAATCCATCTGACCCTGACACACACACACAAACACAAGGCATAAAAAACTTATTCATATCCTAAAAATGCGAATAAGCACACAATCTGATACCCAAAGATAACGTTGTGCAACACAATTCTTGAGTGTGTGTGTGTGTGTGTGTGTGTGTTAGTGAGTGTGTGCGCGTGTGCGTTCCTCGTGACATCCCCCAGGAGCAGAGTATGTTGGGAAAAATCAGATGATGAGACAGGATCAACACTGCTCCTGTACATGAAACACCTCAGGAGGGCTGGAATCGCATCAGACGTCGTTTCGATATCATATGAAACACAAGTGCTTCTTTCCCCCCCCCCTCTCTCTTTATCAGCCAGCAGCTGGTTTTCTGTTTGTACCTCACCGGCACAAACGAACAGTTGTGAGGCATGTATGAAATCAACTTTCAAATACAGAGAATGTGAAAGGAATAACAAAAAAAAACGTCCAGGTTAAAGGTATAGTTTGAAATACCTTCAAAGAAATATAAGCCCATCCCCGCCCCCCTCCCTTGGTCACAGTTAAGGTCCTACTTGTGTCTGCTGTTTCTGTCCTCTGGTGCAGTTTTTCTGTCTAGCGTGACTCATTGTGATTTTCAAGATCACTCCCATTGCCTTACAAGATTGTATTGCAGTGTTTGTGACAAACCGACGATGTATTTATTTATTTTTTTAACCCCAAACGAGTGTAAATCACAATTACAAGGGCAGCACAACATGTGAGTCAGTTTAAGTTTGCATCGGCGGTACAGTACGTGTCAACTCGAGTGGAGATCTTGCACTTGGGGAATGGGTTTTCATGGAAACATGACACAGCTCACGAGGACAGGAGTCACCGCCTGAGGAGGCGGCGCGTCCATGACAAACTCCCCGCGACTACCTCAGCGTGTGTTTTCACCATTCGGGTCGGCCCTTCTGCTCCGGCCTGATTTCGAGCGGCGCTCCCACAGACATCGTCGACGGAGACGCTTCAGGTTTCCAGCCTTAAATGTAAATAGCGGTTGGGGAAGATCTCTCCCAGCATCCCAATGTCTGAGGAAAATGAAAGTTCCTCCCTGCTGCCTTGCTGTGTTTTCACTGCAAAGAAAACAGCAGAGGGCAGCGTTGGGTTTTGTTGGCTGCGAGACTTTTTGAGTTTGAAGTCTTAAGAAAGAAAAAAACAAAACAAACGGATGATAAATATTGATGCTCAGATAGATCATTTGGGTGTTCCGCAGTATTGTGAGGTAATAGACGTTTTATTGGCCGGTGAATAAGAAACTTCTATATAATTCATTTCAGCTCATTGTGGTGACCGAATGATTTAAAGGCTTTCTACAAACTCATTTTTATGAATTTGATCGCAACAGTCGCAATGAAGGAAGACCAGCGATTATGTTCATTATTCTTCTTTCCTCTAGAATTTTGTCCACCAGCAGGAACAATGGTATCCTGTTTGTAGTAAGGCAGTTCTGGTTCTACAAATCTGTCCTATCAGCAGGATTACCAGGAGTTTTTTGCACATCAGATTTCTCTTGTCATTAGTTTGCAGATTTTTAAATGGAAATGGGATCTATCATTTTAAAACCAGGGATAAAAACATTGTGTCAGAAATGTGCATTTACTTAAGTAATGTCTAAAGTCTGTCTGCTTCCCTGTGTAAGCCTATACAAACATGCACACACACACAAGCACACACACATGCATTCAAAACTATTTGACTAAACCACAGGAATTCTAAAAAGGAGAGGGAGGCCAGAGAAATCTCTGTCAAACGTTTCCCATCCTCTTTTTTTTTTTTTTTTTTTTAAGTTTTCTTCTCCTCTGCCTCTATCTCTCTTCTATTTCCCGGACAGATATTCGTCCAGGTCAAACCTGCGGCGCATGTGACGCCTCTCCTCTTCTTCGGTCGAGGTAATTTTGTGGGCAAAGGGCACAGCAAAGGTTTATGGCAGTTTTACGTCTCTCCGGTCGGTCAGAGGCGTGTGAATGAACCCTCAAGATATTCTGCCGCGATTCACCGAAGAGACAAAAGTACTCTTTTGGTATATGAGGCGCTGTTGATACAATTAGCTGAGCTGGGGAAAATGAGAAACTTTTAGGGCTCCAACGGAGGGGCTCTTTATCGCTAGAAGCTCTGGTAATTAGTGCTCTGGCAGCGCCTTCGGTTTAAGTGAGCGAAGCAGTAACGGAGGTGGAGGGGCTGAATGCCTGAGCCATCCCTGATGTTGCTATGATACGGGGATGTGGAAGGTTAACTTCAACAATGCGCCACAGCGCTTTGGCTTGAAAGTGTACTTGTGGTGCTGAAAAGAGCCCACTGAAAGTAATATGAGTAAAAATTAGGTTTTATTTTCTTTTTACTAAACTCTTAACCTGTAAGTATTTACTCTGTTTTTTTTTTGTTTTTTTTTGTTACTGCTGTAGCACGGCACTTGGATGATTGGGATTTTTTCGGTCGATGCCAAGTAAAAGAGGCAAGAGTTCCTGAATAAACACAGGAAAACTGCAAAGAGAAAAGATTGTTTTCTAAAACTGGACCGCTTTATTTTTTCTGTTGAATATTTGGCTTCCCCACAGGCTAATGTCTGGCACAAGATCTGTTCAAGGTTTGTAGATGAAACACGTCTTAAAGGAAATATAAAACCTTCAGCGCAGAAATGTAAATCTGCCACACACATACACACATAACACTTTTATGGGTATACTTTATGAGTGGATGCAGTATTCATAATAGCACATTCACAAACACTTACAGTCACACGCACATTACCGGGCCTCTGTGCGGCTCAGTCGGCCGCTACCTTAACGGGCCAGGTTAAACGGTCGGGCGCAAGCGTTTGTTCAGCTGAAGCGTTTTCCAACCAGACCGCGCCACGGTTGAGGACAGTGGTATCAGAAAGACAGACTGTGGAGGCATAAGAGGAGGTGTAGGAGTCACACTTCTCTGATCCAACAGGAAATTAAGGGGAGCTAGGTGTAGGCTCAAGGCCATGTGCATAAACTCAATTGCTGCCTTTGTTTGTGTGTGTGTGTGTATTTGTGTGTGTGTGTGTGAAAGAGAGAGTGCCAGTGTGGGCTACTCTGTCCTGTGAAGTACCTCTGTCAGCGTCACTTGACCTCAAAGGAAACCTGTAGGTTTTTTTATTATTATTTTTTTATTTTTCTTTTTCTTTCAGGTGAATAGTAAAGGGAGAATTCTACCTCCTCTTTGGCCGCATCTGCCTGACTTTTTTCTTCCCCCAGCCGTTTAAATATGCGGAACATCAACAATCAACAATAAACTCCCGAATCACGAGGAAAGATGTGGCATGGTTTGAATAAAGCAGCGTACGAGTTACATTCGAACAGGGAGGAGTTGGTTGACGGTAGAGAGGTGAGGGCAGTGCTAAATTGGGATTGGTTGGAGGAACTTTTTGCGCCCTCCCCACCTCGGCGGCTGCTGCCCAATGGGGGCGTGTCACTATAGAAACGAGTCGGGCATGTGTGAGAGAATGGAACCACCTAATCAGTCTGTCGGCTCAGTGAGTGGAGTCAGTTTGTGTGTTTGAGAAAGAGCGAGAGGTGTATCATGTAGTATGAGAGAAATGTGTTTACAGTGAGGCGTATTCACCTTATGAATACTTACAGAAATTTTTGTGTGTGTGTGTGTGAATGTATGCGTGTGCGCACATATGTGTGCGTGTGCATGAGACAGATGTGGTGAGGCATGGCTCAGTCCATGTCAGCTGTCTGCATGAGTTTCCTGTCCTAGATAATTCTAGAAGAAACTTAGTCAGCGTAAGGGTGTGTGAATGTGTGTGTGTGTGTGTGTGTGTGTGTGAATATGTGAGTGTGTATGTGAGCATGACTGCTTTTTTGCTCAATATGTAGATTCAAACATTAGTTAGGTTTCCTCCTCTTTGAGAGGAGAGCAGGATGAGTCTGAGGAAGAGGCTCTCCTTCAAGCGGGTCTGGAACTTCAATACAGTGAGTAGAACAGGCACACACACACACACACACACACAGATTTAAACACATTCAAAAACACTGGTTTCCAAGTGGTGTATGTGCTGAGCTTGCCAGTGAAGGAAAGAGACATATTTGTTATCAATTTAATGTGGTGTTTGTTTATTTTTTCTGGTCCAAATAGGCAAATCCAATTACCCTTGGATTTCAACAGACACTAATTTAAATGTTAAATAGGTAACTAAAGTCTCAAATCTAAAAAACAAACAAACAAACAAACAATTAAAAACATCAAGGAAGCAGATTGGAGGATGGGTGAAGAATGTAGCAGGGATTGAGAAATGAAAAAATGGAGGTAGAATTTTTATACCTTTCAGCGTTTAAGCTTTCAGAAGCGCAGAACAGAGAGAAGAAAGGGGGCAACATTACCTACAGGAATGTATGCACGGGGCGGGCCACAAATCCTTTATTTCCTTCAAACTGTAGAACGAGAGGGAAATCACAGGGACGGGGAGGGGCATCAATAACAAATGGGGGTGAACCAAGACAGAAAAGAAAAACTTTTCGGGATGTAAGAAAGGTTTCAAATTAATGTTCCACGACAGAAGGGCGAGAAGGTCACGGCGAGTCCGGGCAGCCGGTATCAAGCAGGTAAACCGACACAAAAGCATAATAAAGGATGGATATGGCCCTGGGTGTTTTTCTCCTTACCAAAGCCAGATGTGTTTTTGGCCACGGCATGAGATGGGAACCGAGGTAGAGACGGGACAGAAATGTAGACGAATGGAGGGGGGGCGAGGAGTCACGTGGCTCATACATGTCACCTGGGGCGCATCATTCGTCTGCTAAAGGAGAGACAAAAACAAGCTGCGAGACGATAGAAAGGTGAGCTAACTGCTCGGTCAGCCTTTCTCCTGAGATTGGCTTGATTTTGACAGGCAGCCGCAGGAATGCGCGTGTGTAGGTGTGCGTGCGTGTGCGCTTGCGCGCACCGTTGTTCAGACAGAGGCATTTGATCAGGTTGTATTGTACTCACATCTGCTTTCCATGTCTACTCCGTGCACTCAGGACGGGCAGCCAAGTCAAACAGACATTTATCACCCGCTCAGAGTTACATCTCCTGTGTGGCAACTTCAAGGGTGCATTCCTTTCACAGGGAGTGGATATTGATTCTGCAGTGTATCGCAGGTTCCCACAATCCCAGAGATCAGCTGCGGGGGAGTTCGCATCAGGGATCAAAAATCACATTTTAAATTGTCCATAGGGAGATCAGGAAATACGTCGGGATCACGATTGCCGTCGTCAGACTGCTTCCTTCCATACACTTTTTCACTTACATGTTTTCAGTGAACATCTCAGGGTGGAATGATGAACACCTCACTGTCCTTTTACCTGTGGCACCTCATTTGTCTCACCGTCGGAACATTAGAAGCTCAGATGCTTGTTTGCCTCATTTTGCCTCTCAGAGTTAAGCTGCAGTAAAACTAAGCGGTTTCATGACTGCCAATCCTGGCAATGTGACTCCGGTCCTCTCAATGGTAGCCACTATTCACTTCATATTCAAAAGTAAACACATCGGCACGCACACGCCGAGACTGTTGGCCCAACAGCTTCCTCCTCAGCTGGAAGTATGTGCTCAGGTGTGTGCGCTTGGCAACATTTGTGTGGTGAATGTTTCATCCCGTTGTGGATTTGTAAGCCGTTTGTCTCCCGAAGCAAATTCCCCCTCATTTGAGAGCACGTTCGGCCAGCAAAAGCATCTTTTGACCTCTCTGAGATTGGATTCTCATTCCTTACCTAAGGTGGCCGTTACAGCTGCAGCGATGGAGCCAGGAATAGGCTGCAGTGGTTCAAACAGTGTTGTCTTTGTTAGAGCGAATGCATATGTTATCCCTGACAGTTTCTGCCACGGATAGATATTTTTTATTCGCCCTGCTTAGCGTCACTGGCTCCTCTGTGTGTCATCATATAAAAAACGGATTTCTTTTTCCTGGAACTGGTGCCCATCTGGTCACACAAACGCGGAGACAGGAAACCTTTTTGAAAGTTGACATTGCTTGAAGAGACTTTTATGGCCTTTTAAAGTTCAAGATTATGAAAACAGTAACGACGGATCGGTGTAAGTCGGGTCCTGCGCTTATCCTCGGTTTGAACCTAACATCCACCATTCATAACAGATGATGTAAGCCATTCCTCGGATCTCGTCACAGCTAATAAAGCACATGGGACGTACACACTAGGTGAGCAACACCTACCGACAAACACACAAACACACACTTTTAAGACTATCATGAACAGGCAGAGCATGTGCCTTAATCATGGTATGTTATATCCAGGCACCTAAAAGCAACAGTAAGAAAATAAACAAACCTGTAGATGGACATGTTGACACAGGGAATGTTTTCACAAGCCCCCACATAAGCCAGCTGGGTATTTTTTTTGTCATTGCTGATGAACAATGTCATCATACGGCAATGCATGCCGAAAGAGCATTCAGCTTCGTTGTAAGTGAGCGATTGAAGAATCCCAGAGAGCCATTAAGAAATGGAGAAAGAAGTGAATTGAGAGCGCTTTAGTTTGACCAGTGTGTTGTTGTTGTGCGAGTGTGTGTGTGTGCATCTTGAAGGGACGTGCAAATCTGAGTGTTCTGTGTCTCAGCTGCATCTCCGTTTAGAGGACAAGGGTCCTTAGAACATATCCCAACGTCTTTTACAAATTAGTTATTCATGTTCTACAGATGCCATTTGAGATTTCTGATTCATAAATATTTAACTTCACGGATAAGTTAATCCTCTCTTTCTTTTGGAAGAAACCGTTATCAGTTATCACGGTATTTTGTTCAAAAGGGCCATCAGTCATTTATTCTGCAGAAATTAATAATTAGTCAGTTCTGCATTATCCTTGGGAGTGACGCTGGGCAAAGCAATTTACTTTTCATCTAGATGCCCTAATGATCTCATTTTCACAAGAATTTTATTATTGTAATGTTGCAAAATCGTGCTCTCACCATGTCTTCAAATACTGGCCACAGGGATTCTCGATTGCTATATCATAAATAATTGTCAGTTCCCACTGTGGTGGAATTCGTGATTTTGATTGGTTTGTGAGGGAGAGGTGACATGTGATTACTAACAAATTAAATTGTTCACATTTCTAGTTTTTTTTTTTTTTTTAAATAGATCCCAACAGTTTGAAGACAAGGCTAAACTGCAATAATGCAAAGTAATGATATTTCTGATGTTCAGGCAAATGATTGGACTGGAAAGTGCATTTGAAAACACTGTATTTGACTTAATTTTAGCTGACTGACTGAAAAAAAAAACATTACCAATGTTAATCATTGTAATGTTTATATCTGACTCCAAGTCTTTTAATATTGTTGTAATGACCAGTAGCAGTCAGTATCAATTAACATGAAAAAAAATACAATTCTGTTGTTTAATATTGCAGCGAGCTATACTTTTTATGCAAATGCCACAATCCGCAATCCAACCTTGTCCAGTCATGAAAACACTTAGAAGCTAAAATAAATAGTGCTTTGTGGGTTGTTGAGTCACAGTAACATGAATTGATTTGGGTAAACCTTTACGGCCAAACCATTGCCTTACCAGAAATAGACATAAATCTCAAAGCGAGCTGTTTAGAGAAGGTTGAACACCTGGAAAGGTTCGGTATGTTGGCCTTATTGATTCGAGATGGCAGGTATTGACAGACACCAGATCAATTCAGCTGTATTTACACCTTTTTAATGTACTTTATACCTGCAGAAACATCCAGCTCTTCAGGCCTGTAAGCAGACGCTTAATAAGAATAATAGCACGTCTACATTTCATTTTTCATATCCACGTTCCCCTCCTAGCACGACTGGCACTTTCTGAGGTACTTTAAGTCAAAGGTTCAATTTTTATACTGACTGATCGTCACAACAGACAGACGTCTGGATCTTCTATCCTTGTAAGAAGAAGGAAAAAAAAGTCCTTAACATGTGGAAGTCCTATTTATCAGATATGTGCCGATGAATCACTTTTTTTTTTTTTTTTTTATGCTTCTCTTCTCGGTACTCCTCCCATATCCGATTTAATTATCAACAGACAATATTGGAACTAGGAAACAGAAGAAATTCAACAACCGAAGACATGATGTAGGGTGATAAAATCTGAAAGCTGTGAAGGATGAGAGCACATGGAAGCTATGAGATGGAAGGACCGTTTTTTTTTTTTTTTTTTGCAGGCTGTAGTCTGTGGAAGACATATTTGATTCTATAATTCTCTACTATCAACATTACATTTTCCAGCTGCATGCATCCCTGCGGATAGAGGCTTTGGTGAAGCGTCCCACAGAGGAATGAAGGGAAAGTCTGGAAAATCCCGGTCATTCCCCACGTAAGCTGTCAGAAATGACCGGGATCTGCCAGGAGATGTGGGGGAACACCGAGGGAAAGACAGAGGGAGGGTTGAAGGGTGACGAAGGAAAGGATGATTTGAATGAGCGGAAGAGAGAAAGAAATGGTAATGAGTCACAGAAGAGGAGAGAATTGTGTTACCTGATCAGGAAACACAGGAGACAAAAGGATTGGGAGAGCGAGGAGAGGAAAGAAGAGAAGGGAGAGGAATTGGGGCCCCTACAAGGGGCCAAACCACAACACCACAGACGATGTCTGGAAGTGATCACTAGAACTGAATGGGGATGGGGGAGTGAACACACACACACACACACACACACACACATTGTCACAAATGCAAAAGAATGCATCCAACATGCAAAAAAACAACACCGTCTTAAACAGATGTTGACCACATGCATGCATAGACTACACCCATTTGAAATACACACTCGAAACACACACACACACACATCAGAGAAAAAAAAACACAAGCTGCTGAAATGTGTGTGAGATGCTCTAATAAGCAAAAGGATCGGGTAACCACTGCTGAGGTTTCCGCCTCTGTCATTTTTTTTTTTTCTCGTTCTTTGCGGTGCTCTGGCTATAATCTGCTGCTATAAATTGACTAAATCTCTTTTTCGTAGGCCAGTGCCCGCTTCTGCTCTTCCAGGGACGATCTCGAATAGATAATCCCAGTGATTAGATAGGTTCTACCCCAAAAAACCAGGACCACTTGGCTGAAGTTAAGGATTGGGCAGGATGAAAATGACTGAAGCTGGCAAATATGTTGCACTAGTCATTCAGCATAATCAAATGTGTGTCATCTCCACGTGTAAATTGCAGTTGCTGAACTTTCATATTCCGTTATCCATTAGTGAATATAACAGACTGTGTGACGTGATGACAGACTGTAGGATGACGGCAGAAATTTTTCGTTTCGACCAGCTCCAACAAGACACGACTCACGGGCATAATTACATCCATTTGAGAAATGTTTACAGTCTGAAGCAGCAACAATTAAGAGTACCCACGCCGTGTCTATTCTATGTTCTTCACGCACCAGACAAACCTAGAAGGAAAGCGTATGGAAATCTGAGAACCTGAACAAGCATAAATGTCAAGTCAGGTCAGGACAAACCTCATTCAGCCCCAAGTCACAACATTTAATATACCTGTCAGAGCCTTATAACCTGAACAATTTATTCCATCATCTATCCTTACACCCTTGGCTTGAAAGAGGAAGAACATCTCACATGACAAAATCTCGCAAATCTTTCTTCCAGGAGGGTCAGATATGAAATATTCTCAATCATTAAACTTTGTGACAAGAGTCTCATACATGCAAAGTGTATAACTGTATGACAAGTTACTGAAGAAAGTTCTCATTCTAACATAGTTTTGGATTGAATGGTTGAAATTTGATTCAGTTGGGTAATAAAGTGTCCCTCTTTACAGCGCCTCCTCCGCAAGGACGACATTGCGAGAAAATTCAAACACTTAAAAACTAAGAATAGGTCAGGAGTAGAAAAGCCATGACACACACTTGAAGTAAGTCATTTTTGTTTTTTTGTTTTTTTTTAACCGCGAGCACTAAAAAATTGCAAAGTCAAGAAAAACTCTTCAGCTGCACTTGACTTTGAGAAATTCTATTGTCCAAATAACTTACATAGTCAAGCATGGCTTTTGAAAATGGGTATGATGCTGATGATCTGTTTTACATGAATATTCTGTACACTTCATCAGTATAACTTTGAAAAGTTACCTGAAAAGTAACTTTGTTACTTTGAAAAGTTACTTGAAGTTACTTGCTCCAGCGGTAGCGAAGGACAAAGAACCAATCCTTTGGTTACACTCAAGGTGTTCTCAAGGCACAAACTGATTTTTCATTTTTGCTGTCATAGAAAACAAGCTGAGTTTTTAGGACAAGCAGGACTTTGACCTATCACGGGTCACTTCACAATCACTGGTGTCGGATGCTGCTCTAAACGAAAGAACCAAAGGGGAACTGGGGTCGGTCGAACTCCACCTCCTCTTCTGAAGGAACGCTTCCATGGAATCAAAATCCTGGATGCTGAGCAAAATAAATAAAGTTGCGTGAGACTTGATTTCTCAAACTTCAGGACTATTGTTACTTAACTGCCACTGGTCCAAAGTGTTGTGTCTGAAGACAGCAGAATGGGAGGGAACATCGAAAGCCGTATGCAGTAGATCTACACCATTTCAGGGGCAGCCAGATGTTATTTAAAAATTCAGCCGGCTGGAGGTAAAGGGAGGCACGCAGTTGACTCGGCTGACCATGTCACGGGAGAAACATTTACAGATGGTTTAGTGGTGCATGAGAACTAAGATGGATGGAAGTCATCAAATGGACCTTGTACAATCAGTGGACTGGATAGAGATTGGATTTAGAATCTATTCTTGTCAATTTCTTCTAAAATATAAGAATGCACAGTGGTTTTTAAAACCAGCGTTTGACACATTGGTATTGATGATGTGCTGGAAAGATACGTTTCTTAACAGACCAACAACAATAATGATTAAAAATGCGCACACGGCAAGCGTTTTAGAAAAAAAAAAATTCTCTTGTACAGTTCCTTCCAGAATTATTGTCTTTTGTCTTCATATTTTAGAAGTGCCTCCTTATCAAAGTTGAAAGTTTGCGCAAGCAATACCATATATCAAGGGCAAGGTTATCAATTCTGGGAAATGAGTCGATTCACATTAACCTGAGTGAAGGAGAAAATCTAAATAATCACTAACGTAGTATTACTTAATGGTAAGAGAATATAATGTTACACAGCTCTTTGTAACTGCTTTTTTGGGGGGAAGGGACAAGAAAGAAGTTATTCACGGGTGCCAATGTTTTTATAAGGCGAGCTGTGATAACTCATTCAAGTCCACTGTTTCTCTATTTTTGTTTTAGCCAGTGTCTGTCGTTCCATTGTTGGGAAAATGAAGACATAATCCCACAACCAGTGGTCTTTGGTCAACGTGTATGCAAGCGCTCAGAGAAATACACTCTCTCCACAACACACATACACTCATGAAACACGAGATCCTTTTTTTTAAATCCAAACATGTGGTCATTGTGCTGCCACAAAGTCTGTTGTCTGTTGCAATATTCGACGTGCCCACATAATGTGCAGCACTTGGGAGTTTGGTCCAAACCCTTTATGATGAACACACAAGTCATTGTGGAAGAGACTCGAGTCTGCATTCTCTCGGGTGCCAGAAGGGGTCGCTTTTTGTGCTTTTAGAAAGAAGCCAGATTTTGCAGATGTCTCAGCGTCTCACTCGTTATAGTAACAGGGTAAACATTTCCCCAATGAGTTTATGGCCTCGGTGGGGAGTTTCGCAGCATGGTGTGTGTTTTAGTTGGATTGCTGCATTGCAGCTGAGATTTTAAAAACAGCAAATTGTGGGAGAAACTGCACGGTTTTTCAGAACCCAGTGGTCATTAGATGCAACTCACAGCGTAATCCTCAGAGACTCCCATCCGTCTGTTTAGGAGCAATGAGATCATCAACGAGATTTCAAAAAAAACAAACTTACAGTGAAAAGCACTTCTAGCAAATCCATGTTTTCCCTGCAGCCAGATCTTTGCCAGTTAAATAAAAATGCAATAGCTGTCCTCACCTATGGTCTCTTAAAATCTTCCTTTGTCTCAAATTCTGCTCACCCCTCCCCTCTTGTCTCACTCTTGCCCCTTTTCTTACAACCCCCCATTATTGTTTTCCCTCCTGTTGCTCTCTGACTCAGAGTGATTTCTCCACGGTCCCGCAGTTTGCTGTCTAACAGGCGTCTATGTTGAATGATCTCATCCCAGCTCAGGTTAGCCGAGATTTTAAAACAAAAATCCACTGCCGTGTTCAAGTTTGGTCCTGACTTTTCGCAGATCTGTCATTCTATCGCTGAGATAGTAAAAGCTGGCACGATCGAGTAGAGTGTTTTGTTACTCTGTTTAAATAAGCCGTCGCATCTCGCATCATTACATCTCGCTTAACACTTGAGTGAGAAATCGGGGGCAGGTAAACCCAAAGTTCCCCCACTATCCACACACACACACACACACACACACACTCACACACACACAAAGCCCCACCTCTCTTTCTCACCGAGCCAGCACAGCCAGTTCTGAGATGATTCCGCCCACTCGCAGACGCCAGCGAGGGTGCCATCCTGACTGTGTCATGATGTGAAAGTGCGTGCGATGATGGGTCAGATCCTGTGAGAAACAGTCTGTGACTCCATGTGGCTAAAAGTGGGCGCTCGGGCAGCTGCCTTTTTGGCCCTCGCACTCCGTATGGGCTTGAGTGAATGTGTGTTAAACTCTGATAAGGACGGGTTCTAATCCATGTCTCTCTGTGCTTTCTTACAGTCTGCCGCTGTCTCCGATGGAGGTGAGTCAATTATTTTTCCCACCATTTTTACAGTTGCGGTTTGCTGGTGTGAATGATTTTGGGTCTGTTTGCCCTTTTTTTTTTTTTTTTTTTAAAAAAAACCTTATTATCCTGTTCAGTGATCATGTGGTCATGGTCACACTCATGGTGGTTCCTTCACACATTTCTGTCAGCCTAAACTCATTGAAGCTATAGACAAGTCAGGTTTGACCTGCTCCACTTCTTCCCAAACTCCACTCCTTGCTGCGCTTTGCAGGCCTGTACAGAGAGACAATTCCATATTTGTAAACATATTAAGCTCCACAACAGTGGCTATACCCAGACAGGACACAGTGGGAAGACAAAGGTGTTTATTTCACCTGAGGAGACCAGATTGCTGCAGGTTATCATTTTAATCGTAGCATAGTGTACTTGTCCGATGGGTTAGTTTCACTTTATGTGCGATGCAAAATTTCATGACGTACTGTATTTGTGGATCATAGTGAAATGGTTGCTTCTCCAGTCAAACGATACGAAGTAAAACCGAGTTTTAAATGGCATGAAATGCGATTGCGAACACCAAACATTCATGCAGCAGTGTGTTGTAAACAGTATGTGATAGTATTAATAGTATACCAAATTATTAACAGGTAGATTGTCAACAGGTAGACAAATACAACAAAGCATATCGGAAGATGTGCTTTGTTGTATTTCTTTTTGTATTTGTTTCAGCATTTATTTGTTTTGTTTTTGTTTTACTTGTTTTTGTATCTGTTTCAATGGACCAGCGCTGAGGCAATAGGCATACGTGTTGCATGAACTCAGCCTTGGAACAACAAAAGCCGGGTCCCATGAAGTAAGGGGAAAGACAAAATAGCGTCATGACTCTTCACCGTCAGAGACAGTTGTCAGCAAATGGGAGGGATTCACACCACCTGTGTCTGGAAGAGCAGACATGTTAATTGTTGCTCTCCAGTTGTTAAGAGTGTGAAGCCTAATCTTCCTGCTTGTTCAGAGCAGAGACAGGGAGGTTAAATTCACTGTCACCAAGATAATGATCATAATGCTAATAATTATAATATGGAGAAGAATAAATAGCCCCTTCTAACCAGCAGATCGCCCTTATGTAATATATAATATAATTTTGAAACATCTATTGAAAACAGAAATCTAGATGAAGTTAGTAGAGTTTAAATAATGAACGTCATCTCA
This sequence comes from Fistularia commersonii, assembly GCF_037954325.1. NCBI lineage: Eukaryota > Metazoa > Chordata > Actinopteri > Syngnathiformes > Fistulariidae > Fistularia > Fistularia commersonii. The sequence goes on from NC_141318.1 coordinate 5,321,815, forward strand.
GCTTCGGAAACAAAATAAGCTGTTCTGTGATAATTGTTTACAATGTGCAGTATTTACCAAGCCTAAAGAGAAACTTTAATTTTTGTTCACATGGGACAGTTTAATCCATTTTCACACTGTCTTTCATTCACTCAGATTATCTTTAATTGTTGGCAGCTTGGCTTGTAGAGGGCACAGCTGATAACAACTGGGATATTTAAATTAGTATGTCAACAACATGTAACATCCAACTCTGTTCCATAAGCTTTCCATTGGTACGAGGAAAACCAGTCAAGCGTTTACCAATAGAATATCTTTACCAAGCGTGAGTAGTGCAAAATTCAAATAAATTGGACAAAGAAATAGAAGAAGAAATAAAAATGAAATTTTGGTTTATCATCATTATCTTTTCTAATAATGTCAGACATTGTTTCTAAATCAGCAACGGAAGTTACAAGAGCTGAAGCTTTAGTTCCTAATGTATTTAACATCAGGAACTATTGCAGTTGTTGTCAGGTAAAATACACCAGAGTATGTGCTTTGAACAAACATTTAAATCAAAACAGACTGCAAAAAGAAACGCATGGGATTATTCGGTAAAATAACCAAATAGTTAAGACCACTTGAGGGCCTTTGAGCCGATTCCAGCCCACACTATAAAACAGAGTCCGGCTTGCCGGATAATTAGCTTTTAAATGATAATTGAATGGCTCACTGGGCTACAGTCCCCAGCAGGCTAAACAAAACAATCTACTCTTAACCAGCACCGAAGGTCACCTTTCAACTATTAGGACTCTGACACTGCAGCTCGCTGGATCCACAGCAGGAGCAGAGTTTGGACACAGAACTTGGTAATAAATCACAGACACTGTATCGATTATTCAGACAACGATGTGATGGTTGCCAGCGCCATGACGCAACGACCGCTGGATTCATTTCAGTCCCCTGCTGTTGAGATGAGGCGATAAAACATGATGGGCCGTTTCACCGCCGTCAGTTACATTTGTTATGGCTTACAAAAAAATCATGCGAGATATGAATCTGACAAATTTATTACAAAAAATCCAAGTGAAGAGGGATGGTATGAAATCATAAAAATTGCCCCCCATGCTCTTACTGTTCTCTAATAGTAACAGAATTAAAAGGGACATTTCAAAATAAAAACAGAAACGCATAGGTGATGCAGATTTTGTCATTTATACATATACATATACATATACATTGTCACAACCTTTTCAATCAATATTACATTGATAATATACTTCTACATATACACTTTAATTAAGTTGTGGCAGTAGTATATTGAGTATAGTATGTTTGTGTGGGGATCGTAGGGTTTATTAGTCTCGGTAGTGCCCATCCTTTAACACTCCTCATCAATACTGTAGTTGTGTGTGTGTGTGTGTGTGTGTGTTTGTGTGTGTGTGCATGAGGATGGTGGGTTACATATATGTCCCCGCCGGTAGACATGCCGGTGCTCCGGTGGTTTTATTTCCCTCCTCTCCCATTTCTGAATTATTCATCAACTCAAGACCTGTGCATGCATGTATCACTTACCTTCTTTGAAGCTCGCAGTGTGTGTGTGTGTGTGTGTGTGCAGGGGGGTGTGTGCCTGTTGCGACCTGACTCCGTCCAGTCTGTTATCAGCAAGGTTGCATCTCTTCCTCCCGTGGATCTTTCTCTCCTTTTTTTTTTTTCTCCCCCCATTTTATACTTGTCTGTTTTTTATGAGCGGGTGTCGCTTGAATTTACAAGGGGCCCCTGTAGGGTGAGTATGGATGGAGGGGCCTGGTTACCCCTCAGGATTCGCTACTTGCCCCGCTGGCACCACACAGGCTCCTACCAGCTCTGCTCAGGTGAGGGATAAGAAACACTTCACCACGGCAGAGTGGGGAAGCTGTGACATGACGCATTTTCCGTTTAGCCCGAAGTGGTGCGTTCGGTGGCAGTGTGTGATGATTCGTTACCCAGTGAAGTCTCTTTGCAACACTGCATCAAATTAAGACGCCACAAAGCTGTGAGTGAGTCATTAATGCCCGTTGCTTGCTTGAGAAGTTGACATAACTGTTTTATTTCACTCTTTTAACGCCGTTCTAACGTACCACTTCAAGTATTGCTCCTTTGCCCAAAGTCTTTTCTCACTGCGTGCTTGGTACCTTTAGTCATTTTCCCCGTAAAAGCGATAATTCATCGACCCCCGGGTTTGATACTGCATCCCGGTGATTTTGATTTTAAGTGAAATGACTCAGTGCATCCTATTCCACACCCGTCTCATTCACAAGCTTATTCACTTACCGCGCTCTTCATTTTCTGTTTGCTATTTTTGATCGGATGTATTTTATTGTTATATTGGACAGTATTCAGTGTAAGTAAATGACATCAGTTTTGTTGTTTTATGGATCATTTGCACTGGCATTTTAGACAAAGCAGGGGAAACAGCTGGATTTAATTTTTGATCGGAGCAGTTCGTTACGAGACATTTTAGTGACATTTAGGGAATCTGCATTTTTTTTCATTTGCAGATACCATTGCATACTTTCTAATCAAAAAGGGGTTGATATTTCTTGAAAAGACAGAAAATCAGTTGTTCAAAATCAGGGTCAGAAGGTCAAAGACTGCCTTTTGTGTTTAAATGTCAGACGTTTAAAAGGGTCTGTAATCTGACTCATCCAAAAAAAAAAATAGTTTATATGTCTCTGCAATAATCTAGTTCTGGTAGGATTGTGTTCCGATAGAGTCCGGCTCCTGTAACCCCATAAACACTGCCTCTTTTTAACAGAGAGGGAGATTGTTTTAAAAACACAGCTTGTGTGAAAAACTGTCAAAAATAACACGAACGGCGTGGAACTTGTGCACAAGCGGAAATCACACTGGAATCACATGGGCTGAGCTCTGGGCTGGGTACTGGGCCCTCAGTTAATTTACAGGATTTGCGTCGTTTCAGGCACCTGACCGGTGATGCCTTCCCTTCCGGCCGTCCTCAGATTTTGTTTTACTGAGTATCTCACTTTCAGTTCCTGGCGCCCAGGGCACCTTTATTCTGGTTTATCCTCAGCTTGTCTCTGTGCCGTTACTTTCTGTCTCCTGATCTTGTTTTGCAACTTTGTTCAAACTTTCAGAACACAGACACACTGAAGTCTGGCGCTGAAGAAAAAGATCAGATTGTTAAAATGATTAAACACCTCCTTACTGCAAGTCTGGTCGAGGTTGTTTAACTTGTACTGTACAATAACACATTTTACGGGCTTCGATAAACAGTGTAAAAAGAGCGCTTGTTAAATAGCGAGAGTAAAGTATTTTGACGTTGTCGTGTAAAGAAACCAATTTTAAATCAGTTGCAGCATGTGTTATCATTTCACAGCGCTACCTAACACCAATCTTGACTATTCTGTTTATTTGAAAAATAGAGGGATGTAATTCGATACATATTTAGTGATTTAGTTTGATGAAAATGTATCGTTTTGATCTAATGACTTCCCCGTTACCATAAGGATGTAATGATCCTGAAAGAACAAAATTGCTTTTTCAGGGTTGCCTATTACTTTATGTAATGACGCGGTTTACTTGTGTTGGCCTCAGCTTGATTTGTAACCTTCCGCCGTCTGACAGAGGGACCCGTTCGACTGACTCTCTGTGGAATGACACAAAACTTGGATTTTGTGCCAGGGAAGAAACTGTTACAACTGGATCAGATCCATGACTGGCTTCTCTCTCCGTCGTACTTCCAACCGCAGCCCCGGTCCAGCCATCGAAATACTCAAATCACTAAGTGTAGAAATGTTTAGATTTTACCTCTGAAACGAAGGGTTCTTCTGGTTTTTTGGAGATTTCCACGGTGTATCATGTGACGGCCAAGAGTGTGAAGCAGCGGTTTTTGGGATGCTAGAGGAAAATGTCGACACTGTTCTCTTTTATTGCTTTAAGATCATAATAGACATCATAATGAAGCCACAAGCCCCCTTTCCCTCAAATGTAAACATCTATTTCAACCAAAGTTTTGGGATTTTTCACTTAAGGGGGGCCAGTTTGCAGGATCGAGTGCCATAAAGCAACGGAGCTAAAGATCGCGAGCTCTCGTCCTACCCTCGCAGCATTGCAGAATAATTCACATATTATCCAAACTTCTGAAAATACATACTTGTGTAACTGTAACCGGACAGTTGGTGTAAAGAATCATCTCTCAGGTTACCTTGTGAGCCTCCTTTGCACAAAAACATCATGGAAAGGAGGATACAAATAATTTTCTTACATGACCGGACCCAACAGACGTCATGCTGAGAAAGCGCCTGGCTCCAGAGCCCTGGGGTCCTGCGTCGGGGCAATTTGTGTCAGAAAATAACCTGGTTTCGCAGAATCCTTGTATGTTGTGTTTCAAAGTATTAGTTCCGATAACCTCTCACAGGTTTTGAAATCTATTTTTAGGGGGGAGAGGAGAGGGGTAGACTTGATAGCTATCCAGCCAACTGGATGCTCACAGTCTTTATAAAGCAAAATTTTATTTCACCAGGTTCCCACCGGTTTTGCTTACAGTACGCGGCATCCTATGTGCGGTTTGAAGGCTTCACGACCTCATCAGTTATCACCCTTAACACATTTTAAAATTATTTTTGTCCTATTTTTAAATCGTGGTTATTGGAACAGATAAAGACAGTCCAGTTGAGTTTGTTTTCTCCCTTTTCAACTTCTAACCTGTTGCTCCTCATAGTCCTGACTTGAAGATTTCAGAGCTGAAGTCGTCTAGGCTTGCCGTAGTAGTTTTTTAATTTGGTCTACACCTTCAATTAAAAAAAAAAAGAAAAACTCTGTCTCGCCCACTAATATTGATGCTATGAATATTGAGTCTGAAGAAAAACGTCAGAATTAAAGAGTTTTTGCCCTTCCCTCCATAGCAGAAGTCAGAGATCTTTGTATCAGACGTTATCCGCAGCCAAACATTTTCCCCTTCTTTTATGAATTCATCATCAGACAGCGACACACCCGTCATCCATTTCATGTTACAGTAACAGTTCAGCCATTTCCTGGGTTTTCTGGGCTTCTTGAATCTTCCTCTGCTTGGGTTCCCTCAGAAACGTTAACCGCATTTTACGTAATTTGAACGTAATTCGTTTCTCAACTAAATCTCTCTACCATTTGGAAAATTGTAAAACCCAAAACCTGAACAATCCAATGGCCTCATTTTCACGCTTGAAATCCTTCTAATCGGTTATATGCATCTTGATTTTTATGGATTGTTTCTGCTTGTCTATAAATCTGTGTTCTGTTGTGGTTGTCTTGAGCAGGTCTGTTTCAACGGGGTCAGCCCTAGGCTAAAATATTTTCGCGTATGTCAAAGGATGTATTCTGAAAACTTTCCGGTTGCTCGGTAGATTTTGCCTCTCCTTCTCTCCTCCCTTGTTGTGTAAGTTAAATAAGCATTACTGGATTTGCTTAAGTTTGCATGTTCGCCCCGTTTCTGTGTGGGTTTCCTCCAGGTTCTGCGAGTTCCTCGCACAGTCCGAAAACATGCAGAAGGTTAACTGGAGAAATTGGGAATGTTGACCAGATGTGTGAATGTTTGCTTGTCTCTATATGTGATTGATTGGCGAGCAGTCCCTGCCTCTCGCCCGATGGCGGCTGGGATAGGATCTAGCATCCGCTATGACCCCGAGAGTAGAATAAGCGGTAGATAATGGACGGATGGATTCGCTCCATTAAGAACTGTACTGTGTATCTTACGAGAAAAAGAAGAGCAAAGAACTGCCCCTGGGCACTGCGAGCAAACAGCGGGTCCCCTTCAAAAGCGCTTTCTGTGTTCGATTTGTTGCGAATTGCGCAATCGGCCTTTTTGTAGAAGGAAAGAATCACAGATGGAATGGTGGATGTGTGCTGACGAAAATGACTTATTAGCGTATCCTCTGTCTGTCCAAGGATCTGTCTAAATCCAGCTACAGAAACTTCAAATGGACGCTGTCTTCGCTTTTCTACTTCATAAACTTTTTAGTGTCTTCACATGTTTTTTTTGTTTTTTTTTCAAGTAAAAATCGCAGTCTGGAAAAAGTTGTTCTCTTATAAGGGTTGAGAGTCTTATCTTCCGCCTTTTGTACTCATTATGTACCGCACCGGCCTGGTCGGAGGTACGGCATCTGTGTAATTTGCCAAATGTATGCACATAATTTAGTCATTGCCCTGCACTCAGTGTGTGGCAAGAACAGGACAATCATAAATTATGATCATGAGGTGAATCGTGGAGCCAATTTATTTCAAATATGTGGAGCATGCCACTGTCTAGACCAGTTTGAAAACATATAATGCAATTTTTGGTGAACATGGTGAAAAATTAATGAGTCGTTAGTTGACCCGTGTTAAACTCCCTGCCGAGGTCCACAATAATCCGCTTCATAGTTTTTATTGCATTAAATAAATGACAGGGGAAAAAAAAAAAAACTAACAAAAAGAAGAGAGAAGAGAAAAAAAATGATAAATCCATTACTACTATTTGTAAAGTTACAGTGCTGCCTTCAGGTAACTCCAGCCCCTGCAGACGTCAAAAGAAAGCAGTAAACAGGCTAAACAAGATTTCAATTCAAATTTGAATCACCATCCTCTAGATAATACATGATTTAGGCTGATAATTACACCGCTGTGAAAGTTCCCTGTTGAAACTTCAACAACTTCAGTGCGTTTAATGTTTATATGTGTGTTTTTTGCTTGCGAGTGCAGAACTAAACAGCGTGGAGCTGCAGGGCTGCAGCAGCGACAACAGTCTGAACAGTAATGCCAGCCTCCCCAGCGTACAGAGTCACCGGCGTCACACAGAGAGGAGGGTGGCCAGCTGGGCTGTTTGCTTCGAGCGGCTGCTGCAGGACCCCGTGGGAGTTCGCTATTTCTCGGTAAGATAGTGTGTCATGTGACGGATGCTGGCAAAAGCACATTCGCAGAGACATGCAGGTTTATGAAAGGTGAACTTGTGAGATGGATATTTCATGTGAGCGGCCCAAGAGGAATATTTATAGCACTAAGACAAGAAATGATACCTTTCTTTTTGATTCAGAGACAAAATATTTTGCTTTGTAGTTAATTTACAAGGAAAGTAAGGCAACTCATGTATCTGAATTGGAATATTGTTTCATTTTTGATACGCATTCATATGTTTATATTGTAGGAATTCCTTAAAAAAGAGTTCAGTGAGGAGAATATCCTGTTCTGGCAAGCATGCGAGTTCTTCAGCCATGTGCCTGAGAGTGACAAGAAGCAGGTAAAACGCATACAAGGACACGACCCGTACACTTTCAAGTTTTCCATTTGCAGTCGTAGAGTAAAGCCGCAGAAACTTCTTTTTAGCTCGCTTTGACCTCTTATTTTCTCTGTAGGCCCCTTTACAAAGCCCATTAGAGTCAAATAAAACTGCATCGAGATTGAAACAGAGGAATGGCAATCGCAACAGGAACTGTTAGCGTGGCAGAGAAGCTCCCTCGAAACGCTTCACGTATTTTCATGCATACTAATAAACCAGTCATTATTGATTTATAGGATTAATAGATTATTCCAGCGGTCATATGTACCACAAAGTCCAATATTAGATTAAAGCAATGCCGGATAGTGAGGAATCTGATTAACACTCCTAGCTTTTCCCTAATATTTGTCACATGTGTACAGTTCAGTCTGATTTCTTTCAGCCTTTTTAATGTATGCGTGTTTGAAATTAATAAAAAGAGGATTTTCGTGTCGTCTCACGGAAGCGCATCACGTTCAAATGTCATGGTGTCGTGCACTGAGTCGTGACTATCTTGTTGAATTATTGGTTTTAAAGGGGCACTTAACCCTTCTCCAACCTGGTTTGCAGCTTTCACCATCGATTGTCTGTACCTCTCACCCCCTCCTAGTTATCCCAGCGGGCCAGGGAAATATACAACAGCTTCTTGTCCAGTAAAGCCACTACGCCCGTCAACATAGACAGCCAAGCTCAGCTCGCAGACAACATCCTTAACGCCCCCCGGCCAGACATGTTCAAGGAGCAGCAGCTACAGGTTGTGCATGGACTTAACACACATACACACTCAAACACAACAAGAGCTCATTCAAACAGAGTAACGAATAAAAGTTTTCCTCAAACTTTAGTTTCATATTCCCGGCCGGTCGCCTTTCTCATGAACGGGAGATTTTTGCGTGTGCGTGTGTGTATACAATAGCAAAACGGACTTCTGTTTACGGTTCATTGGTGCATGTCACACAGCGCAAGGTCACTTGTACATTTGAGCGTGTCGTCCTACATCATGGATGTGAACTGCGGTTTTTGGATTTGCATGTCATGGTGGGGGGAGGGCAGCTGCTGAAAAGCTCTATTGAATTTAACATCTGAGCAAAGACGTTCAAACACTAATAGGAGTCACAAGTAAAGGAGGATATCCTCTTCATCAGCCTCTATTCTCCGTAGGATACACAAGCATTTCAAATCCTGACATGAGCTTTTCCAAAACATCCCTGGGCTCTGGGAGATCTTGTGGTGCAATTAAGATTGACTGGGAACTGTGTGTCAGAAGGTCTCTTTAGCACACACATGTACATCCAACATGCTCTGCTTGGGATTACTTATCTGTATTTTTTTGCATGGATTAGTTTGATAGGCCAAGTGAATATTGAAGGTATCGAGCAGAATTCTTCTTCACAACTGACACCGCCGTCATTCCTTCTCTGTGATCCTCTTCCTTCCTTCCTTTCTTACTTCCTCTTTCTTAATTTGGATTTTGTTCTTCCTGTCTCCTATCCTTTTTGCTATTTTGCGTTTGTTTGTATTCCTGTATTGCTGTTCGCCCCTTTTCATGTTTCACCCGTGCCGTCCCTTCTTTTTCCCGTGCTCGTCCATCCCTTCCCGCACTCCCCGTATGCTGGCGATAACTTCTTTCTTTCATTTTTTGACCCTCTAGATATTCAACCTAATGAAGTTTGACAGCTACACACGGTTCCTCAAGTCTCTGCTGTACCAGGAGTGCATGCTGGCGGAGGTAGAGGGCAGGCCACTGCCTGACCCTTACCACATCCCCAGCAGCCCCACCTCCAAACACAGCACTACTGGCTCTGACCGCTCCAACCTCTCCACACCGAAGAAGGTAGCAAAATGCACTCCCACTCACCCTTGCTCTCTTGTGCATCAATCAGCTATTCTAGACTTCATATGAAAAAAATCTGCTATTAGAATAGATTAATTTAGTCAGTTCCAGAACAGACAGAGCTTTATGTTTTTGATCATGCAGCTTGTCGGCTTGCCCATGCGCGGCCTAAACCCGGTTAAGGTTTCAAATTGAGAACTCCTTGGGTTGGTTTGGCTCTTGTATTTTATTTGGCTTTTACAGGAAGACAAAAGGAGCAAGTCCGGTCGATCTTTGAACGATGACGGCCGGGAGGATTCGGGAGACCGCAGGAAGGGCATGTTCTTTTCCTGGTCGCGCAACAGAAGCTTTGGAAAAGGCCCCAAAAAACGAGAGCTGGCCGACTTCAATTACAGTCAGTAGTTTTCCCGGATTTCCTTTATTTACCGTACCTACCATTTTAAACGGTCCTTTATTGAATTCTCACAACTGAAAAGCAGTTACTGCTTGTTAAATAACAAGCATCTCTGAACAGTATGTCCTTCATAAGGACTAAATCGTGGTTTCCCCCATAGATAATCTTCAGCAGTTACACATATTGTGTAATCTGGCCTACATTCTGATATCCATATAAAAATTAAAATGGCTTTGCTTTTTCCACTCCCGGTAAGAATTAATAATGCATAAGATTGAGATAGGTGAACTCAACACTGTAGAGACAGGTGTTTGTGAAAATTGTTAAATGTATTGAATTGATTGAATATATTTTTTTACACTTTGTAAATATAAAGGATGTTCCTCGTAAAGTGTCAGCAAGCACGGTTGTAATAAACATGACAAAATGAACAACGTTCTCAATGGCGCACGCTTTATGCGGACTCCATGTTGACGTGTAGAATTATTCCCTGCTTTGTCCTTTTTTTAGCCACCACTGATGAAGTTCTTTGTTTTCTTTCCCTTCCAGATTTCTCTGGTAGCAACGGGCGCCGGGAATCCCAGGGTTCGCTGTCTTCAGGAGCCAGTCTGGAGCTGGGGACATCGGGGTCAGGCAGGAATGAGGTCGGTCCGACCAAATAATCACTTAGTTCCTCTTCCTCCCGCTTTAACTTTTGTCTCTTTTGTCAAGGCTGTTGTTTTAACCCCCCCACATTTCACTCTCTTATCGCCTCTCCCCTACCTCGCCCCTGTCTCCGTGTCCCTTCTTCAGGGGGACGTTTCCCGTGGCGCGGTATCGGTTTCAGCAGAGCGGGGAGGAGGCAGCGCCCCCTTGAGGCAGTGTAATATTAGCTTGCCAGACGGCTCGTGTTGCTCCGTGCCGCTGAGGGCCGGCGTGTCCATCCGAGAACTGATGCTGGGCCTTTGTGAGAAGCTCTGCATCAACCTGGCAGCTATAGACCTTTTCCTGGTCGGTGGGGAGAAGGTAATCTACGTGTTACAAATATACAAAGATTTCGCACAAGATTTTTCGGGTGGCTAAAATATGATATGTATGATATGTAAAATATGATATATACGGTATGATACAATAAACAAGCATATTTAAGGTACACCAAGAATCTAAATGTTCAGTTTGAAATGAATCATTTTAATGTAGAAACATAATATTACAGTTCTAATGTACATTTTGAATGCAGATACATAAAGTGTTTGAATGAAATCCGCAGAATAATCTCTCTGTAAAAGGCGGGTCACATGAACACACTCACCATTGTTGTTTCTTGTATGTTTGGTTCTATTCGGGGAAAAAACAAACAAAAAAAAAAAAAACGCTCCTAAACAAATATATGTTGACTTTTCCAAAAAAAAAAATTCAAACTCAGTTACACTAATTAATTTTCATGATGTAATGATTTCTAAGCTTAAGAAATTATTTTTTGAGGATCTTTTTCTTAAAGCCACCACTTTACTCTCAACATATTTTGTGAGGAGCTGAATGTAATTATCTCGGCAAATGACAGTATTCCATAAGAGAAGAAATAATCAAGCAACTTATTTCTTGGCAAGTCATTGTCTTCCGATTCAATAAGCAGCCACACATCCATGAGGACAATAATCCCTGCCTGCATCTCTCCACTGTGATTCCAGTTATTAAATATCATATTCAGTGCACCTTTGAGTCTTTTAAAACGAACATTCTTGTCTGCCAAAATACTGCCAAAGGACTTGTGTCGATGATTAGCCACACGTGAATGTACTTCTGAGCTTCCGAAATTAGTCATGTACGTATAAACAGTAATTTCGCTTCTTCATCGGGCTTCATGACCGGTGGTAGGTTTGAAGTATTGGCCTCAGTAGTGGTAGTTTTGAAGTACTGACCTCAGACCAGAGTTCAGTAGATGCCAGTTGGACTGTTTACTGTTGATTACTGTAAATTAGCTGTTAGTCCTACTTGAAAGTCAGACCTCTCCTCTTGGAGTCAAGTGGCTGCACTAAGCGTGATAACACATGTAGCCTCACTGGAATTATATAATCTGATTTATCTCTGAAGATAATCTGAACGAGTTTGCTCACATATTCCCAGCCAAGAATGATTTGTTTCCTCTCAAAAGTATTATCTCATCTGTGCGTATGTTTCGGTTTTACTATTTTAGGACATATTTTGGACATGTATTATAACTTCCATCTCTGTCTTGTTCTCTCAGCCACTTGTTTTGGACCAAGACTGTATGACATTGTGCTCTCGAGATCTCAGATTAGAAAAACGCACTCTTTTTAGGTCAGTAATGTTCACTTATGATTTCTCTTTTTTTTTTTTAAAGCTTTTTAACCGCACGAGCTTTGGCAAAAAAAAAAGTGTGTTCTCTTTTGTTTCAGACTTGATTTGGTTCCCATTAACCGATCAGTGGGCCTAAAGGCAAAGCCCACCAAGCCAGTGACCGAGGTCCTCAGGCCTGTGGTGGCCAAATACGGCCTGCACCTCTCTGACTTGGTCGCACGTATTGTAAGTCTCTGCTCTCCTGGCCGCTTGTAGCTCAACAGAAATAAACAGGCCGTTGAGCTGTTCTCATTTACAGTTTGTGTGTGTGCGCGTGTGTGTGTGTGTGTGTGTTTTGTGTGAGATACAGAGTGGGGAGTCAGAGCCTTTAGATCTAGGTCTTCCTATATCTAATCTGGATGGGCTGCGAGTGGTTTTAGATATAGCTGAACACCCGCCAGGAAAAGGTAAAGAACAAGCATACAATTTCTCCCACTGACAACATAAATAAAGAGCTTCATCTTCTCGCACCCTTAAAGTTTTTTCATTCTGTCTTTACCCCAAAATGCCTCTTTCCCTACCATTCAGCAGCTCCCTCAAAGAGCCTGGTCCAGGCTTCAACAAGCAGAAACCAATCAACAACAGTAAGTCCCCTCAACAGCTCCATAGTTCCCAATTTTCTTCTGGCTCTGGAATGGTCTGTAACCCACTGAATGTCTCCACTTCCTGGTTAATGTGGTCACGCTACTAAGTGTCTTCCTCGCTGTCCTCCACCACTCATGCCTGTTTGCAGTGTGTTATAAATGTCAGCAGGTGTATGACGTGTGTCTTTGGCAGGTTTTGGGCCGTGTTCTCATGTGCGCTGTATTGTGAGGCCGAGAGCCTCGTCACACCCAGATATCCTAATGTTCGCATTTTTGTGGTCTGCCTGTGCCCAAAAGCATCAGCTCTTCTCTCTGGTTTGCTGGTTTTCTGTCTTCTAAAACAAACCCACTCTTCAGGCGATAATAAGAGCAGCCTCGCAGAGCCTTATGTAGGATCTTAAAATACTCAGGTTGGGTTTATGCTTAGTGGGGTTCATCTGCTTGGTGGGGATCTGCCTCTCTCATATCGTATTTCTATAAATTAAGCTTTCCCATCTCACTTTCGGTAGTTTGGCTCTGAAAACAACAATATGTAGTTCTGCTGTGTCGATACCAAGCGGTTATAGAAAGGAAAAGAGCACGAACAATGCACTGGTTTGGGAAGTGAGTCCTCGCTGAACGGTGCTGAAGCTGTTAGTCAAAGCAGATCGCGCTGTAGGATGTTGGTTTCAGTTGCGGACAGCTGGTCCCTCGTGCGTTTGTTAGATGTGTTAGTCTACTTTTTGCCGAGCACATCCTGTAGAACATTGTGGTTGTGTGAATGGATCATACCGCTGGCAGTGTCTTTAGCTAAAATTTCATCCGTCCAGGATGTTAATCCCACCGAGCCGAAATCAAAATCGCAGTCATTTTGATTTGTCCCTTTCAACACATCAAAAAAAAAAAAAAAAAATCTACATCCCATCCAAATGTTCATAATACACCATCAGTAGCTAGTCCTAGTCCCCACGTGTTGTCACTTCCTCTGCCCATACTTTCACCATCATGACTCACGAAGGCTCTTATGCCGCGCTCCGCTCTCCTTGTGGCACCCAGGGGGAGGAAAGGCCATCAAGAAAAGCCGGTTCCACCCACCCCCATGGGGAAAATGGCAAGGCTGGGCCCGGCCCTGACACAAGCAGCCAGCCTTTATCCAACCATTCTGTCTCTCTCCATAAGGCTCCGGAGAAAAGAAAGCAGAAAAAGATTAATATAGACGAAGCTGAAGGTAAAGATGAAAAGACCTCCCTCTCTTTGTTTTGTGATCTCTTGTTCTTGAAGCTGTGTTGCCGTGTTCACACTAACCCTTGTTGCCTGTCTGCAGTATTGCAGAAGCAGCACTGAATGTGTTATAAGCTAGCTACATGTAGTGCAGTCACCCTTGCTCACACTGAATGTAGCTTTGACTTGTCTAACTTATTAATACACACCCCTTGCTGCATGTCCTCTGATTTACAATGTTGGTTTCACTGTTTTGAAATGTAATTTAGGGGTTTACTCATGTGTGTGCGTGTGCACGCGTGCGTGCGTGTGTGTGTGTGTGTGTGCGTGTTCACACACATAAATATGCCCGTGTGTGTGTGTGTATGCACAGAGTTCTTCAACCTCATATCCAAAGCACAGAGCAACCGAGCAGACGACCAACGAGGGCTGCTAAATAAGAGCGACCTGCAGCTCCCAGACTTTCTGCGCCTGTCGCCAATGGCTAACAACCAGGCCGGGCCTCCAACCCACAACCCCGCGCCCAGTTGCTCCACCCCAAATTCCAGTGATCCCAACAACGGCAGCTTCCCCGGCAGCAGTCGCCCGGGAAATAAGGCGAGAAGCAATGATAGGGGAGGCGGTACATATATGCTCAACGCCAGCCATCAGTCCCAGAGCTTAGACTCCGCATTGGGCACTGAGAGTGGAGGGGGGAGGAAAGCCAGACCACTTCCCCCATTCCCTGGCACAGTGTCTCCCATCCACCTTTCTCAAGATGACCAGCGGGGTCTTTTCAAGGACTCTGGCAGGGGAGAATGGGTCCAAATGCTGGAGGAGGACACCCTGTCTGACCTGACTCTAGTGGGAGAGGGGGACATTAACAGCCCCAGCCTCAACTATGTCACTCCCTCAGCCCTGCCATGCAAACCCCAGGCCCGACCCCAACAACAAGCACAGGATGGTCAGCCTAGCTCAGGTACTTCCCCGATTTGAACTCCAAACCTTCGAACTCTCGACCTTTCCTTCGCCTGACTTTGAGTGGGACGGACCCCCTTTTTAAAAGTCAGTGTACGGCCAACTCGCTCTAAGGCTTTGAGAACTTTCACTCGGAGTCTAAAAGGCCCAAAATGCATCCAGATCTCCTCGCTGTCGTTCATTCAGCTGAGTCACGGTTTCGATTATCAAGATTATGATGAACTAGTGTGCGTAGCACTAATTTAGAAAAATGAATAAATTGCACAAGTACTTTACAAGAAATGAGTGTTAGCGAAATAGCAAGGTGATCTGCGGCAACATGCGCAATCGAGATTAATTCAATCGAGAGAGGAAAAATGGATGCATTTTAGCGCGATGGGATATTGTTCTCGGAAGTTTCCTGTGTGGTGTCTATCTGTGTGATCTTTTTGACGGACTTGCTGTGGATTTTTTTTTTTTTTTTCCCCCCTGGAGATGTAACCTTGAGGGTGCGCTTTGGATGACTTTGTGATGACCAGTGCCAAACTCTAAACTTCCAGCCCCCCCAGTGTACAGAATCTAACAATGCACTTTAGCCTATCACAAAAAGGACTGTAAACATCCTTACACGTTATAAGATAATGTTGTTACCATTGTCTGTTTAGTTTGAAAGTACAGTTACACGCTTAAGCCGGGTGAAAATAATTTATGATGTTTGTTAACAGTCAATAGCCTCTCCAAATACTTCTGGATCATGTTTTATTTTCAATTTATTACATGCTTTTGAACACATACTGCATGCTGATGCCATAAACACACACACACACACACACACATAAGTATGCTACAGTAGGATCCGCACACATATTTTCTCAGCTCTTCTTTCTCGAACATGAGCACAATACTTTCTGTGTTTGCACGACTCTCACCTCAGGCATTTCTCGTGTCACTCGTTTAAAAAAAGAAAAGAAAAAGAAAGAAAGAACAGAATATAGTGGATGCGTATACATGCATCGCTCGCAGGCCACACTATCCGGATAGGTCTGTACCGACTGTACATTAGCAGTTTTTCCTTTTTTGCACTATATCACACAGCAACATCTATTTTCATTTTTGTTTTTCAAGTTTCACAGTCTAGCAATTGAACAATGCTTTGAGCTGTCTTCTCCTGCAGGGACTCAGCTGGAAAAACTGGATTAGCAAGACAAAACATTTCACTACTTTTACTTTCTTTCTCTTGTATCATATTCTCAAAAGAACATTAATTTATCCCGCATCTTGTAATTTTTACTATATTGGTGAAAAGTATTAATTTGTATATAGCCAACTATGTGAAATCACATGTTACTGTAGCCATTGTTGAACTGCAATGCAGCCATGCTGTTTTCTTCAGATGTGTCACAATAGACATCAATTTCCCTCTGTTCTCTTTCAGTTGACTGTACTGTCTGTAAATAGATCAAATAAATGTTTTAGAGGTTGAAATTTCCCCGTAGAGCATCATGTGAGAAGTCTCCTTTCTGTCCTTAGATTTCTCAGTTGTACCCAAGTCATTCAACGTTCCTCATTTATTATTTACTCATTTATCCCTGCAACTAATATACATCCTCACCCTCTGATTTTAAAAAAAGCCCCACACATTTGTTTATATTTTTCGCCAGGAAGAGCGACGCATGTGTTGTCTCAACAATGAGGCGGGTGTTTGGACAGATTAGCCAAAAAAAACTTCCAGTAGCAAATGTTTGTGGACGGTTCATTGAGTGTTGACCAGTATTGAAAGCTGAAGCTGACACTACATGCACTAAGTCTACATTCTTCCTTAATACTCCAATATGCATTTTGAGTCTGTTTTACTGTATATCTGCATTTGTAAGAGGTGTTTAAAAAGTTAATATCACTAGCAAACCAAAGTACACATTCATCTCCTCACAATCACACTGAGAATTGTGTTCATTAATTTAGCAACGCCATCCCCCTTGTCGCTTTGTTTGAAAGGTGGACACACATTGCGAATAAAATGGATGATGACTTTGTAAAATAGCATGTTTTAAAGGGACAAGCCAAGTTGCACACAAATGTCTGCTGTTGTGTAGATGAGACATGTGCGCAATCATAGAAAACCCATTTACTTTTTACCTTTACAATACTTGTTTTGATAATTCATTAGCCTGCGGAGAGGTTTCTCTGGCAAGTAACCATTGTTGGATTTGTTTAAGGGAGGCTGAAAATAAAGAAAACAAATAGCAATATTAGTTTGGGACAGGACATATCCACCTCATATGACTTTAAGATTGTGGCTTATAGCGTTGCGGCCGAAATAATACTAAAAAAAAAAAAGAATTCCTGTAATATTCAAGTCCATAGATATGCCAGAGTATCGTTTCAGTCTGTTTATGGATCAAAATCTTCATGGCTGAAACCATTAAATTACGTAAAGCCGTCATCCGAATAATGCTTTGTCCAGCAGATTAGTATCTGTGGTCACATTCAGTCATTTTTAGCCGATTTTCTTTTGAAACATAAGTTAGATTTTCTTTATGCAGCGCAAAGTCACAACAAAGTTGTATTTGTCGACAGCAGCGAGGGAAAAACTACCTTTTACTGGGCCTGTAACTTGTGTACCAATGCGGGTGGCCTTCCATCTTGACCAGTCAGGGTAAAAGAGAGATAAAAATTAGGACAGAGTGATGGAAAGAGTTTAATAGAGACAAAGGTTGGTGTGAGGGTTGAGAAGGACAGGCGTAAATGCAAATACATTTATTACTACCACTACCAGCAGCAGTGACAGTTACACTGATAATTATCGAAATTATTCCATAACCTTGATATTTTTTTTTTGAGTAAAGCAGACCTCCTGCATTTATGATGCCTATTATTATGTTTACGGATTCTGAATTATGTTCTCTGTTATAAAATGCCTCATAAATTGGTATATTTTAATTTGAAGCTACCTTGTGATTGAATAGCCTAATGGGATTCAGTCAGTGGGATGAGTTTTAGCTGTTAGCAATGGCTTTTTCATTTGTTTGTGATTTGACCTCAAAGTATATCCCCCCCTATTCTAAAGTAATTTTATATGTTGGTTTCCTTTAGGAAGTTGTTCCTTTCATTTGGGGTAAGTTTATTTATTTCTTTTCTTTAAATTTTGATTAGCTTGCCCATAATGTATCTCAGAATTTCTTGCTCGCAAGCCCTCGCATTACCATCACTCAATACTAGCATTTTAGTCTGAACTCTTATCCATGTTTCTTGCCAGTTTACTGGTATCTGGCTCTGTTTACTATTAGAGCAAGTAGTTTGTTCGTACTTGAAAATCTATTGGTATTCATCTAGTAAGACATAATAATAAAAATAATTCTCAGTAGGAGGTAGCCCAAACATTTTGCACAGAGTGGGGCATCCATAGCAAAAGATGGCGATACCTTTGCTACAAATTTGCAAAGCCCAAACAGTGTGTACAGCTAAAGAAGCGTGAATAGAGGAAATCGACCCCGGCACTTTACACCTCATTTCAGCGGATTGATCCTCGTGAAACGACCACTTACACTCTGCCGTTGTCGCTGTTCTGCTACTATATTGTTGCTGTTTCTATCAGATTCCTTGATGTGACGTGTGGGTGGCGACACCTGAGTTTCTCGCCATGCATTGAAATGCCACGACCAAGAAGGACTTTGTGCTTCTTCTCGCCATTGTTTCTATCTATCTTATTCTCAATCAGTTCATTGAAAAAAAAAAAAAAAAAAAAAAGATTTTTTTCAACATATGTCACACAGTCATGGCCTTCTGTGCAGCTCCCACAAAACATCAAACTATCAGTGTAATGCCAAACATAAAACTCCAATGGAATTACCTATTCTGGATTTCCTTACACACCTTAAATATGTCTCTGTAAATTTTTAACCCCCATTTATTTCCACTGAAATTCTTGTCCAATGCCAGCGAAGAGGCTTCTGTTTTTGACCTCCATTCCCCCAGCCCTGTTAAACCCCGTACAACCCTAGCTATCTCACTTGATATTCCTCTCTGCTCTCTCGCCTCTTCTGTTCTTAACTCATTATGTGTATGTGTGTGTGCGTGTGTATGTGTGTGTGTGTGTCTACAGGATAGGGCTTTTGTTTTGGGGTACAAAGGCTTATTTGGGGGACTGGGCTATTAGCTATGCATGGGTTCCCCTTCTGCTCAACGCCTTGTTAGGCAAGCTTTGTCATGTTAGACTCTTTGGTAGTCCACGAACAAAACTAGGTCCTGTTTCTTCCTCATTCTCACAGATGCACACAAACACACACACACACACACACACACACACTTCACACATCCATACTCACACAGAACCACGGAGCGTCTTCATCTGCCTGTGTCTTTAGCATCACATGATGGTCTTATTCTGTAGCGGTTTTCATTAGAATAATTCTTCAGTGTTGTCTGTTGTGTTTGTGTTTCCTGCGGGACTGACATGTGACAGCAGCAGTGACTGATTGTATTTAACCAGTCCGTATAATTAACCGGTCCGTATCAGCACAGAGATAGAGAGATAATCTCCCTCCCTGCACACACACACACGCACACACACATATAAACGTATGAAAAGTCTAGAAAGGTCTTGTCTGAATGTGATGTCTGCAGGGTTTCAAGTTGTTATCAAAAGAAAAGTCTGATGACGGTTGGAGTGTAAGAGCAGAAAGGACAAAAAGAGGGGGAAATAATGAAAAAAAAAAGTCTATTCGGAGGATGTTGTAGATTTATCAAATGAAAATGTCCCTGTGTTGAGCTTGCAATCATTTCCCCAAAAGAGTATAATGGAACAATAGTAAAATACCCCAAAATCTTAATTTTAAATGTGGAGATTTTTTTTTATTGGATTATTTTTTGTTTTCATGTTCTTGTTCAGTCTTTACCGTAGATTTAAGTCACTTTTCATATTCAATGAATTGCAGAGGGATGATTTTATTCTAACACCTTTGGAAAACCTTGTAGATCGAAGCACTTACATTTTTAATACCATTAATTGTTACTATATCATTATTTTGGATCACCGCCTTGGTCAGATGCCAGACTAAGTACCCTTTTGGACTTTTGAGCGCATCAACACAAGGCATCTCAAATGGCACCATCTACTGGCTGCTGAGAGAAAACACATGGTGATCAGAGGCCATAGGGAGAGCGAAATACATCACAGAGAATGTTAAATATAGATAAAAATATTTTAGTTACTGAAAGGAGCATTTTTTCATTGATATATGACGTTTATGCTTGTTGTTTTTAGTCTCTGGCTGCTTAGACTGCTGCTCAAATAATGATTATCTGGTCATGACATAAGACTTTCCCCTATGGCGATCAGTAAAGTATATTTTATTTTACTATCTTATCTTATGTGACTGCACCACATATATATATATTTTTGAAAATGAAAATCATCTATTTACAGACTTGAAGCGATGGTTCCTAATTTTCTAATATCATGTTAATTTCAGCAAACACATGAAGTTGCTCACCCTCCCAACATCTATTATTCTAATTTGGTTTTTGGCTGTTTGGGTTCATTTTATCATTTTAATATTCCTTTTTTTTTTTTTTTTTTCCAAAAATTGCCACAAGTCCATTGATACTGAATCTAAAAATTGTGTCCAGAAATTTATCCAGACTTGATGGAAAAAATATTTTGCCTTTAAAAAAAGATTAAATACTGTTGTATTTATTTTCAGGTAGTGGTATATTTTCGTCCGCTCCTTCATGCACACCAGCTGTGCTTTAACCAGAATCTTGTTTTCTCATAGCAGGAGTCAAGAAGAGCCAAAGGACCATCGAGTTTTTTTGACCCAGTCAGTCCACAAACAGACGGTAGAGGAAACTCTTATCGGCTAATTTCCTACCATTGTCACTGACTTTCTTTTCTCCCCATGATGTCAAAACAGACATTTTACTTATCACATCAAAAAGAGCACACGTGGAACAAAATATTATCGTGGTTTTCTTTTTGTTTCAAATTCCCATGCTCTTGAATGTTTGCAAGCTTTCAGCTGTATTTTGAGAAACCTCTTAATCTCGCCTCACGGTCTGTTTGGGCCACTAGATGACAGCAATGAGCGTGGAGAGGTGGACACAGGAACACACTCGAAGACGCAGAGAGATCCCCCGTGTGTGTTTTTATTTGATTTTTTTTTTTTGCATGTGGATGATTTTGCAGTGTTTCCATACTCACTCTGTCGTCTCCCGCAGCATGTTTCGCTTTTAAATGGGATTCTTTTTCCTCAGGTAAAGACAGAGACAGATGGAGAGGGAGGGAAGCGACGGGAGGTTTTAAAACCCCAAATAGAGGCAGGACTCTGAACCCCAGACCTCCTCCTCCCTCTCCTCCTCCTCCTCCCCCGCCGCCACGACCTCCCCTCCGCTCACGCCGCAAATCCAAATCACCCTCATCTCGCTCCAACCACAGAGCTCCAAAACAAACCCTAGATTTGGACAAAATCGGGGCAGCCTCTGACACGGAGGACGTCAAGCGACCCCTCCGCAGAGGGTCCCAAAGCATCCGGGGCTCACCGGGCACGGAGCTGGACAGGAAGTGGGAGGGCGTGACCTTAGAGCTGCATTGTCGGGGCGGCAGGATGAGGTCGGCGGTGTACCAGACGTCAGACCTTCCCTCCATGGTAAAAGCGAAGAGGCGGCCGGAGCGGCAGAGCGATGGCCGGGGGCAAATAGACCGGAGTAAATTGAAGGCAACGTTCGTGTGACAAGGCTTCCTGTCTGATGGCGTCAGGGTGGCTGACCGCACCGACGGTCTCCGGAGCAGCTGAAACACTGTCTGGCTCCAAGCTGATGTCAAGAACTCACTGTCAACAAATGGGCAGCTGGTTTCTTTTAAATGGCGCCCATAAGAAGACGGCGGACTGAAAGGAATCAAGTGCTGCCCCCATACCTCCGTACCTCCATACCCTCATAGTCCAGCACGCCACACAACTCACGCAAACTGCGCTCAATAAAGTCGAGATTCATACAAAAAAAACAAAAAAAAACCATGATATTTCACTGTTCTGTTGAGGTCCCTTCTGCTCAAAGGCCCTCTGCAGCCTCTGGCTGCTGCAATCATGGAAACAAATCATCTTTGGTGGCAAAATAGCCCAGACATAGGAAATTAAGTACGCTTATAAATTTTCACGGAGGTTTAAGTGGCAGTTTAATTGTCGGCCTTTTGCTGATATATTTACATCATTTCCTGATTGTGCAATGTGACAAACTGAACCCTAATTGCAGAAACGGTGCACAAAAAAAATGTGGTTTATCAGACTGATAGTATGTGAATGGTTGGTGTCGGATCAGTCATTTAGCGATTCAGGTGGATGATCAGATCAGCAGCGATGGGGTATTATGATGAAGACAAACGCTTGACAAAAAAAAATTAAATACAAATACAAAAAAAAAATACAATTCTAAATTTGATACTGATGATAGAAGAATTTTTATTGCGAATTCACATTTGGAATGTCTGACCTCAACATCTAGACCTTATTCCTGATCCTATTCGTTCTCTGAGGAAAATATTTGTCAGAAATATCATTTTTAAACCCCCCCCCCCCCAAAAAAAGGGATAGAACAGAAAAAAAATACAAAAAAAAATTAAATACAAATATAAAAAAAAAAATACAATTCTAAATTTGATACTGATGATAGAAGAATTTTTATTGCGAATTCACATTTGGAATGTCTGACCTCAACATCTAGACCTTATTCCTGATCCTATTCGTTCTCTGAAGAAAATATTTGTCAGAAATATCATTTTTTAAAAAATCCCCCCCCCTAAAAAAGGGATACAACAGAAAAAAAATACAAAAAAAAATTAAATACAAATACAAAAAAAACTACAATTCTAAATTTGATACTGATGATAGAAGAATTTTTATTGCGAATTCACATTTGGAATGTCTGACCTCAACATCTAGACCTTATTCCTGATCCTATTCATTCTCTGAGGAAAATATTTGTCAGAAATATCATTTTCTAAAAATCCCCCCCCCCCAAAAAAAGAGATACAACAGAAAAAAAAAAAAAAAAAAATTAAATCCAAATACAAAAAAAAAAATACAATTCTAAATTTTATACTGATGATAGAAGAATTTTTATTGCGAATTCACATTTGGAATCGATAGAGTAAAACCGTGTGAAAATGAGAAACATCCCGGAGCATCGTGATGTTTTTTTTTCTGGGCCTGAACTCCTATTGAGATTTTTATCAAATAAAGGAGGAGCAGAACATGATATTCGTCCCCGCAACCTTGAAAAGAGAAGAGTCGGTTTTGTGATGAGCTGAGACCGGAGGACCGTTCTCAGGGTCGAATTTCCCGGAAAAAGGGTCACTTGTACTAAATGTTACGAATGTGCGGGCTCGATCGAGTGAAATTCCGAGGTCTGATTCATGGAGCGACACGTGGAAAAGACGCATGACCTCCCCCACATCCCGGCAGAGGCCCTCAGAACATTCAGGTTTCGGGCCTTCGTGATGCGCTCGTCCACCGGCCGGGTTCACATTTCTGCAAAAATAAAGCATTTCAAGGATAACAATTACACAGCCCCGTAATCATTTATCAGAGGCTAATCTACCGCTTTGCATCTTTTAATTGGCGTTATCCTTGCTCAAGATTTGACGGATTAAGCGGGATTGTCCGCGGACGGAGCAGACGCTCCGAGGATTGGTGCTAAGGCGCGCCCGGATCCCGGTCTGACACCCCCCCCCCGGCCCGAGGTCCGCTTTCGCCGGGGCGGGAATCGAGAGGCGCGCCGGGGGAGACGCGGCGGCCTCGCCGGATTAAACAATAAGCGCTTGACGCAAAACGACAACTGCATCAACACCGTGGGAGGCGAAGGCACAGGCCAAAGGGCTATTTTGAGAAGTGACCCCCCCCACACACACACACCAACACCCAACCCTCCTCCCCCTAGTGCCACACGCACACGCGTACACGCACACGCACAGCTGCTCGGAACCATGACAGAAGATGACGGATACAGTTGTCGCGGAGGGACAAGTCAAGTTTAGGGATGGGAAAAAGGTTCGACTTCTTCTTCTTCTTTTTAATCATGTATTACTTTACTTATTTTTAGTTTTTTTTTTTTTTTTTTTTTTTTTTTATTGTTTATGCCTGTGTGTTTCTACTTGTGCCAGTGGAAGACCCGCTGGGTGGTGGTGCGGAAGCCGTCTCCGGTCGCAGGTATGGTCCCCTCACACGAAAATCACTTTTTTCTTTTAATTTTTTTCCTTTCTTAAGATTCTACAGTTTGACATTAAATAAAAAAGCAACTTGTTCGTGGGGACACAAGCCGCGGTGTTGTGCATGTGCCGGTTTCAATTGATTTTTTTTAAATTCTAACGTCAGGGCGACAGAGGGCTGAATCTTACAGTGATCATTCTTGGACTTTCACACACACACACACACACACACACACACACAAACTTAACTGTTTAGGCCACGAGGTTGGAAGAAACAGGTCCACGTGTTTACAAAAAAAAAAAAAAGAAAGAAAGAAAATGGATTCCTCTTGTGACGTGAAACCGCGGAACCCCAAAGCTTTCATTTGCAAAATCTGCCTTCGCTCCGGGCAGCCTTGTCCTCGAAGAAACTTTTAAGAATGATGTAGTGTGTGTGCGTGTGTGTGTGTGTGTGTGTACACACTCCTCATCCTCATCCACAGCATCAACGGATCAGTTCATTGTTTTTTTTTTTTGGGGGGCTCTGTTGGGACAGCTGTCACAGGGATTACATAAAAGCGACAGTGTTGTGTTTTCAAAACTCCAGCTCTTGCAACGCCTGCGTGTGTGTGTGTGTGTGTGTGTGTGTGTCTACAGACTGTCTGTCTGTATCGGTGTACAAGGAGAGGAAGAGGAAAGGGAAGGAGAAAGACAGTGGCCACAAGGAGCGTCTCAGTGTAACCTTGGAGGTACCACACACACACACACACACACACACACACACACACACACGCTGAATTTCAGGGTCTCAGCTTCTGATTTGCAACTTTTATTTGCAGCCATTGGACACCTGGCCTTTTGCACAAGGGCAACAAGGAATACTTGTAATGGGTACACATGCTTATCACTGCAAATGAATTGGCCTTCCTCTAATTTCTAATACAACCACCTTTATTGTCTACGTGCAGATTTTTCTTTTTTGCGAAATGGAAGAAATCATGCTGAGCCTAAAATTAAGGAACTTCCAGCTGTCTCAATTTGGCACTAACTCACTCGCATTTTATTTAGAAATGAAATGAAAATGGATGCTGAATTACATTGAAAATCAACCTTGAAATGAATTACGTTCCGCTTTATTGTGAAAACGTTTTTTTTATTCCCCGAAATCGGAAAGCATGACGTGACAGCGACACGTGCGTGGAGGATGTACGATTCTGAGGTCAACCCGACCCAAGGTGTTTATTCGCATTGAACCTTCAACGCACGTCAAACTCCACCGTCCGAGGGTTTGACTTACAAGCAAGCGTTAAGAGGATCCCAAGATCATTTCCCAAGTTGATCTCCCAAATGTTATAAAAGACAATCTGTCCATCTAAATTTAGATGAGATATTACCGTATATGATGATGCAAGTTTATTTATTCATTAGCACTTCGGGGTTTGCCGGACATTTGGGCATCAAAAATGTTTTGAGTCGCATCGCGTCGCATTGGACGACACAACCGAAGATCATCCTGGGGTCAATTTGGGTCAAGAAATAGACTTTGGAGCAGAAATATGTGAGATAACCATTGCACAGAGGGCAGGGGGGGGGAGGAAAATAGAAATATGATCAGATGTGTGACGGGGTCAAAGTTGGTCAACTGTGTCCAAAATGTGGGAGTATTGGGAGGAAAAAAAAAAAAAAAAAAAATGGAAAAAAAAACACCTGATTGCACTGTGCCATCGGGGAGTAAACATCAAAATATCTGATTATGATATTTCTAAACAAATCATATGATGTTATCCCAGCAGCAGCGAACAAGGGAACAAGGGAACCAGCGAGTCACAGGATCTAGTGTAACTTTTATGAATTGCGCTTTCTCCGGACGGAGACTCTTCCCGATAGATGAGGTGGTGTTTAATCTTCCGCCTCTTCCCGTCCTCCTCTATTAACACCTGAAAACCGCCGCCGCCGCCCGTCGACGGCTTCTCGCCGTCCCCGGCGCCGCTCGGTGTGACGTCGCGAATGTTTTGCGAGCTTTTCAGCGTCACGTTTTAAACCTGTGTCGTCAGAGCATCTGCGGCGTGGAGCCCGGGCCGGGCTACGACGGGGTGTGTTACACCCTCTCCATCCTCTGCCTGGCACACACTCTGGTCCTGGGCTTCCACAGCAGAGACGCCCTGCAGGCCTGGAACGCCCGGCTGAGGTTCAGCCTGGGAGAAGGTCAGTAGAAAGCAAGAGCCGTTTTCACGCCACTGGAAGTGGATAGCGACTCATTTTACGCCTGATTAGCGTCGTGCCACTGCAGCTTCGCATGCACGCAAGGTCCGCCGGAAGCCGACTATTTAGTCCGAGGAACGGTTAGATAATATTTTATATTCAAAATGTCGTCTAATCCACCCCTCGGACAGACGTCAAACATTCCTCAGCTGATCTCTCTTGCGCCTGTCACACCGCATTCTCATTCTTTGCCGGATCTCTTTTTTTTTTTAAATGTGTTTTGGTTTTGTTTATTGAATGAGGTCTCAAATGAACTCAAAAAGATGACACATTTCTTTCCCCCCCGCGAAAAACCTGCGATCAGAGGGTTTGCTTTACTTCTTGGCCTTGTGTCAGGTGGTTTTTGACATATTTTAAGCCCTTAAATATCAGATGAATGCAGCATTTCTGGAGATACTGGAAATATTGGGTAGATTGGGTGGAATTTGCCATCAGAGCTTTCCGTTCATAGGGGAGAGACAAGCTTATGGGCCCCCGAATAACGAAATTCACCCGGAGGAAACTGAATTTCACACCTGCACACTGTGACAGACTGTTGTTGTGAGGCTTTTTTTTTTTTTTTTCTTTTTCTCAGGCAAACTTTTTACCTCTGCCAGAACTTTCTTTTTGAAAATCAGCCTCTTTTGCGAATTTTAATAATAAAAAGAAAATAGCTGTTTTTTTTTTTTTTTTTTTTTTTTCTACAGCCCCACACTCAGAATTGAATGGAAAATATATTTTTTTTGGTCCACGCTTTACATTCATATTTATTTTCCTCCCAATTATTCCTTCTCCTCTTCCAAAAATATCACCATCGGTGAACAACACGTGCCTCATCCTGGAATCCTATTCCAGTATTGTGTCTCTTCATCGCTTTAAGACTGGAACATTGTCGTATCTTCCCTCGGGTTTTGGGAGGGGGTGGGGATCGCAGCTGTCATAACAATGTAAATAACTCCCCTTTTGATTTTAATATAAACTCAACAACACATCTAATATCTATCCACCAGCGGCAATTTCACCTTATTTAACTTTTCTCCGTTGGCTCGTAATAGCCCGTTAACACATTTTCCTCTGGCGTCAGAGCCCGCCCGTTACTTTCATGTCATCTCGTACCCAAAGCCGATGATTTAACGCTCGCTTCAAATCAGGGAATTATCAAAAGACCCGACTTTGCCCCCCCGGTTGCGTCTTTTGCTGTTCAAACCCCCGCCGGCCCAGCTGCACCCGGGGAGGAAGGAGGGAGGGGATGGCGGTTGATATTCCAAAAATACATAATCCGATGAATCGGATGCTTTATCCTCCTGTATCAATTAATTTGGGCCCGTATCTTTAATGACAGGTGAACTTTGTGAATCACTTTTATACGCGGAAGGCGTTGCAAAGGTTATTGTGAGTTCTCTTCGTTCATGGATTTGGATACTTTCATACCTACATGCTACTTTAGCTGTGTCAGTGTCAGGTCATTGGCTGCCGCCTAGTTTAGGATAACAAAAACAGCTAAAGTGAATAATAAAGCTTTGATAAATTAGAGTCGGCACAATGTCACGCTGTTCATCTGATGTAAAACGGAGTATGTTTTTCATGACGGTTACTCGTCCAATGTCCCGAAAGTTTCGAAGTGCAAAGCAACATGTTGTTCATCTTCTCTCACTGCATGTGAAAGTGTTCGCATGTTGTGAGACGCGGCGCTAAAACGCCGCCATCTGCTAGTTGAAACTCGCCGACGGCTTAAAGAAGTACTTCGTCATCTTAGCTTTCGGTCACGATTTAAATGTCGACTCGTTTGAATTACCAACGACGGGCCGGTCTTTTAACCCCTCTGGACTCCCCCCCCCCCCCGCCTGTTCTCTGTCCTCTCAGCGCACCATTTCAGTGTCAACGTGGAGCCGGGCACCAAACTGGAGAGCGGTGCCGCCTCCCTCCATCTGTGCAACAACCTGCTGTCTCTCACCAAAGGGCTGCCGCCGCTCGTCGTCGGCCACTGGAAGTTGTCCGCGCTGCGCCGATATGGCGCCGTGCCGAACGGCTTCGTGTTTGAGGGGGGAACTCGCTGCGGATATTGTGAGTAAGAGGTGAAACTCAAGAGTCGTTTTTGTTGAGCAGATGACATGAAATGAGATTAAGATGATTTTTTTTTTTTTTTGTTCTCCAGACACAATCTAGCTCAAATAACTTTTCCCTTCTCTTTGTAACAAAAAGTGTGACGATCGCAGGTGTCTTGACATTTATTGTTTTCCAGAAAGCCGCACATAACCAAAAAAATTAACCCTTTTCTGGGATCTTGACAGGAAAAAAAAAAAAAAATCAGAAAATAAATAATCACATTGGTAATTACATAAATAACACCATTTATGAAATAAACCCTTTCCAGGTTTTTCACAGAAAAAAAGAACAAGGAAAATTAACTTTCTTGCAGACACAACTGTTTGCAGCTTTCTCATATCAAATTCACTGTGAAAACCAGAAAGCAAGAGCAGGCTATGAAACCAAACTGATACAAACATCTACACATTTCACTACCAGTATTGTTGTGGAGCGGATTTTGTCCAAGTAGATTTCATTTATTTGGATTATTATTTGTATTATGATTATAAAATCATAAATGTGGAGGACCACTCATCTAACTGATCATTGGAGGAAATACTCTTTTTTTTTTTTTCTTAGGTTGTGTTATTATTCTTTTTTCTCACACCACAATTTGGTCGCTTCTCAAACAAACCTGTAAGTTGGTGTTGCACAATAACTAGTTAGAGGTGGTTACCTGGTCGACCTGTTCCACCCTGAGATTAACTGAAATATTACAGTATGGATTATGCGTCGTGATGATTGCTTAGGTTTGGGAAAGTCTTTTTTTTCAGATTATTTCAAATATTTAGCTGCTTTGTTGAGTACGTTTTTAACTTGTCATTTTAAGGCCAACTTTGGAAGGCACTTAACCGGTCTTTTTTTTTTTCTTTCCCCAAAGGAGTTCATTGCCACTTTTTTCCATTTTCACCATGCTTTTTTTTTGGTACACTTTTTCAATTTCTTGCGAATGCTCCACTACAAGGGTGACTAATGGCGTTTTCCCTTAAATTTGAAAACCCGCAGTTGCTGGAGCAAACCATCCGATTATGTAGTGACACAGCAAAGTGCAATGTGGAAACAACCAGCGGGATTATTACTAAACACTGACGTGTGTCTTGATGCAATAAAATCGCTATCACAAATTTCAGCGTTAAAACAAATGCGTGACACGATATTATAGTTTGATGACATGTTAAGAAATGCTCAGTCTGGAAAATAGTCTGGACCAGCACCAGTATTCAGCCTTTTGAAGGTGTCAAACGTTCAAAGTTTCCCCTTTTAGATAAATGAATTCTTGTCCTATTTTCCCGGCGGAGTGATCCGTCACCTGTCAACACGAGCGGGTTAATAAATAAATCCGTGATTGATTCAGGGTGTTTACACAGCAGCTAATCCGCACAACAAATTTCTTTGTGTTTCTGCATCCGAGAGAGAACGCAGGCGTCCCCTGATAAATAATGCAGTGTGTGTGTGTGTGTGTGTGTGTGTTTGTGCAGTTGCCAGGTTTTACACATCCTGTGAATGTCCAGTTGATGTGGGTTTGTATGTGAGGAATGCAAGACACTTTTATGATTTCGGGTGTGTGTGCAGACAACACGGACAAGTGTGTCCGGTGATGAAAAGTTAAATGCCGTGAATTTAAAGCTAACTCGCCAACAGCTGGCGTGTTAACGATTGTGTGTTCATGTACCTTGAAATTTTATTTTTGTCCTAAAGCTTCTCTGCATAGTCATTTAGTTTTAAGTTTGTGTTTGAGCGAATAAACAGACTCATGGCTCTGACAAGAATAACCACCGGCTCCACTGCGGCTCTAGTTTCACCGATGGGCCTCGACTATTAATACCGACCTCCGCCCGTCGTCGTCCTTCCCGGCCAATCACATCTGGCGTGACAGCCGGACAGCCAATCGCGTTCTTGCTCCTGGCTTCGTGAACACATTACCCAGCAGCCTTCGGGCGGCGGAGAGAGGCCCCTTTGGCATCGCTGAAAGCGGGAGGGCGAAAAAAAAACAAGTGATTGAAAGTGATGGATGTCAAATAGGCGAGGGACAGGACGCTCCGGTCAAGACTGATTTTGTTTACATCTTCACTTGTTTGTTATGCGAGGACGGGTGAAAAACGCCGGGAGTGTGTTTTTAAAATAGCGATCAGGAGTTCACTTACTCGAACGGAGAAAAAAACATGAGATGTAAATAAAGATTTTTTTTTTCACGAGACATGAAAGGAAATGAATTCATATCAGCAACTGATTCAACTATACTTTATTTGAATTTATTGTTCTTTTATTGAATTTAAAATGCGGCTTCTTTGGCCAACTTGTAATCTCACGCATGTGTTTTATTTATTTGTTAATTCATTTATCTATGGAAATTAGGGGGGGGGGGGGTTGTTCTGGTAGGAGTGCAAGCTTGTTGCACGTGCAGACACGTGCAACGTGACCAGGAGTTTTGGGAAAGCGCACGGCTTCGTATATCTGATTTACGTGCCGATTTCTCTCTCTTGCGTTGTCCTGGTTGACATCATATGAATATGCATCTCGCCCCAGTTTGCGAGTAAGCATAGTATGACAAAAAAATGAGTCTTAAAATATGTTTCGTCTGCGGCTGTGGTCGGCCTTGTCGGAGAGATGCGTTCGCGAATGCGTTTTTCTCCTCGCTCTGTGATTCACTTGCCAATCCGCTGTGGCATTTTGACGTCTGAACAGTAGCACATGTCGAACGTCAAAATGAGCGAAGCGCCGTTTCATGCCAGCGGCGCATCAGACTCGGTGCCACGGATGAAATACCATCAGAAACTTTTAAAAGGGCAGCTTCCTTGTCACCTGTCACCTGCCGCCAAGGACTCGATCTTACTTTTAACTCATATTATTTGATGCCTAATATTCTGACCCTTTGCTCCTCTGACCAAAAAAAAAAAAAAAAAAAAATCGAAACTATTATTTCCCTGTGACACGTAACAGAAGATACAGGCGATACAGAGAAACACAGAGAACTATCTTTGTGGTTTTCAGTCGTATTTAACTTTTACATGTAGATTAAAGAAATCCATCCAAGTGTCAGCAAAGATACTTTCTTTTTCTAAAATAGAAAATAAGTTATTCCTCATTTTCCAATACATATGCTTACACATTTTTATTTAATGTTAAAAACCCAATGTGTTTTGGAATTTAACTTTTAAAAAACAATAAAAAAAAAAAAAACCAACAACCTGTACTTGATGATAATATTATTCTCCGTGCGCGCTGTAAAGTTATTTATCCCAATTATCAGCACAAAAAGGGAAACAATACTACAGAGCCCATTCTTAACAGCTTGAAAAGTAGCAAATAATTCAGTGTATTTCCGGACAGCGACAGGAACCCCGCCTCGTAAAATTGCAGAATATTGTGTTGAAATAGAGACAAGCGGTAGAGAAATGGTTCTCGCTAAGTGTGCACTTTTTGAGCACTGCACTTTTGAACCAATCGATATATTATATTATCACTTTCACCCTCTCAGCCGCCTGATTTCCCTGAAGAGCTTTAGGTTTGTTTAGATTATAAAGCAGTTCTGTTGCGCCGTCAGAGTCAAGGCATTATACCCTCGAATGTCGGTGAGGTGTCAGCGCCGCTGCCGCTTTCCCTGGCAGCTGCACCTCGGACAGCAACACTTCTGCCCACAGCAGGGACGTACACACACACACACACACACACACACACACACACACACTGAACAATCCCATGGGCTGTTGGATAGTGAATGGTAATGGTGTGCAAAACACTCGTTGGCAATGATCAGTTGAAGCCGTCATGGATGCCTGTTTTAAACACACGTGCAACCCCATACACACACATGCACACACACACACACGCTGTCCCAAACGCTCATCCTTGTGTGAACCAGTAAAGAGCGATTTTGGTATTCAGGCTTCTACTCAATGTGATAATGAGGCCACAGAGTTCTGTAATCGATGATGCTTGGAGCCGAGCCATTGTCTTAGCTAGGCAGATATTCTCTGGCTTACCGGGTCGACACGTGTTCATGCAGGCCTGGTAGCAACTGCGCACACACACACACACACACACACACTGAAACACAGATGCAAACTGTCACACACAGGTCTTCGTGCTCACATGCCCGCAGTAAAAAATGATCCTCCGCAGAGTTTGGATGGATGTCAAACCTTGTGATCTTGGTTGAAAGTAATTTTACGCCAAGCTGTTATGGCAGCAATTTTTCCATGACCCACAGAGCGTGCACACGCGCACACAGGCACATTACATTTTGAAGTACAATAGTAAATGCAGGGCATTATGAAGTTTACGACATGTTAAAGTCCTGTTTGATTCTCATCCAGGTCGGGACGGATCAGAAAACTCAGGAAATTTGAGCTAATTCACATGACATGAAGGTGTGACAGTCAATGTCAGACTAACGGAGATACACTTTGAAAGTTTACCTTCTAATGTAGTGAGATTTTGATGTGTTTTCTCCTAAAAACACACTACATGCTTGCTTGATTTAAAGTGCCGATTTTTTTTTGTAACCTTTTCCGCAGCCCTGCTTTTGTAAATGTATTCTAAACCTGAATGAAAATTTGTTTGACCTCGGCAGCGGGATTTTAGCGATGGTATCTGCCTCATCCCGCAGGGGCCGGAGTTTTCTTCCTGTCCTGCTCAGACGGGGAGCAGATCAGCTTCCTCTTCGACTGCATAGTCCGTGGAATTAACCCCAGCAGCGTCCCGGGTAGCCTGCGACCTGCCCTGCCAGGTGAACACACACACATGCACGTGCAAGTGAACATAAAACAAAGATGGTACAGAATTTATCATTCTAATTAGCGTATTCTCAAAGAGATCTAGTTTTTAGATTACCGTTCACGTTGGTGTGAATCTGCTGTTAAAAAAAAAAAATACCGCTTGCTTGGCGTGCAAGAACTGGCGCCGTGCTAACGGAAGCTCTGCATGCTTGAATCCCCGAGGGTCGGCCACTGGATGAGGGGTCACGTCTTTGCATCTGACTTGCGTGGCCCTTTAACATCCTGCTAATTTCTCAGGCATCTCTTAGGTCACCCATTTGGAGACAGAGGGACGGCTGAGGAGGGTAAATTTGTGAAGGACATAAATGTCTGACAGCTTTACAATATATTTTCAACTAAGGAAACAGTATGCCCTTTCTTTGTGGAAGATTATACTATAGTTTGTATACAAGGCGATTATTGTTGACATTTTTTTAATTTGCAAATGTGCCTGAATCTATTCTGGCTGTTTGTGCCTAACCAGTGTTGTATATCTCCAAATTTACATTCAGATTTTTACATAAACACAGATTCTAACTGTGCAGGTGCAGCTGTGAATATGCATATACGAATGTAGATACCAAGCTTGTGCACAAACGTGAATATAACATTTTTCTCCCAAAAATGGAAATATACACCACTTATAATTCTGTAAAGAAGTGAAAAGTGTGTTTTCTTTGCCCTCCATTAAGGCTTGCAGGCTGCGACCGTATCCGTTTTAGTCCGAGCTTCGAAGCCCGCAAACCACATTGTAAATTTTTCACATTTGCATATTATCAATCTGATAAAACACCAAGAGTGGCTCAAATAGGCATCCTTTTTACAAACACAAATCTCAGCGGGCGTGGAGATTCTGTCACCCATGTGCCAAACTAATCATGCCCTCGCAGCCAGAATGGCAGCTACATCAGTCTCCCGATGAACTGTCAAATCATTGCAAAGCAAAGCATGCAAAGCATTATCCTGACTTTTAAGTCATCGAGACAGAAGAGCATCAACATCTTTTTAACTCAGAAACATGAGATGGGAAATCTATCTGAATGCGATTTACATAGCGAGGAGGCCCCAAGAATCACGGTGTTGCCGTCTGATGGACTGCGTTTGGCCGTGATATTTACTAGGACTTGAGACAAGGCTGTCTGTAAATGAGCAAATGTGTAATAGTCATCTCAAAAAGAACATTTTGAAGAGATTTTTTTCTTAACTTAAAAAAGACGGGCGAGAAATAGAGGAAAACATTTGTAGATCAAAAATGAAGATAAAAAAAAAAAAAAATCATCGCCAATCCATTCATAACATTGCTGCGACAGTATCTGACAGTTTAAGTAAAATGGTTAGCCTTAATTAGATGAGATGATATTAGAACAACTTTATTTATCCCGAAGGAAATTGTTGTGCCAGAGTTACAAGCAAAAACATAACAATAATAGATAATAGTAGAAAGGATGGAGAATAAGAAATACAATCAAATATAAACTGTAATTGCATGGCTTTACATTATTGGTCTTTAAACTAAAACCAATAAAAGCATTAAGAAACAAAACTTTATTTTGACCAAGTTATAGTAAAGTTTAGTCTGAAATACACTACACTAAAACCTAAACAGGTTTAACTGTAAAATCTCCAGCGTCGACCCAACGGAGTGTGGGTGAACTTCATGCGATCGCACAACATTCTCTGCTGCAAAAGAGCTAAAATTAGCACTGGCTAGCAAATGTTAGCTGACACCTCACATAGCGTAGTGAGGATGCTGGCGGCTACAGAGGTGTTAGCAGCCCAAAGGCACCGATCCAGGGGATAGGTTGTTGTCACCTATACACACAAACAGCCTGGCGCACTGCAATGTGCGCACTATGGCACAAACATATTTACACACACACTCATCGCCCTCTCCTAAACACACACACACACATATATATGTATATATATATATATATATATATATATAAAAGTGTGGGTGTTTGTGTATGTTAAGGTGAGTAATTGACTGGGTTTTACACTACATTGTTGCTCCAACAAATAATCAAGCATGCCACCTTTGGTAAGTATCACATTTACAAACCGGTGTAGGACACACACACACACACATACACACACACATACACTTGACATCTCTTCACTCCTCATAGTGACTGATGAACTGAATACCAAGCAGCTGCAACAACAGAATCCTCGACAAACCTTTTTATTTTATTATTATTATTATTATTATTATTTTTTTTTTACAATTGCCTTGGAATAAGTGTCAGGAAGGACAAAAGCGACAAAGAAAGCACCTGTCAAACAGATGTTTGCCTACAACAGGCCTCTGAGAATGAGCTGTTATGGAAAAATCCTGTCAACAGCAATGGTTAGTTTTAGATCTGTTCCTACTGACGCCAAAAAATAAAATGCTGTGAAACACTTTATGGCATTTCCTTGCTGTCACGTTCTCATTTTTATTCCTTACAATGCTTAAAAACTATAATAACCCGTGTCATCACTACCTAAGAATTATGATTATTGATGATGTAAATGAACACAGTTGAAAGTGAAACCATTATGAATAAGCAGTTCGCTGTAAAAAGGCTGAACGGGCGACTTTTAGAACTCGTAAATTCATCAACGTTGCCTTTTTCTTGGTCTCTGCTTGAACCTGCTACAGCAGCAGATCCCCGAGCGGACGCAGCATCGGTGGAGGAGCGAATCAGCCAGGAGGCGTCGGAGTTGGAGAAGCGACTCAGCATGTTGTCTCGGTGCAGCCTGGCGAGCAGCTCGGGTACTTTTAATCTAGAAACATGTCCTCAGGCTTTATATTGATTTTTATTTCTCAGTCATTGCACCTTGTTTGCTCTGGCTGGATGCATTTTCTCCTCTTTA
This sequence comes from Fistularia commersonii, assembly GCF_037954325.1. Classification (NCBI taxonomy): domain Eukaryota; kingdom Metazoa; phylum Chordata; class Actinopteri; order Syngnathiformes; family Fistulariidae; genus Fistularia; species Fistularia commersonii. The sequence continues at coordinate 5,357,457 of NC_141318.1, forward strand.
CACACAAAAGCCCGATGGCTAGAATATATTTATGAGGGCACTCTGGGAAAATTCTTCTTGTAATTCTTGTATATTCCCAAAGGTCCCCCGAGTCATTTTGATGACTGCTTCCAAAGCTCCGAACTGTTTTGGATGACAGCCTTCCAGATTTCTTGCTTTTCTGCAGAACCGCTGCAGATGAAAGCATTTAATAGAAAATATCACAGGTGTAAACATAACGTTCTGCATCCAGAGACAAACTAAAGGCGAGATTTACATTTTTCAATTAAATGTTAAGTTCGGAAAAGTTTGACTTTCTGGCTGGTTTGTCTGTATTTCTTGCTCAACAGCGTACTCGTACAGCTGCAGTACATCTGTCGCCGGGGACGACCGCAGCAGCATATCTAGCTCCTCCTCTAGCCAATCGGATGCGAGCTACGGAGGCCGACTTCCCTTCTGGGCAGAGCCGTTAGCGAAGCTACACCTCTCCAACGAGACGGCGTCCAGCTCCTGTACCATCAAGGCCTTGACCAGGTCGGACGACGGACTCTACGCCACCACGCCGGGAGGCGGGACGTCTGGCCAGCTCCATCATCGCCGTCTCCATGACAGCGGGCGACAGAGCTCTTTAGACAGCGGCATCGGGATCGCGACCGGAAGCCAGTCGTCTTACTCGGGGAGCTTCTCCTCGTGCACGGGGAGTCTGGATATGGCCAGTCAAGGAGGAGGGGAGGAGTTCGGCTCCCTGGCCAGTCTACCTGTCCACCCTTCCGCTCCTCCTCCAACTCCTCCTCCTCTCCAGGCCTTGTTCATCCCAGAGCCGAGTTCTGCTACCTCTTCCTCCCGCTCCTTCGCTTCTAGATCGGACTCTCGCGGTTCTCAGAGAAGCTCCGACGAGTACCAGATGCACGACCTGCTAAAACTACGCTATGACACCCCCCGCAGCCTGCTCCACAACCCGCGTCAGCCGGACCCCCGTGGGCCGGGGGGTCCGGCTGAGTTCTGTAGGGTCGGCAGGGTCGGCGGGGAAGGCGTTGCCAGTCAGGTACAACGATCGACCAACACCGGCGCGCAGCCGTGGTCCCAGGAAAAGGCCGCGATGCAGCTCTCGCAGTCCAGCAGCAGTGAGAGGACGCCCCCCGGGGACAGTGAGGGGACGTCCACGGCTCGCCCGCCACCAGCGCCTGCCAGTCTGTCCTGTGGAGAAACACAGGTACTGATTATGTATACGCTGCTCAAAAAAAATAAAGGGAACACTTAAATAGCACATCCTAGATCCCAATGAATGAAATATTTGTATCAAATACTTTGTTCTTTACATTGTTGAATGTGCTGACAACACAATCACACAAAAATTGTCAATGGAAATCGAATGTTTACACCCATGGAGGTCAGAATTTGGAGTCGCACTCAAAATTAAAGTGGAAAAACACATGACAGGCTGATCCAACTTTGATTTAATGTCCTTAAAACAAGTCAACATGAATCAGCGTTGCTTTCAAAGTGGACTCTTTGATTTCACACAAGTTTGATTAACTTGGAGTTACATTGTGTTGTTAAATGTTCCCTTAATTTTTTTTGAGCAGTATATAATATAGTCCCTTTCGTCATCTCAGTGTCATGGATTTTTAACTTTTTTTCCATCTAATTTTATATTGCAGATTTCTCTCTATACCATGTTTTTTGCAGAAGAAATGTATTTTATTTATTTACTATTTCATTTATTTTTATGGTCAAATAAGCATCTTCAAGGGTGGCCACCAACCAGAGCATGGCGTTTTGTATCCTGGCCTCTGATTCGCTCAGCGACCGAAGCGTGGTTCTCTTCATCTTCACATGGACTTGCAGTTGCGAGTGTTACTCACTTTTTAGGGTATAGGAAGTGTTTATAGTAGTATGGGAAAGGTTAATAAGAGTGTGGGGAAGATCATAAAGCAAAATATTAAAATATCATTATGATTATTATATTTAAAATATACATAAAATGATAAAAGAAAATATTGTCTCTACTTTGCAGATTTTCACTTACATCTGCTGCTGTATTACATACTATATCACACTATACACAATACACTATATTATATCTGCGGTATTGCTGAAACTGTAAATCCAGACAGCAGTGCCAACAGTAAGAGAAGTGTTTGTTCACACATTATTCAGTCATATTAAAAGTACATTTTTATTTTAGGTGTGTCGTAGCTTATCACCTCTTTCCCCCCTGGTGTCTGAAAGAGTTCGCAGAAATATCGTGTCACTTTTATGAAGCAAAAAGGCAAGATAATTTCCACTTTTGCGTCCAGGCAGAAATTTATCAATGCAGAGTCGTGTGGATAATTCAGTCAAATATCACGTTGCAATACAGGCAGGAAATCTGCAGGTTTTCATACCTCAAGTAAATCAGTCGGAGTCAGAGGATTATAAATCTTATATCTTATGTATAGTGTCTGAGTCTGCAGCCAGGCAAAATATTCTCAGTGGAAAAGGTTGGACTCTTTATGATTTATACATAAAGGTAATTTTAATGTATTTGCAATGAATTTTTTTCACATATAAAATATAATTTATATAACTTTCGACTGCATTTTATTTCGTTCTGCCAAGTTCCGACTGTTCCTTCCCAGAACTCAGAATGCCATCATTTTAAGATCACATCTCTGTGTCCAACGATGATAAAATACTCAAACTTGGGGTGAGATTTGATGGTTTGATGCATCGCTAGCTTTTTATTCCATTCTAGATTTTTGGTTTAGCCTCCCTTGGTCTCCGATTCGAATGTTTTCAGTGGAAAAACTGCAGGGATCGGGTCAGGAAGACTCACAGCAGACGGAAAGTGATAATGGAACAAGCTGTTTCCCAGGGATGAGGCAGCGATACAGGGGGGAAACTACAGTGTGTGTGTGTGTGTGGGGGATGGCGGTGGTGAAGGACTTCGTGTCAAAACCCGCTCGGCAACGTCGACCTTTGATGCATTTGTCTTAAATTAGAGATTTCCCGGGAAGTGAATTGTGACACGGTGTCCAATGAATTCTCTGATGGGATGTGAGGAGCACTTCCCACTTCGGTGAGCAAATTATCCCGAGCGTGGGAGAGCCATTTTGACATTTGCGCGTGTGCGCCGATGGCGCGGTTCATCTCCGCTGACGGGAAGGCGAGCGAAGCAGACAGTTAATGAGTGGTGACGAAACCAGACGAAACCCTCTGAGAGGAGATCCTGGTTTGTCTGAAGCTCAAACGACTTTTCTGCTCACCCTCCTCTCATTTGAAGTGTCAGCGGTTCATCGTGGCAGAAATAATTTCAGTTAACAAGATTGTTCCTGATTCCGCACGCCTTATTGCATCAGTTAAAAACATGAAGCATGTGAGCGGTTGTATTCTGAAAACCAGACCGGTGTCGGCAGGAAAAAAAAAAAAAAGAAAAACCCGTCCTAAACTGGGCATTTCTCATGAAAGTACCAGCTCACTGCTTCTTCTCCTCACCTCTTGCCCTTACTTCCGTTTCTAATGGATCCATCTGTCTGGTGGGAGTGGCTCATATTTCTTTCTTTGTGGAAAAAGGACAGGAATTAAAAACTATTCAGTGACTTCTCTCGGATGTGTCTCATACCGATTCCTCTCACAATGATGGACGCTTGCTGGACGCTAAGAGGTCAAAGCAGTGCAACCAAAGATGCTATTAGTATGAGCCAATATATAAAATTGGCAGATATTTATACATTTTGTACCTTATTTTAGAGGAAATATTAATTCTTTGATATAAATATGTGATGGATACGATATACAATTCCATTCATTTTTTTGTCATTGAGTTTCTTGCATTTCCTTTGGCTGTCGTGATTTTTTAACTGTCAAGGTGAGAAAACAGGGCTTTTCATTATTTGGAAAAGTTGCCTTTTCCATAATTGCACTTGCAAGAAAACGCCAGGACTGGAATTGAAGCATCTCAAACACAGCTGCTCTTGTCTCCCCCCAGTGGCCCCACAGCTCAGACAACTACATCACACCCGAGCAGTGGTGGTCGACGAGAAACAGATGCCAGATTCAGGTGAGACAAGATTTCAGCTTGGCTGTCTTCAATAAACACACTGTTGCCGTAGAAAAGAAAAAGCCAAAAAGAACAGATGACATGACGTACGTTTGAAATCAATGCACGAAGTTAAGTCAAATTCAAGTATTGCCGCGTGACCTTTTTCCTCAGGTTGGCGCCTCGTCGTCGGGTCCTCTGCCGTCTGCTGATCCACCAGGTGTTTGTTTTCACCGTGCCGTACTTGTGTCGTATGGGCGTGAGTTATTATTGAACACGGAGGCAATTAAGTGTGTTCTGATGCAGAAACTCCTTTCTGCGTGAGTGAGGAACTCCGTGTCAGCAGGGATGCTTGTCTGGAGAGAGCGCTTGCTTTGACGCCACCTTCATCTCCTCCTCCTCCTCCGCCCGTTCCTCCCGGCCTGCCTCGGCCAGACTCAGCCTGCGGTAAGAAGGGTGTTCTTCTTTACACACTTCAGGTACAAAAGGTGTGTTTTTTAAAAGCCTCCAGTTGGCCCAAGGGTAAAAATACTGCTATTTTTTGTGGGCGGGATGGCTGGGTTATCACAGGTATGCTTAGGTGTAATAGTGAATCTCCCGCAGCTTTGCCTCCGGAGTCTGTTTGCCACGTTGGCAGCGCTGCCAATTATGTCAACATCCCCGGTAGCCCACCACCGGCCGGGACGTGCAGAGAGCTGCTGAGAGCGCAGGAGCCCGAAACCTCCGGTCGGCTCGAGGCTGTCAGAGGTAATCGCTCCACGGAACCCCTGGGCCTTAAAACTAATTTGATTTCTAGCTGCCTCTTTGTCTCCTGTCTGGAATCTTTCTTTTAATTGTTTAACATTCATGTAAAGATTCCCAAAATGTTGGGGATATGGATTGAAGAAATCAACAGAGGCCCGATGAGGTTCTTTTGTCAAATTTATTTTGAAGTTCAATACCGCATTTCTGAAAGTATGTACACAGCAAGTGGCACCCGCCTACGTTTTTCAAAATAGCTTAACATAGAAAATAATTTTCTCTAAACTGAAAGACAGGTCTGCTCATCCACAGATCAATCATGAGGTATTTTCCAGTTTTTAACGTCATCATAAATCTCAGTTAATTCAAATTCAAATTTCTGATCGTTACACGTCGAAATCCTTCAGCATTAAAAGAAAATTTCACTAGCGATCGTACCTCCTCAACAGCACTTTCTATGCTTGCCTTATTGATGTAAATAGAGTGCAAAATAAATCATGTTTGTAACAACATCAAGTCAAATGACTCATCGCACAATTGAAACACGTTCCCGCTCATCTCCTCCATCAGCAGAGCACCCGGCCCAGCCAGAAGAGGGCTCGAGCAGGTACACCCACCTCAACGTCGGCGCCATGGAAACGGCGCAGAGAGTGGGGGCAGAGTGTATCCAGGGCCGGGAGGGCGCACTGACTCAGCACAAGAGCAGACCGCCACATTGACTCGGCTGCGCTCGGACTGATGACACTTCAGAACGGTTTTTCCCCCCATCGACGGCCTCAGAATAAGCTAACACCCTCAACTGTTCTCAGACCACTGAAGACGCTCCACAGGTGAACACAAACAATCCATTCCACTGACAATAATACTATTATAGGAGATGCTGGGTGCTCTTGTGTGCAGCTGCTTCCCGTAATAATTGTGTCGTTTTGCCTTGTGCCCCGCAGCTATACATTCATACAAACATTACTCCTGTTCACTTTGTCCCCTCCAATCATTCATTCCCAGTTTTTGTTTTCTTTTAACCTTTTTTGCTGCATAGCACCACTATCCTCTGAGGCAAGTGGCAGATCACTTCATCTATATTCATGCAGCTCTAATCTTAAAGCCCCATAAACAAAAGATGAATTTTGTTTATTATTTGTTGGTACATGTTGCGATACATTGCTGTTTCGTGTTTTAACCGCTTTGTTTGCATTTACTGCTATCATCTGCTGCCGTGGTGTAAATCCTTTTGGATAAGATGACAACGTCACTGTTCATTTGACAGTCAGGAGTCCCGTCTATCATTCCACATCAGAGTAAACAAACGTTCGACAGAAAAGAGGCAGTTGAGTTTTATCGGGCCGCTATAAAACATTAATCTGGGCCCGCATAGCCAAAACAGGGCACGACTGAGCAGTCAGCTGGTAATCGATGTTCTGCTCCGATAGAGGGCGGGAACAGATGAATGCGAAACACCTGTGTTTGTGTGTGTGTGTGTGTGTGTTCCAGTCTTTCTATACCCGCTGGATATCATCAGGATGAATTGCCCAATATTTGATGCCAATTTATTTTTATAGTGGTGCTTCTCTACCCGTTTCCCAGGAGGTGAGAAGGAATGAGGCTGAGACGCAATGACTCGGTACTTCACCGAGTGTAGCCTGTAAATGTCATTACAGGACCTACTTTCCTCCTCTGAACTTGTAAATAGTAAACGCTTTTATTTATGCCAAGATATTATTAATTATTTTAAATGTTTCAATTATCACTGTTTTTATGCTGCTGGCTACTTTATTCTACTGATCATTAAAGATTGCTGTTAGATTTGAGTATTTTGTTTTTTTGGTCTGCTATGGATTAGGAGCTTTGTGACACAGCAGTAACACACAAAACATTGCGGCAGAGGATGATGAACGAGTCTGGCCTTTGTTATCTTGCGGACGCTACCTGCATAGATGAAGCCAGATAGACAGCACGGTGCAGACATCCCTCGGGATGGACCGCCTGCTCTTGCGGTGACACGGGGACCTGAACCACATCTGATATACTGAGAGATGCTACTTCATCAAATACATTTTTGCTGCAGATTTAAAATATTGGTAAATCTAGACAAAATTCCATCTTATTAAATACAAATCATCCGGGTGTACCGCTTCAATCTGTGATTTGTAAAATCAATAATAAAAATGTAGAAAGTTTTCAACGGAGAACATTTACAGTGGCTGAAAGGGAATGGGGTGCATTGCAGCAGCCTGGCTGCAGAGGGCGCTATCTCAGTACACTGACCCTGGAGTGATCAGTCGATCAGCTGCGTGTCTCAGAGCTCGTTGTGGATGAGCCCCTGACCAGAGACCTTGACTTTCAAGTCCTGCAAATGTTTCTTCATCTGAAATCAAGAGAAGATATCACAAGATGACATCAGCACATTGTGAGACAATAGAGAAACACACAAACACACAGCACTGAAAGTATGTACTTTGTGTATGTATGTATGTATGTACTTCAGCAAAGACACATTCAGCCATTCTTACAAGTAATCTATGGATAAGCTAACTTTGCCCTGAGTAAATGACTTGTACCTTTTCATGACTCAAAACAAATCTACTAAGAAAAGTATATTTTGTTTGATTTGCAAAAGCCCATTGCAGAGCAAGTCACATTCACATCTACTGAGGTTAAATGGTTTATTCTGGGACTTATCTGATAGAATTTAAGTTTGGCAATAAATCAAATTTTTTTGGGGGGGAGGGGGAAATCGGAAACTTTTTGGATGCAGAAATGTGCAGTGTTGCAGGTCAGCAAATAAGACTACATTATTAGAAACTAAACTTTGTCCATTTGTTTGTGACTTTACATTTCAAGGGGAGCTCACATTACTGACTGTATTTGATGGCAGAATGTTAGTGGACAACTTTTTCCTCCCTCCTCACCTTGTAGCCCATGTCCCTGGTCTTCTCGGCCAGGCTGTCGTACTTCTCCTTGTTCCTTCTGATGTGGTCTTCGTCTCCTAAAGCCTCCACATGTTGCAGCTTCTGGTGCGAGAGTTCCAGCTGCTCCTGGTAGTGGCTGTGCTTCTCCACCTTGGTTTCAAAGTGATGCAGCTCCTCCTGAAGGAGCAAGAAAAGGAGCGCAACCAATGGTTCACCTTCAATTACATGCAGAGTTGCACTGGGGAGCTGCCATATGCATTTAAAGTACTAAGCGGAGATAAAATGCCACAGAGAAAATCCCAGCTAAAACTGCTGACCATCTGATGTTAAAGCCTGATTAAACTTTTTAATTTAAACATGAACGAGTGTTCACATCCATGGAAAGGAAAGGGGTGATTCAGTCAAACACCAGTGACTCAGCGCTCAACAACTCAACTTGGACTAGAAAAGTTGATGTGTCTATTACCACTGTTCCCTCTGAGCCGTGCGTTTGCAAAGCCGCGCACAGCGAATCTATGCTACGCATGAAATAAAATCCAAGCTGAACTGTAAATAAAATAAATGTGTTCAATTTATTTACAGTTCAGCTTTGCGGTGCGCAGAGAACGCTGGAGCATTGCGCGACTGCGCAAACGCGCGGCTTAGAGGGAACACGGTCTGTTACCTAAAGAGCATCTCATTCAATGAAATTGCAGCACTGCGATAAAAACACTTAAACTTTATCTCAGAGAAAGATGGTGGAAACGAGTGTGTCCAAAATTGTGCTGCAAGAGATGAAAGTGCTACCTTGAGTGAGTCCAGCTCGTCCTCGCTGAGGTTGGCTCTCTTGGCAGACTCCCACAGCTCGATCACGCGGGGCTCTCGAAACTCTAGAGAAGAAAGTCAGACAAGCAGAAATGTTGAGATCAAAAGTCCAGGCAGAGTTTTGGAGCCTTAACTCATCACAACACCCGGGGATGGAAGTTTGAGGACAGACGGCGTACATTCAATAAAATATTAATCAAAGCAGGCTAAACTAAATTGCATCATTTTCTATAGAAAGAGGAAATGAAAGAGGAAAACTGTCAGTCTTTTCAAGCGCCATCAGTGGAACAAAAGCATGCAGAGACAGCTGGAGGGAGGTAAGGGGGTAGGAGATGTGTTGGGAGTGACAAATGGCCAGAGGGGAAAGAGAGAAGAATGACTAAGAAAATTTAGAAGCATATTTATCTAAATTCCCAACTGAACCTACTCGATCAAGGCTTACGAGAAGTCACTCCATTTGAGAGATTATGAAATCATGTGTCTGCCATTTCACATTCACAGGATTATTGCTCTTACTTCAAACAAGTGTAACTCTGACTGTAATGCCAGCTGTTGACGTACAAATGGTGAAACAACCTTTAACATATCGATCAAGAAACACTAGGGTCATTCAGACTACCAACACTGAAAAAATGGCTGATTTTCCACCCTTGAGTGATGATAAGGTAGGGAACCTTTTCCTCGGCTTGATGCACAACTTTCAACGAATCCTCTTTCAAGGGACCCCCTTTTCACCACCTCAAAACGCGGTGGCAGCGATCAGACTGAATGCAAAAGTGTCCCCTCACCACTGTCCCCGGTGAAGCCTTCATGGCTGATCTTGCGGAGGCGGTCAAAGCCATGGTTGAGGTCTTTCATTTTCTGCTTGAGCTCCGTGTGCTTCTTGTGCAGCACGTGCTCTCTGGCTTCGCCCTCAAGTGGAGAGATCACATTCTTGTGGATTTCTGTTAAGACAATAGACAGAGGCGAAAAAAAAAAAAAAAAACAAGGAGTCATGAAGAAGAAGAGTAGAGAAAAAAGATGTAATTTAAGCAGTGGAAAAACAAAAGAATATTTAACCAGGACACATCAGAAGTATCTATCACACCGCCGGAAAAGTTTTGAATATTTTTCTTTCATATAACACTTCTACAGATAACACTCCTGTTGTTTTCCACCAAGTAGAGGATGAGTAGCTCAAGGCTAACTTTTAGACAGACCTTCAGAAGGAAATGCAAATTTACTCCAAAAAACTAGGCAATGGTGATTTTATGTCTGATTGTTTAAACAATGACTGTTTAAACAAGCTGTTAACACTCATGGACTATGCCTCTGAGCACCAAACTCAACAGTCTCTTCCTTAATATTAGAAATTAATTGCAAACCTATAAGGACAAATCACTGTATAGTGACACACACGCACGCACGGATGCACGGGTGCGCGCGCGCGCTGCGCGCGCGCAGCAGCGCGCGCGCGCGCGCACACACACACACACACACACACACACACACACACACACACACACACACACACACACACACACACACACACAATCTTTGCAGAAACTGCTCAAAAGTTTCAAACAAAGGACCTTCACGAATAGAAACCATGGCTGTGTTGATTGTGATGTTCATTGTGATGACCAGTAGGTGGCGATGAGGAGGCGCTGTATCAGCACTGTGATCAGCAATCGCGATCCTTGATCCCCAAAGGGCCTGTCCAGGTGCTCTTGAGCAAGACGCAAAACCTACGATTTCTCCTGGCCCCTGGCGAGGACCGTCTTCACCATCATAGTGATAGTCCTGGCTCTCTTACTATTCAAACCCCACACCTCTGACTTCAGCTTCTGCTCGCAGTCATGCCACCTGCAGGAGTTCTCAGACGACTCAGCCATCGTGGGCTGTATCAGCGGAGGCCAGGAGGCTTCGCACAGGAGTGTGGTGGACAGGTTTGTGGGGCTGTGTGGACTAAACCACCTGCAACTCAACGTAACGAAGACGAAATAGTTGTTGGTGGACTTTAGGAAACGGAGGATGGGTCCAAACCCCATTTCCATCAATGGGATTGATGTGGACATTGTGGACGAGTACAAGTACCTGGGCATCCATATAGACAATAAACTAGACTAAAAACAGATGCCATATACAAGAAAGGTCAGAGCTGCCTGTTCTTTCTCAGGAGACCCAGCTCTTTCAACATCTGCAGAGCAGTGCTGCAGATCTTTTATTACACACTGGTGTCCAGCAACATCTTCTACGCTGTAGTGCAGGTGCAGTAGGCTGAAGACGGCTGACGCTAACACAATAAGCTCATCAGGAAGGCATGCTCCATCCCTAGAGTTGAATTGGACTCATTAGTGGAGGTGTCTGAGAGGAGGAAGCTGAAGAAGCTGCTAGGTATCATGGACAACGCCTCTCACAACTTGTATGCTGTACTGAGGTCCTACCAGAGCACCTTCAGCTTTAGTCTGAGACCACCGTGGAGCCCCACGGATGGTCTTTCCTACCTGTGGCCATCAAACTTTATAACTCCTCCCCTTTCTGCAAGAAGGAAACCGGACAGCAATATAATCAATATCATGTTTTAAGTGAATGGATGTAATGTTGGAGCCTTCCGGCAAAAGAATTTCCTTCAAGGTTAATAATTCTATTCCATTCTATCCAGGTGGGGCTACACGTGTGGGGCTGATCAGTTCATTCCCCATTTCATCCTCTGCTCAGATGCAATCGCACTGTTGTACAAGGCTTCTGCTTTGTCTCCTCAACCTGATACCATTACATTTACATTACATTACAGTCATTTGGAAGACGCTTTTAACCAAAGCGACTTACAAGAAGTAACCATACCAATCATTATTTTCTGCTTCCGAAGTGTCCAGAAACGCCATCTTCCATACAGCACATGTTCTCTTTTGGCAAAGGCAATAAAAGGGCGTCATGTGAATATCGGGTTCTTTTTTGCACAATTGTGGAGTATTGCATAAATATTTTCAATTCGATAGAACATGCATAGAGAGAGGGATTGGGGGAAATTTAGCATCTGACTCGATAGTTAACATTTTGATCACAAGGCGGGGTCAGGGGATGGAGTTGGAGGTGGTGTGGGGGCAAGCAGACTGCCACTGAGGTAACCTGTGATTAGTGCAAAATTTAAATGCATTAGACAAGCAGAAAAAACACCTCAGGCTTATAGGGGAGAGATGCAACACAGCGACACACTGACGGAAACGTTCTGGCACCAAACAGCTGCAAAGAGTCTGTCGTGCCCAGCAGAGACATGCCAGTCCATACTTCCATTCCAGCTTAGTGTGTGTGTGTGTGTGGGGTCTTGTCAAATCTGTTTACAACTCCCAGCGTGATGCGATATGAAAAGCACTGATAGACGCTCCACATGGTGGGCGGCTATACCGGAGTCTGATACCTGCCATCGGTGTGTACGACCGTGAGAATTGAGGCAGCACAGTTTCAACAGACACAACAAAAGACACGGCTCTGAAAAGATGCTGAGAGAACGTTTCATCAGCGGAATGTTAACGCGGAGACAAAAAGAGAGAGGTTGAGGAGGTGTTTGTCTCTACATAAATTTACCTTGGAAATTGTCCCGATGGATACGACACGCAAACAGGCCCTGGTTCTCTGTTAATTTTCACAAGTTTGATTCGAGAATGCAAATTTAAAAGCCTGGATGTTTTCCTGGTATGTAATTGAAAGCCAACCTGTGATAAGAGCCATAATTATACCTGCATATAAAATCAGAGCGTGCGTGTGTGTGTGTGTGTTGGGGGGGTGGGGGGGCTGAAGAGCAGATGGTGGACTTCATGTTGCCATGGAGATACCGGGCTACTTCATTGAGCTTTCTCAAGGTAAGCTTTCTTTAAATACTATACTTTCCAAATAACAAAGGATGGATTGTTGGGGTGGGGGTGGGGACTCCTCAGCTCGCTCCAGTCCATGCTTACCCTCGGTTCTGCTGACAGTATCCATGAGTATATTGTACTCGTGGATCTTGTCCTTGTGGTGCTGGAACTCTCTCTTGAGGCTCAACAACTCTTCGTTGGAAAACTTCCCGGAGGTCTGAGCCTGCCAATCAGACAAAAGTGTCTCTTTAATTTGAGAGTGAGGCCCATTTGTAGCCAGGGACTTTCATATAGGTTTAGTAATAATATTAATCTAATCCTTGATTTATTACCTAAATGTATACATGTATTACTATTCAAACAAATGTCCAAACACAGAATTGGTTTGCTAGGGCTTGAGGCAAAATTAATTCTTCAACTGTTTTGAGGTCTGGTTTGGAGCTGAAGCTTAGGTGGCAAAAAATGTATTAAATTTAGGTGAAAACGAAACAGAAATAATAATTCATGACACCTAATTCCTCCATGAGAGATATCAAAGTGAAAGACACAAATATTGAGGAATTTCCAATAGCATGTTCCAACAACCGATTCAGTGAACTTCTTGACCTTTGAACCAGTTGACCTCTGCAGAAGGTTCAAATGATTGTTACTGGCATATTTGGCATATTGGCCAGTAATACTGGCATATTACTGGCATGCTTATTTGTATGTGTGTGAGTGTGTATTTCTCTAGGTGCATGTATATGCATGCATCCTTTCATATTATTTTAATTCCACTGATACAGAGTTCTAACTCTGGATCTTTGAAAGCTTCATAAATGCAAACTGAATTAACCCAGACTCTTTCAAGATGCAATATACACACTTCTGTAATCTCACAGGTGCCATGTTCACATGATGTTATTCAAGTTATTTGCATGTGTGTGTGTGTGTGTGTCCCTGTATGTGAGAGGGAGTATGTATTTGTCTATGTGCAAGTATGTGGATGGATTGTTTCCTATGATGTTAAATCCACAGATTCATATTTGTTCTTTCTCTAGATCTCTAGAAACTGTTCCAAAACAACTTGTAGTACAAACTGATTAACTCTTTCCTTCTAAATACAATGTACATGTTTCTGTAATCACACAGGTGCCAGGGGCATGTTTTAAGTACAGGAATGGAATTTATTGACTCATTAACTCCTATCCCTGTGCACCTGGTAAAGTCAGGGGCTGCTGATGTCAGCATGCAACGAGAAAAAAGAAATAACCATCGAACATGTTGGGACACACGCACACACCTGCAGACACCTAAACACACCTTATTCCAGAGTTTGTCCAGTTTTGGATCGTCAAATATGTCTCCTTCCTTGGAGTCGTGGTCCTTCAAATAATTGCTCTCCAGTGGTCGTGTATCTCTTTTCCCGTCCATGCCGTACTTGGCCAAGATCACTGCAAAGTACAAGCCAGACCGATGTTCGACAATGAGTTAAAAGAAGAAGTTGATGAAAGAACCTTGACGGCTACTCATTGACATTAGTTTCCAAAGGTGATGAAACCTGATGAAATTTTGCTGAGTGTGACAACAAACACCGTTTCTTGTCCATGATGTCAGTGAGATTTTATCAGCGCAGATGAAACCTTACTTTTATCCTGACATAGGTCGTACACACAAGGAGATTGTAAAATGTTTTTTGCTTTAATACTTGTCAGCTAAAGGGCATGATATATAGAGATCAAAGCGAGAGGAATATTCCTCTTTAACTCAAAGTGCTTTCAAAATAGGCTCAGGTTGACAGACAGATTAATTAGGATCCTGACAAACTAGCTAAATTGTAACCAGTGGTAGGGAGAAAAACGAGAGTCAAAATAAACCTGCAATTGCGTCCTGTCTAAATATTTTGGACTGCTTTGAGACAACAGATAGACTTGGCTACGCTCTTTTTCTGATTCAAAATACTGTTCCAGCTGATTCAGCACCATCGATGCAATTGGAGTTAGTCATTAACCCTGTGAGAATGTATTAGGTGAGGCTCCACATCCATCCCAATAAACAAGCCACAATCTCTCGTGGGCTCCGGTGCTTTATGGTTTACGAATGCAGACGAGGCTTTTAACCCCAGTGAATTGCAGCACTTGCAACCAGGCAAACTTACTTACCATTCCCAGATTGACCAATTACAAACAGAAAACAAGTCCTGTTGTAAAGCTAATAAACAAACTGCAGGAAAATATATTTCTTGAGGTAAATGAAAACATAAATAAATAAGGACTCCAGAAGATCAGCTTCAGAGGGAAGAACATTATTTTTGATCCAGGGTTCAATAAAATCTGGACAATATTTCATTGTAACTTAGTGTGCTGTATGTTAGTTTCACTGTGTATATATTTAGTTCTAAGTATCACAGAGCAATAACCCAATAAATTAACATTTCAGCCAAACATTAAGAACTCTTGTTTTGCTTCAACAAGAAAATAACATAATTACCATTTTGACTGGACAAGATATACCTGTACATGATCAATATTAATGAAACAAAATACAATACTTGAAACACACCAGGAAACACGATAACTGGTGTGATCTGGAGTGAGCACAACACGAGTTGGACAAATATCAAAAAAGCCTTTTAGGAGATGAGGGATTACATCTAATCCTGGATGTATTTATTAGACAAGCCATTACATTGTTTAAATATTTTGTTCAAACCAAAGCATCCCAAGACAAACGAAGGCAGGGAAATATAATATGTACACAGGTACAGAAATGTGGTTGTATTGGATTCTTCAAGGATCAAAACTGCGATGCAGATTTTGCAGTCAAATAAGAGACACTAAACAATTAGCAACTCATATTTAAAAAAACAAAAGGGGTCAGAGGGCTAGTGCATGTTTTGGAGATAAAGTCAGAGAAGCCAGACTGAGATGGTTCGATCCTGTACAGAGGAAGGATAATGAATATATTGGTAGAAGGATGCTGGGGATGGAACTGCCAGGCAGGAGGTCTAGCAGAAGACCAAAGACAAGATTTATGGATATTGTGCAAGAGGACATGAAGTTAGTTGGTGTGAGAGAAGAGGATACAGACAATAGTAAGTTAGAGGGAGTTAATTTGCTGTGGCGACCCCTGAAGGGAATAGCCACAAGGAAAAGAAGAAGAGGGGTCTCATAACATGCACCACTAGAATGATAAACATAGAAAAAAAAGACTCAGAAATGAGTCTTACAAGACATTGCTGCCTGATTACTCAAGAATTCATGATGAGCTGTTTTATGCTGAAAGCTGAGGGTGTAGTTCCTTACAGAGTTATTTCAGCAATGGTCCCTTGGATTGTGCTGAGTTACCAGATCAGGGTTTCTTGTAAGAAAAACTGCTTGGTCATTACAAAAATGTTAGTTTGTTGCCACTCCGAGCACCTTGATATAAAACACTTAACCAGCTCTACGGCGCAATAAGAAGGCAGAGGTCTCAACAGCTAATACTTATAAAGCTTGACAACTTTACACCAACATCTCCTAGATGAATAAATAGCATAATATAAAAGATTATATTATTTCATAGCAAATAATATTGAATTATTTTTTAAATAGTTTGAAGGGAATTGTGTCGCTCAAATATTAGCTTGAAATGGCAGCAATAATAAAATTTAGAATTTGAGAGATCTGTAGCTTGTGCTGTTAAAATGTACCCCACCAGGATAGAGGTATATGTCTGAGCACAGACTAAAATATCTATGTTGCGAGTGAAAACACAGGATAATGTGAAAATTTAGCACCTTCTGAGACACATCACCATCGAGCCCACTTGCCAGCAAAGGGCCTCAAAAGAAAATCCTGTGGAAGCCTTCCAGTCACAACACAGCCTTATCTGGTGTTGTTTGCAGGCAGAATGACTGTCTTATGGACAAAAGTCCCCCGGCAAAGAGAAAGTCTCACCATTGAAGTTGCGGCGGACCTTGGCCTCCTTCTCTCCATTGTCATCCAGGCCCTCAACCTTCATCTTCTTCCACTGCAGTTCATCCTTCTCCTGAATTTTCAGGTCACTGTGCAGTTCAGCCTGCCGCACCGGAGGCAGCTGCATCTGGCAGGGCAGAGTTCAACATCACATTTGATGCAGCAGAGGTTTTCTGATGGTGTTTTGATGATACAGGCAAGAACAGATGATATGATCATAGACAGTCAAAATAAACATTCAATTCTGATTACACTAGACAGTCACAATAGCCTGACATAAAAACAAAGATACATTGTTAATTTCCCACTTGACCAGACAGACAGACTTTGGCATCATTAAGCAGCACTTAAAAATGTAGTTAATAACAGTGAATGATGAAGTACAACATGGATCCCAGAGGGGAAACTTCAAAGTTTGAAAACAAATAATTAGCAATAAGTAATGAACTGAGCATCTACACGCAACTTATTTGTTTGTTATTCCCAAACACGTTAGTATTAACAATCAGAATAAAGAAATGTTAGTACATCTTATCAATTATTGTTAAGGAATTCACTTATAGTGGGAATTTTAACCTGAAGCACTGTAACCTTCGAATTTAGAATGAAACTTTGGGAAACCTTTGTTGGATGTTTTTGTAGAAAAGCACGGAGTTGGGCCTAAAACAGAGTATTCACTAAGTCACACACTGACACACACACACACACACACACACACACACACACACACACACACACACACACACAGAGCATATGTGTATACTTGTACTTTATCGCGTCGTGTTGCTATTTAAAACCCCTACTCCCACTAGTTTTGCTACCAAGCTAACGTTTAAACCGTCGAGAGTGCAACAAATGGGATGTACGTACCCGTTTGGCCTTTTCCCACACCTGGTTCAGCTTAGCTATCCTGAATTCCACTGTCTGCCCATCACCGCCGGTCGGCGCGGGCTCGTTCATTTCTCGCGAATATTTCCCGACCGAAGCACCCACGCCAAGCCAAAGGAAAACCAAACAATATGGCCGTTTCATAATGAATCGAAAATACAAAAACACGATTGAAAACGAAGGACGGTAAACTGTACAGACTAGCCAAAGAACTAGCGGAACCACAGGACAAATAGGACTGTTGTTGTAGGACAGGAAGTACCAGAAGTCATGTGATCACAAAAGAGGCGGGTACTCGCCCCTTGGAATATGAATTGTGGGTATTGTAGTTTAAATACTGCACTGCGTAGTGTTTGTAACCTGGTAACGAACTACAAAGTATGGAGTGCCGCGCTACTACGTTGCCAGGCAACGAAGGCTGCAAAAAATCTGAGCAAATAGAAAGCTTCCACGCGTTTGTGTGACTGAAAAGCGCTTCCAACCTCCCCACGGCTCGCTGGTCAGAGGAGAGGGAAGATTTCTCCACAAAAAAAAAGACTGAAGTGAAAGGACAAATAATATTGAATGACCTATGTTATTACCATTGGATTCTTTTCCTCCGTGTTTATACATTTTCTATTTTAATTCATGAGGGTGATATGGAGAGAATAAACGTTCATGTGATAGATTTAACATATGAAAACGGTTGTAAAATGTATGTGTTTATTTTCTCCGACAAAAGATAAGGCTATAGTTCCCAACATTAAATATTACATAAGGGAGTTAAAATTCAAAGACTACGACATGCTGTAAATTTCACTGTTTGCATCAATATTTTATGTTTAATTTGTTTTTCTTTTTTTTACAAGTGATGTCTCATGAACACCACTATGCATTGACACACACGCAGTTATGAATAAACAATTTATATTCTTCGTGATAAACAATATAAAAACAATTTACAACGCATGTCTAGGATCCTTTCAATATTTTATTAGGTTCATGATTTTCATAAGGAATTTCTCATAAAACTATCACATGAATGCCAAGAGTGGACATGTAGTGCACATATATGAATACACTCACACATCTTTATGAATAAACAATTGATATTGTTCATCACAAATTTATTATACTTCCATGGCAACTAGATGTAGTAATAAAAAATAAAATCAATTTCCTCATTATTTATCTACTGAACTGATATAGTATTTATTCCTATACATCTCAATAACCAAAATGAATTTAGTTAAACTATATTGAACTGGGAGCAAGAGAGAGGAACGCAAGACAGAGACAGGCACACACAGGGCTAGATTGTTCTAACCCTCTCCGACAATACTATTTTCCACTTTAACGTCATTAATCTGAGATTAAATTGAATTGAGCGATGAGGGCACAAATCAAGCAGAGACATCATAAGTACTTGACTTGTGGGTGCTACGGCCTTATTCCAACAAGTAAAACAAAAGAAAGAAAAATAGACGGAGCTTCCAGAGTAAGTATTAAGAGGAAGGGTAATACTTTGCGAAAAACAAAATTCCAGGTTTATCCAAGTAAAAGTCAAAGCCAGCTTTACTGTCAATTTCTCTTTATAATTTACATGTTTACCTCCTTTACACTAAAACAAAGGAACAATTTGGACGTAGTGTTACTTCTAGGTACTGATATTACTGGTCCGGCCCACCTGACATCAAATTAGGCCATATGTGGCCCCCTATATTCAACTTACCACCAACAATTTGAATGAAAGCTCCTAAATTCAATTTACCACCCATTATTCAAGTTTTCTCTTGACAATTGTCAACCAACAAACACCAATGTTGCTGAGTGGAAGGGGGTAAAAGCCCCGGCAACCAACAAACATCGAACAGCTCCAAAATTCAACCTACCACCCATCATTCGCCACGTTTCCTGTTTGTGCGCGCACAAGGCATTCAACATCTCATCCTTTGTTATCTGAATCCAGCGGTAAAGTGCGCTGTTACATATACATACATAAACACATAAAGCGTTTTAATTAAAAACTGGAAAAATTATAGGTAACATTACAAAAGAGTTCAAGGCTATGAACAAAGTAGTTTCACCTACTTTTGTTTTAAACCAGAGAAAGCACCTGTTTTAGTTGAATATGTCCAGCAGCCTTACTTGAAAATGGTTCACAGTGACAGTTCCTTTGAGGGTCAACACATTCAATTTTCTATGGTTCATACCCTTAACCAAAAACAGGTTTAGTCTAAAGTTTTGTTTGAAAAATCACTGTATACATACATAAAATAATACATATTGCAGAAAAACAGAGACCAAGACTCATTTTGTGAGCGAGTATGCTCAAAGCTATCAATAATCCATTCTGGACATGTTGAGATGTGGTGCTTGTCTTGCAGCTGAATGCGTCTTTGGATGATTTTTGGGGGAATTGTAGCCCACTAGACTGAAATGCAATGCACTGATATGCCTGGCTGCTCTCTCCAATGACGCTCCTTCAGGGGTCATCAACTTCAGACTTCTATGATTCAACAAGACAGATTATGGCAAAAAAACAACAACTTTGAAGTCAATCAAAAACTTATTATAAATGTGAGTAAAGCTCCACTAATGGATAAACAAATTCAATGTCAGCATGTGTTTAAAATTTAAATGAGGCTTAACAGCTGCAATGTACTTCCAGCAGTGGATTAGCGAATATTGACAAATTAAATTCTGAGTTCTTTGTGCTTAATCCTGTTTTTTACTGGCAATAATGAGATCCAAATAAGAGAACTTGCACATAAGCGCCGTATCATTAAAGAGGTTGAAATTTTTTTTACTTGACAACAGCCTGTGAGAATGTAGGAGAATAGATTAGCTTTATTGGCATCGTCTTCCATGAAGGACAGTTAAGCACCAGGTTTCACATAGTGTTGGTCATTCTTTACTGCAAAGAAAAATTCCGTCATCAGGGTTAACAGAAAGCGATTTAAATAAATCACACACAGTGATTTTAGATGCATATATTCAGTATATGTGTGAGCATCCAATCATTGTCGCATTAAAAGTATTCAATATTTGTCAATATTGTTTGATGAAAAAAAAAAAAATTAAATGTCAGCTTAATGTATTAAAAAAGGGAATGAATTTTCAAAAACTTCAGCTGCAGACCTAAGTAACTGTACAACACCCAACCCCAATATCTTGAATATTCTTTTTTATGTTTTAAATCTTCTTGTTATTGTGATTTAGATATATATAATTTGGATAATCTCTATTGCTCATGATTTGCCAATTTGATTTCTTGAAATAATTATCAGTAGAAGGAAATTTGTGAATTTAAAAAGTTTCTAATATGGCTACATGTTTAACTGGGGCAGAAATGTCTTTTGCCATTGCGTTTTGCAGCAATTCTAGCTAAAACACATGCTTTCAGATGCCCCTCGGGGTTTGGTCTTTTACTTCAGGAACCCATTAACCAGCCAGCTTGTCTAACCTTTAGACCTATTTATACCTTTTCTTTGGAGGTGTCCTTTTCTAATTCAAAAAGTTCATTGCACAGTTGCTAAAAGGGCATCTTTGCATTGATTCGCATTCAACACCCGCCCCTATTAAGAGACGCACATATTTGGCTGATGAACCCTCGAGGCAACAGGTCAAAGAAATCTGTTTGGAAAGTACAGTGCCAGTGTCTTGGGAGTGAGCTTACTATTCTTGAGAGACAACCCTGCACTTCTGCACGCATTCATTGACTGAGTGAACTTGCAATGAGATGAGCTAGGATGTGATATTTCTGCAGCGATTGACTGGGAGACTGCGAGTCTTCGGAGTGGGGAAATCAACGGGGAATTAAATATCGTGCGGGGGTTTGCAATTGGGGGTGACACAGCAAACAGCCTATAGTACCATGACTGTGGCATGTTTGATGACGGCACTGTTCTGTCTCCCTTCGGGACTCCATCAGGCAGAGGGAAAGACATTGTCGCAGGTGAAGCATCAAGACATGGAGGAGAGAAAGTAGGTAAAGGCAGAAGGCAAAAGAGGACAAAAAGAATTGATGTGTTCTACGAACACAAGGGAGAAACTTAATAGAATGACTGATAAATTCAATCACTGATCATGAACAAACACAGTCATTAAGACCTAGTAACTGCAATAAACAGGGTTTAATCATCATATTACGTGTGCAAATTTGACTGTTGGGAACAATATGAGCAGGAATCACATTAAGTCTCTGCCTCAAAAGCTCCTCAATAATACTACTTTTCGATAAAACGCTCCGGGGATATCTGCTGTTGTAATTTAAACGGAAGTTTACCTTGGTCTCTGCGGCAAATTGATAGCTGAGCAAAACACACTTTCGAAATTGTGATGACTCTTTCATGATTGTAGGTATACAGACTATTTGGTAAAGAAAGGAAAACACACATGTCTCCCCTGCAATTTATCTTTTATTCTACTTTCCCTCCTGTCACATGTCACAATGCCCATAACGCCCTGTCCTTTTAAATATTTCCTCAGCGCAAGTGCAAATCAATCACGGATATATAGAACGTTACGGCATCAATCAAAAGAGAAGAGAAACATGGAAATTAAAAACCAAAATATTTGTTTGAAAACATCACATACTTGTGTCGCAACCATCAATCTAGTCAGATTGAAATTAATCAGACGCTTGACCTCTAACGCTACAACATAACAACACTACATTGGAGGAATTTGAATTTAAATGGGCATCACCGGTACGTCTACGGCAGATCGTTTAAATGGAGTGTATTTCCATTACCATGGCAACGCTGTACGAGTTTGGACATGTTATACAACGTGCTGTTAATATAATACATGTGAAAATATTAAAATACCTAGTCTTCCAGCTGTCCTACCTGGTCTGGTGAAAATAGAAAATGAATAAATGATGAATGAATAAATAAAAGACACAAAGATATGAGATTGCATACAAGTACAAGATGGCAAGGTAAATTTGGTTTGATCGGTTTTAATTTAAGGATTTAATTTCATTAGAGAAAGGTGTGCTGAGGTGTTGGCGAGGTGCAGATGGACCAGTGGTCAAGGCAGGTGAGTAATGCTACCCAAACATCAGAAGACTTTGAAATGATTTGGTAAAAACTTGTGGAAAACTATCATATCACAACCTGTTCACATCTAAAGACACATTTTCAGAGCTTGTAGTTACAGCTTAGTCTCGGACTGAGATTTTACAAAGACGGTGACTATAATGTGACCACCGTTTACAAGTACTACACTCCATTCTGTCAGCAAATTTTTCCCATCATGCAATGTTTTCACCAGGTATTTGCAGAATCCCTGCTATTTTAGTCTGTCGCATTTCCACTCTGTTATGATACGTTGGAGAGTTGACATCGGACAAACTGGGCTGTTCTGCCCACAGCTCCAGCGTCCGTTTCTCTGGATTGTCCACATCTATCGGGATTTCCTTTGCCGTTCCCGTTCGTCCATACCGTCAACAAGTACCATCTCTGCCGCCAATGTCACCAATCAGGTGATTATTTGTCCATAAGGTTTCCTGTTTCTGCTTTTGTTAATGCTCATCTATTGGTGGCTGATTGTGTTACATCACCGTCAAGACCGAAAAACTTGCAGTATGTCTTGCAAACATGTTTACTATAGTTGTAAGTCCAAAGACTAGGAAAAGACCGACTTAAGACAGCTCAGATTACAACCTCATACAGAACAATTGAGATGACGTGAGTGTGCCGCGACTCAAGTAAGACTCCTAAAACATCCTTCTGACTTTCAGTTTTTAATCTGTGACTATGAAAATCCTTTGGTTGTAAGCCCAGCACAAGAAACATGAAGAAATTGCTTTAAATCTGAAAAGCACTAAAAGAGGGTTGGGTTTTGCAGGACTTTTCCAGGACTTTCGAGGACATTTAGGGGAAATATCACCCAAACCATATGACTTGGGGCCAGAAGTGGTCAGCCATCCTTTTATTGTCCTCTGCTGTGCACAGTGATGTTGGCTGAGTCTCTTTCCATATTCATCACCAGCTGCCAAGATGATATTAAACATAGGGAACAGTGATTTCACCTTCCGAAGATGGGGAACGGGGAGCCTGTTACCCCGGGGGGGGTTTAAAAGGGGTCATGCCTGTGGCAGAGGAACAGAGTGTGTTATTTGCATGACTAACCCCATGGAAGATGAAGAGGATTCAGATGCAGCAGAAGAGTAAAGCGTAGGGTCCTTCAGTTCAATTGTTGGAAGAGATAACTGGAAGAAATCACTGGAGTACCAACAGCTCAAAAGAAAGCCCGTCTAAGAATTCAAACCGGTCCCTTGATCCAAGATTGTTTGAAGGGATGCCATGAACGTAGGATTCCATTTGGGATGAATAGCTAAGCACCTTCAGAAATGAAGGAAGACCTTGGGAAGGGCTACGCAGTGCGCAGAGAAGTTATTGACGATAAAAGAGAATTTTGATGTGCCAGCAGAGGCCAGCAGGCAGATGACGAAGTCTAAGCCCCTGTGTGACACAAGAGAATGGCCGATTGAGTCTGAGTCCAGCTGACAGCTGGCATGGAAGAGCATTATATTTGGTCATATCTGACCTTGAACTTTAATATTGTGGTGAATTTAAAGCAATCAAACCAAAATGCTCCCTGGGCTGGAGGGACATGCAGACACGATTTAGTTCAGACCCGTCTCTTGTGTTTGCTTGAGATCACCCCTGTTTTCCTGCCCCACGTCCGCTGCAGAGAAGAAGCGTATAGTTTGTAGAGACGGCATCGGGTATAAACGCAGTGGTGAATCACTACATTAGGGTTTTCAAGACTTGTTCTGTTTCATGGAACCGGATAAAAGCTTCAGGCTGGGATTGGTGATAGTGGCAGGGGTTTCTAATGGAGCTGTGATAGATGTTCGACAATCTGAAGAACACTTTCAGTAAGGGTTTAGGGTTTCAGTCAAAGCCTGGATTTCAAGAAGGGACCTTCTTCATCCTTCTCGCTTACATGAACCATGGAAGCTGTCAGTAGAAACATTAAAATCGAGTTTTTTCACTTCTAGCTGGTGAACCCATTGGAGGGTGGGAGAATATCAAGATATACATACAAAAAGCATCTCAAGTAATTTCTCAAAGCATCATTAGCTTGCACCTGCTAAACAGCTGAGACATTAGTTAGACAGATGAACATTATCAAGTACTCATGATGTCCATAAAACATGGAGAAAGTGGGCTTCCTCTCATCTAATTCCTTTAAATGACTCGAAGATGTGCTGCAAAAGGGTCAAATATGGTAGATGAGTGGTCACAGCCGATCTTTATGGACAGATATGTTTGTAAGCAACAAGGAATATGTTTTAATGGAGGCGTTTAACCTTCAAAAGTCAATGCATTGATGTAATGGATTGTCTGTTGAGGCCAAACAGCAAAAACAGGAACAGATCTGATTAGCTGCCACTGAATACAACATAATGTATCATTGATTTTGTTTCTAATTGGTACAAGAAACATTTCTAAGAGAAAGAAAAAAAATCAACAGCGATCTAATCTTTTGGAGCAGTCAGCATGATTGCAATGAACCATAACTGTTATAAAACCAGAACATAGGGGATGTGGGTGGGAGGCATTAAAAGAGCAAGTCTTAAACAATAACAACAACCACAACAACAATAATAATTATAACAATAATTACCTCCTCTGTTCCCGGTAATTATCTCGTTTCACAAACGGAGAAGTCAAACAATATGGAGATTAAATGTGGCATGATTTTAGGTACAGGGGTCTCATAAAGTCATGGGTCTTGAAGGAAGATTGTGGATAAAATAATTTTGGAAATCTGTGTTGGCTGACAATACGATGGGGAAAAAAAAGTATTTAGTCAGCCGCTAATTGTTCTCCCACTAATGAAGATGAGAAAGGCCTGTAATTTTCATCATAGGTACACTTGAACTGAGAGAGATGGAATGAGGAAAAAAAAAATCCAGAAATGCACGTTGCCTGAAGAATTTATTTGCAATTTATGGTGGAAAATAAGTATCTGGCCAATAACAAAAGTTCATCTCAATTATATACCCTTTGTTGGCAATCGCAGATGTCAAACGTTTTCTGTAAGTCTTCACAAAGTTTTCACACACTGTTGCTGGTATTTTGGCCCATCCCTCCATGCAGATCTCCTCTAGAGCAGTGATGTTTTGGGGCTGTTGCTGGGCAACACAGACTTTCAAATCCCTCAAATGATATTCTATCGGGTTGACATCTGGAAGCTGGCAATGCCACTCCGGGACCTTAAAATGCTTCTTACGAAGCTACTCCTTCGTTGCCCGGGCAGTTCAATGCCCTTGCTGATAGAGAGAGGTTTTCACTTACAATCTCATGATACACGGCCCCATTTATTCTTTCCTTTACACGGAGCAGTCATCCTGGTGACTCTGCAGAAAAACAGCCACAAAGCATGATGTCTCCACCGCCATGCTTCACAGTAGGTACGGTGTTATTCGGATGAAACTCAGGATTTTTTCTCCTCCAAACACGACAAGTTGAGTTTTTAACAAAAAGTACTATTTTGGTTTCATTCGACCATTGGACATTCTCCCAATCCTCTTCTGGATCATCCAAATTCTCTCTAGCAAACTTCAGACGGTGTAGTGTGTGACTGATGGCAGCATTTGTTACTTCGGTCCCAACTCTCAGAACCCCCATGTGGTTCTGGGATTTTTGCTCGTGATTCTTGTGATCACTTTGTCTCCTCGAGGTGAGATCTTGGTGGAGCCCCAGATCGAGGGAGATTACGAGTGGTCTTGCATGTCTTCCATTTTCTAATAATTGCTCCCACAGTTGATTTCTTCACATCAAGCTGCTCACCTATTGCATATTCAGTCTTCCTGGCCTGGTGCAGGTCTACAATTTTGTTTCTGGGGTCCTTTGATATTGGTCTTGGCCATAGTGGAGTTTGGAGTGTGACTGATTGAGGTTGCGGACAGGCGTCTTTTATACTGATAACCAGTGCGAACAGGTGCCAGTAATACAGGTAACATGTAGAGGACAGAGGAGCCTCTTAAAGTCTGTGAGAGGCAGAAATCTTGCTTTTTTGTCGGTGACCAAATGCTTATTTCACCGAGAAATTCACCAATTAATTCATTAAAAATCAGACAAAACGATGTCCCGGATTCTCCCTCCCCACCCATTGTGTCTCTCATAGTTAAAGTGTACATATGATGAAAATAACAGGCCTCTCATCTTTTTAAGAGGGATAACTTGCACAATTGGTGGCTGAATACTAAATACTTTTTGCCGCACTGTAAGTGACTGTTGCAAGTCCTTGCATCAGTGGAGGAGTTGGCTTAACAATACAAATGGTGTCTGATTTGAGTTGATCTCCTGAAAATCATCAGCGTCTGCTGGCTCTGTAGGTGTCCTGATGGGACTTCCTATGAGACTGGAGCAAAATACAAGAAAACAGACAGGATTCATGACGACTGGCTTTTAATTCTGCATGATGACACACAGTTTTTCACTGATATCTGTATGTGTGCATGGAAGGAATGTATTTCATTGCGGTGCAGAAAATTTATGAATGCACATATGAATTGTTTCTGAAGCCAAATCTTCACTGAAGCCAAAACATCCTGTCTGCACTTTTTTTTTCTAAACAGAAATATCCTTGAAGATAATTAAAAGTTATTAAACTCCTCAGACGACTCCCTAACAATTGAAGTTCAAGGGAAGTTTTCTCAAAAGGGACCTTGATAAGGGGGGATAAAATGCTTTTAATAAAGGTCAGGTTTCAGCTTTTGTCAAGGTAAATAAGCACATTGTCTGAGACGAAGTGAATGGTTTTCATCCATGAGTCCTGGTCTTGTGTTCTCTAAATGTCAGAGTATGCCCGTCTCCAGTTATGTCTGCTTCACTTAACGGTTGTGTGCGGGCTTTTCACAAAAGCTCCCTCATTGGTATTCACTTAAATCCTTTTAACTCTGCCTGAAACATAATGATGGACAAACAGAAAAAAAGGAAACAGAAGGATCTTC
Organism: Fistularia commersonii; assembly: GCF_037954325.1. Taxonomy (NCBI): domain Eukaryota; kingdom Metazoa; phylum Chordata; class Actinopteri; order Syngnathiformes; family Fistulariidae; genus Fistularia; species Fistularia commersonii. The sequence goes on from NC_141318.1 coordinate 5,384,528, forward strand.
ATAACACTTCAAATGAATCACAACATGGAAATAACAGGGTAACGTGATACATTCATTTATTCTATTATAGTAGAGGGTCAATTGTGAGCAATTAAGGGGGCATTACTGAGCAGTAGTATGGTTTCATGCCTAGAAAGAGCACTACAGAGACACTTTTAGCTTTGAGAATGCTGGTAGAGAAGTACAGAGAAGGTCAGAGGGAGCTGCATTGATCCTATGTAGACCTAGAAAAAGCATACAGGGTGTAGAGAGAGGAACTATGGTTTTGTATGAGCAAGTCTGGAGTGGCAGAGAAGTATGTTGGACTGGTGCAGGACATGTATGCAAGATGTGAGACAGTGGTGCGGTGTGCTGTAGGTGTGACAGTTCAAGTTCAAAGTGGAGGTGGGACTCCATCAGGGATCAGCTCTGGGCCCCTTCTTGTTTGCAGTAGTGAGGGACAGGCTGACAGATGACGTTAGACAGGAATCTCCATGGACCATGATGTTTGCAAATGACATTGTGATCTGTAGTGAGAGCAGAGAACAAGTTGAGGAAAATCTAGAGAGGTGGAGGTATGCTCTTGAAAGGAAAGGAATGAAGGTTAGTCGCCACAAGATAGAATATATGTGGTAATGAGAAGGACCCAAATGGAACGCTGAGGCTACAGGGAGTGGAGATCAAGAAGATGGAGGATTTCAAGTACTCAGGGTCAACAGTCAAGAGCAACAGAGAGTGTGGAAAAGAAGTGAAGAAACGGGTTCAAGCCGGTTGGAGAGAAGTGTCAGGGGTACTGTTTGATAAAAGAAAATCAGGGAGAATAAAAGGAAAAGTTTACAAGACAGTGAATACAGAGAATAGGGCTAGATAGAGCAGGTTTATTCAATATGGCAATGTCTGAAGGAAAAGCCAAAAGGAAAAGAAGAAGATAGTAGTGGGTCAATTATATACAGTGCAGCTACTGTTTTAATGAATTCACGAGTATCTCTCTGAGGTTCTGTACTTAACTTGTTTCGTTGAAATGACAAAAAGGTTGTTGCTGATGTAATACATGTCTTGTTACCTGCAGGACCTACAAGAAATAGGTTACAGGGGAGAGTCTTTTGAATGTGTGTGTGTGTGTGTGTGTGTGTTAGGCGGTGAATGTGTTTTTGGTGAGTGAGACAGCGAGAGTGGCGGCAGATTCAATATTCATTAAATGTTCTCAGTCTGCTGACCTTTTCCTTCCTCCCTCCCTGAGTCCATGCTTCATTTGATTCAATAAGAGACGTTAATTTTCAAAGCAAACCTTCACTTACAGATTTATTCCCTGAAGTTACTGCTTTGTGTACAGAGGCGAGAAAAGTAGAAGAGGGGCACTATAGATCAGTGGTGAGACGATGAATGAGCAGGACAAGGAAAGAAAGATAAAATAGGCTAAATTGCCTGCTCTTTATACTTTGATAGGTTGTTGAAAACGCGTTATTTCAAATGAGATGGAGGGACAAACAGTGCATTGACTGGATCTTTGATTCTTAGCGGGTGGTTTTTATTGAAGCCACAAAGGAAAACTGCAGGGCAAATAATAGTGTGGATGCAACGGTTCACCTTTCACAACCTTTAGATGCTTTCTAGAAGGAGTGCAGTCTGACCTCTTTTCATATGCTTGAAATTTTTTTTTCCCCCCTTCTTTTATACATTAGCTTGAAATTTCATACAATGGAAGTCATCACAATGAAAATTGTAAGACTGTAATTTAGGACCACATTGTTTCGATATTTAACTGTTGTTTATAACTGTTGTGGTTGAAGATTTTGTTTAAAAGTAAAATATGAATCTGATTTTAGGGCTATGGGTCTAAGAAATGGCATATAAATTAGCATTTCGCCATAATAAATATAGCGGCTGAAGCTGTAACTTTATCCTTATAGACAGATATTGACCTATTCTTCCTTAGCGGACAAAATTTCCATTTGAAAAGGGATTTGCTTCACAACATTCATTCCTTTCGTTTATTCATTCATTCAATCATCCATACCGCTTATCCTGCCTATCACTGGACCGGTTGCCAGTCCATCACAGGGCTATGGGTATTCAAATCACATTATGCATTACATTACACTTTATTTTCCAATAGGTATGTACATATCTTGAACATTTTCAAACCCATCCTAAAGTAAACAGTTCAAAAAAACATCATCTTTTGGCATATATCACCACGGCCTATATTGCCAGACTTATACGACATACAAATACAATTTAGAATTTTTTGAAATTTCGTCTTCTTGCTCCCTGAGCATCACAACAAAAAAGTCATCCATCCACGCAAATCAACTTCTGCTGATTCTTGAGAGAAGGCAGACGTCTGTCATATCTCCAGAATTCTAACACCAAAACATTCTTGATGTTTATACAGTGCTGCAGGCTAGACAAAATGACATTTTCGTCCTAAAATAAATTGTCTGTTTAAACACGAAGGAGGGAAACCGAGATGGTGATGTGGTTGCGCGGCCCAGGATTTTGCTCTCAGAGCGGCTGAAATACCCGCCCCTCCGAGCCGACTGTCCCGACCGCCGTGATTGAGGGCGTGGAGGCCCAATCGAGACAGGAGATTGGTTAGGACTAACACGGTCACACCCTCCTTCCACAAGAACACCGCTTGTTTCTCCAGATTACAGAACGGCTAACGCGACACCCATGCTGAACGTGAACCGGCTCCAGCGTCCGACCTGTTTTCCGACCAGGAATGTTACCGGCTGATTGTTTGAGCCGGGAAGATTTGGAATTGTGATTTATGACCAGGATTCCTCCTTTCTGATGGCACCTGATGTTGCAAGCAGCCAGTGGAGTGGCCTTGCAGTCAGAGCCATTTCTGTTGACAGACTCACCTAATTTGAAAAGACACTCTGTAGCTAAGTCAATTCCATAGTCATATATCTGGTAATTTTTTTAATTTCTAGGGCATTTTTTTAACATTGAATACATCTGTGGAGGGGGATTTTTGAAATATCACTTCAAATTCATCTTATTAATGTGCGTAATGCAATGGATATCAAGGTATTATTGCCCGTCTGTAAACCCTCACTTCCATTCCAAAGAACCCCATTATGAAAAGTATCTTTGAATTAAACAGGAGGCGGGTTCAATCTCCTCTTTCAGTCTGATTTAAGATCTTGTCGTAAAACCGTCAGAGCCTTTTTTGTATAAACACCTTACCAATTTACATCAATTCAGGGATAATGGTTTTTTTTTTTTTTTTTTTTTTTTGCTGGAAAGAACCACAAGGATAGCAGACTAGGGAGTAAGATTTTCAATTGAATATTACTTCCTTAGTTGTACCTTGAACTGCGCCGCATATTTGAATAATTCAAAAGTACTCAGAGTTTGGAGTTAGCAAGTCAAACAATGGGCCAGATATCTTTGGCAAATTCTAGTTGCACAAGTCACATACTTGCCAATGAAAATTATGTAAATTAGGATGGCCCACTTTGTTCCTCTTGTCGTTTATTGCTCGGCTGCAATCAGACTCTCCCTCCCACTTTCCCTTCCTAACCAATTATTCTTGCCCTGCACGGAAAATATGGGGAGGTCAAGGAATGATGTGGAGGGGAGTTCATGTGGAGAAGACAGATAATAAAACGTGACTGTTCTTACATCATGAAACGAGGACGAGCCGGGACAAAAGTGGCCGAGATGCAGATCTAAAGCCGTTAAATTAGACAAATCATTTCTGTGATTGTTTTTTCTTTTTTCGGGTCACAAACACATTAGAGAAATGTAGGAAAAATCCAACGGAGCCAGTCTGCGCAATGAAATTGTGATTTTTCTGTAAATTCAAGCGTGATTTTGCGACGCAATAGGAGGGAGGGTTCGGCAGCGACCAATGCTTGGCTTGTCCCTCACGCGTGGCCGGCTTCCTCTCTCCATAATTACTAGCCCCCTTCTTGATGATCTGACGGACTTTCTGTTGTTTACCTTCCAGGGTTCTTGTTTTCCCGGTCACGACCCCGCCTGTCCTCACATCGTGTTGCCTGCCGTTTGCGTGAACCGCTGCTGACCCATTAATCAACTCTTCCGGTCGAGATCCTCCGTTCGGTCCCAACTCGGATGAGTTGAGAGAAAACCGAACGTTGCATTTCAGTCCGGCTTCTCACTCCGAGCCGCTGTGGAATAACTATAAAAATCTCTTCCTCTGAGCAGTTCCAAATGTCCTCAAGGCGGGATATTCAGCACACGCAAGTGGCACGTAGAAAATTAAAATATCAATTCCACGTTAAATGCCAAGATAGAAAGTTTAAATAGCCCGATCGCGGGATTTTGAATAGATGTCTGTCAGATAAACGAAAAGATGTTGTCGTCTTCTCTGAAACACGGCTGTACAGTAATGCAATCACAGCGTGGTGCCATGGGTGCACACAGAGCGCCTTCCATTTCTCTGGCAGTAATAGCCTGAGGTATGAGGACAGACCGCAGTTGTCGTGTGAAAAGACATGGATCTCTCCTCAACTGTGCGAGGAATATGAATAAATACTGCCCCGGTATTCACTTTCCTTGAGAATTTAAAAATAGGAGAATACAGAATGAAAGGACCCAGTGAGCCCCCGGGTGCCAGGTGGAGGATTGAAGTATTTCTCGGGGGACTTTATAACCGGGAAGAAAAGAACACGGGATCTAAGGAATAGGTCTAAAATGGAAAAGAACAAGCTTTATTTATAAGTTCATGCGAATATACTTCATCTGTCATGCTGCTGGCTTCCTTATCAAGGCCATTATTTTTTTGACTTTGTCTAAATGAATCAAAACTTGTATTTGAGAGGTAGGGGAGCCGTAATTGGTTTACACAGAAAAGATAAACTTAAATCCGAACGCATTTTGAGCTCACGGTGTTGAGCGGCTCCATTCATTTGCAGGCGTCGGTTCACTTCCTGCTCAATTTCCCACTTACTTCTTGTTGAAAATATGTCTGCTGTGTAGGATCAATTTACGCTCTTTCACCTTCCGCCTCACAACTTTCTGGACTCTTTTGAATTACACCTTCCCATTTTCCCCGCGATCAGATATTCTCAGTTCGCTGCCAGTCAGGCGAGGCTTCATTAAACGTCCCCCGGAGAAGCAGCCGGTGGTGTTTGTGAGCACATGTAACGACAAGATCTACGAAAAAACACATAAACAAGAACGAATATGATGTGTGATACGTTTGAGTCTAATTGGCTTGTAACATCTTGTACCGCCGTCGCGGTGAAGGCAGAAATGAATATTTGGCTGCGAAGAGGAATTCGATTTTTTGTTGAGTGTGTAAAAGGGAATTCTTGACCAAGATTGTGATGGATGGTAAACGCTGCCGCTGCAGGAGGAAAGATATGTTTAATTCAGGAGGAGAAGGTCATCATTGAACATGATGTTCTAAAGAGATAGAGACCGAGCGAAACAAGCAACAACAGAATAGGGGAGATAAATAAAGGACAGGAAAGACAAAACAGCTCAGCGGTGACCTTGCTGGAAAACCAAAGAGGAGCACAAAACATGTATTGAAGCATTTTTTTTCTGCCTTATATCACTGTGTAAATTCAAATACTTTAAAAAGCGTGTGCAGGCATGTTCCTATGTATACAGTGAATGACACAGTAAGGAACCTTTTCCCCCGACAGCTTGCGTCTGTAATTGTTTGCATTTATCCTTCTTTAATCCCTGCTGGTGTGCATGCTGTAGGATGAAATCAACCCTCTGTCTCTGTATTTTGTAACGCGCCCAAATCTTTTGCCTCCGAGCCATAGCCAACCTCTTTCACGTTTATAAATGCTCTCCGTTGACTTCCATAAACAAAGTACTATGTTAAACAATAAAAGCAGATTCATAATTCTCCAAGGTGAAAACGTTCCCCATCTTCTCCTTTAGTTTTTAATGTATTAAAATTGTGATTTAGTTTTTTTTTTAAAGCCTTTATCATCTCATGACATCTGCCGAGAGAGAGTACACAAACACCTGTAGACTGCCTGAGAGGTGTTCTGTTTTGTTTATATTTTTAACAGGATTTTCATGTTGGAAATACAGAAGGTAGAATCAGAAGGGACAGCTTGGGAGGATTTATGTTCCCCCCACTTCTTCAGACCAGGTTGGTTGATGATGAGATCGAAAACCCACCTCTGTTGGGGTGTTTTTACCGACTGAGATCCAACCGACCTTTTTCAGACCGCGACGCATTCCTAAAGCCAAACGCTGGAAAAAGCGAAACGGCCAAATCAGCTCTTCAACCTGAACCAGTCCCACACAAACTGTTTTTCACAAAATCTGAACTTGAGTGAAATATTAAGTGATGTAAGCTAAAGGCTCCAAAAAATCTTGCACAAGGAAAAATAAGACATGTGATCCCATGAAATATATATTCTAGTTAAGGGCAGGAAAAAAGCTCTGAATACTGACATTCGCCAGACGAATAATTTAAAGTTTGAATAATCATTTACGGAAATCAAATAAAATCCACTGGCTGATAATCATATTTTGATATTGATATTAATCCAAGGGTTCTGAAATAGGTGTAACAATAATATCTATGTTAATGATATAACAATTTAGTTGGACACATGAGGTCACATCGTCACCTTGGTCTTGCTGTGTCCGCATCAAAGAGCTGTAACTTGACAGTCTAGAAGAAAGATTGAAAATGAATTCTTCGTTATCAACATCCCAGTTAGTGTTTAAAAGAGAATTTTTAATCCTCTTTTTTTGATTTTCAGGTGGATGTTAGGTGCCACTGAGTAAACCTGAGTTTAACACATTCTATCCGAATGAGACCCTGCGCAACAAATTCAGCCAAAGGATTCTGAATGTACAAAGATAGAAACAGACCGGGGCTTAAATAAGACATTTTCTATTAAAAAAATTACATTTTTAATGCTAACATTTCTACCACATTTCAAATGAACCCCATAAGACATATTACAACTCCAGGCACAGCATATCAGAGAGCTGACACCCACAAACTGCCCACACTCAGTAAAAACGCCCATCACTGCTGATTCTAAATAACACAGGCAAAACTAAACTAATCACAAATAAACTTTCCAATTGCAAAATTGAATGAACATCAATTAAAAAAAACAAAAAACAAAGGAGGTCAACTTTTATTCAGACCTACAGTGTCTTCACCTAGTCAGAGATGTGAAGTAGAGCTACTTTCTGTCCACCTAAAGACTGTTTATCCACTGTCACTGACACCAGGACAGGGAATGACAAATGATACTGTTTCATCCTGTCTCCTTGCTTTTAAAATGATAATTTTCTTAGAAAAAAAGGGTTTCAAAAACATCTAAATTGTCATATTTTTGGAGGCGTGCTGGTGCAGTGGTCAGCATTCTCTCCTCACAGCAGGAATGTTCCTGGTTTGAGTCCAGAGGCCGACGAGGTTATTTCAGCTTGGAGTTTGGACGTTCTCCTCGTGCCTGCCAGGGCTCTCTTTAGCTTCTCTGGTTTCCTCCCATAAGGAAGTAGATAAATTAGAATCTCGTAATTAATCGCGGGCTTGGATGAAAAAGTCAATGGTTGGATGTCTGGATATACGGCCCCGTGAGAGGGGACAAGTCCACGTTAAATCCTGCTTCATAAAAATTGTCAGCAGGGGTCGGTTTCAGCTCACCCGTGACCTTGAGTTGGCAGTGTAAGACAATTAAATGTATAGTAGTATCTTCAAATATAAAATTTGTTTTTAAAGTTGCTGTATCAGAATTCAGAGAGAGAGAGAGATGGAGTAAAAACTATGGGCGAAAGCAGTTACTAGTCACGTGATGACAACAGAAGGCTAACAGTTGGAGGGTTTGGGAAAACATAGTGTACATCTGTCACCGTCCCTGTTCCGCGGGGCCTCGTATGCGTGTGCACGAGTTTGTGCAGGTAAGTGCACACTCGGGTCCTTTTAGCATTACATGACACTGTCACATGAGGGTTCACTGTGACAGTGATACTCTCGGCAATCCCGTCTGGATTTTGTATCTCTGCTGTGGATTCAGTTTGCACGCCAATCCCAGATGGTCTTTTCTTAGTTTTTCACTTTTATTTTCCGCTGACGTCAATCAGCATTTTTGTCTCGTAGTCATTTCCTGCTTTACGGCGTAGTCGTGCCCTTTCCCCTGTATCACATTCTAGGAAGAATGAACTCACAAGTTCACAAGAGGCTTAAAGAGTGATGCAACCCTCCGCACACACACACACACACACACACACACACACATTCTCCTGCTATTGAGTAACAACACCTGACTTAATCATTCCAATGAATTTGTTCGTTCAATATCTGCTGATGGCAGTATGTCAGAAGTTTTTCAATAGCTATAAAAGAAACGCCAGTTCTGTTTCGTACTTCTCGTTTTGCTTTTTTTTAACCTGTGTTTTACAAATTATGCTAAACAATGGGCACCCAACTGATGAAACGCTTCCCCGACTAGGCTGTGATTTATGCAGGGAGGAGGGGAACTAGTTTGATTGCTTAAGCTTTGCCTACTAATTGTGTTCTTTGTACAATTACTGAACTGTCAGTTCGGTGGAACAAAGTCACTATTTATTTAAATGTAGGTCCGATATATTGAACTCAGTTTTCGCAAATTAAATTACTATGGGGTGTACGCTTGACCTCTTCTCACAAGGTTGCCGCTCACATTAGCATATAAAATAAGTCTGCCAAACCATGTACAGTGAATCAAAGCAGAGTTAGGTCTACCCTGACCTTGACCTTTGGTGAGATGAAGAAAAAGAAAAAAAAAGAACAAGAAAAGATCAAAAAGATCCTCCCAGGGGCGGCGTTGCATTAGCCGATGAGGCTTCGTTACTGTGCACGTGGAGAACTTAACGCTGCGGGAACAAAACAACGAGAAGGTATAATTCTCAAGGTGTAAAATGAATCGGAGGGACTGCTGGAAAAGTGCCTTTCGGTCGACACTTCTGCCATCATATCGATAATAATAACTTTTTCCATAGTAAATACATTGCCATAAATTATAAGCAAGTAGGTGCAAGTAGAAATAAACAAGTGATACTGTGTATCTGGTCTGCAAAAATAGAAAAGTGCTTGCTCCTCAAAAGGGGATTGAATCATTGAAAGGTGAAAAGAACACGAGCAGACAAATGGAATAGGAGGGCGTATTGGAAAAGTATCATCTTGTCGGGGATTTTCATTTGTTCCACCCTCTCCTGGTGCCATCTCGATTTTAGTTTTATTATCATCTTAGATTTTTGTCAGATTCTCTGTGACTTGCGGCCGCTCACTAGGACTTTCACTGTTTTGTCTGGCTTCTGTGCACGCATAGTTTTCAGTCCATACAAATCAATAAATTAAACTTTGATTCATAATTTGGGTTAATTCAGTCAGTCATGCTATATATGTGAATTATTGTTTTTTTGTCGTTTTTTTTAAATTGAAAATCATTTCATTATCATTTACTCTGAACAGGGAAATGAATGTTGGTGTTGAAATAGGAGTTATATCTTTTTAAAACATTAACTTAACCTACAAACCACTTTTAAATTACCAATTAAGCAATCCCTTTATGAGGTGCAGTAAAAAGTTGAGTGAACACTGCTTTTCTCTCACAACCACACCACTGAAACAATGAAAATCTGCCATTTGTGTGATCTTTTGGTTACCCTTGAACTTTGAATGGGTGTTAAATATTTTATTAAGTATTTTATTGTATTTTATGGTTGTATTCTGAATATTCAGAAAAAGAGTACAGTACGAACAGGAAATACAAATGATAGTTTACCTGCATGAGATATGATGAGGTAATTGGTTAATTCAAATTATGATGAACGTGATTTTCTAAATTACTTGGCATCTTAAAGTATGGTGTAAAATATCTGGCTCGTCCATTGGACACAGCCTGGTACAGCCTGGACTAATGTGAACAAGCTTCCATTTACGCAGAGATGGATGTTTTTACAATACTTAAATAAATAAGTGTTTTCAAAACACAATTCACTGTTTTCTCCTAATGCACCCTTGCGTTTGTTCTTAATGAATAAATGGCTTATTTGGTTAGAAAACTTATACACATGTGTGTCACAATCTTGTTTTTTTTTTTTTTTTTTTCACAATTTTAAGCGCTTCGTGTGATTTAACGGTTTAGCAGTTTCTTCAGCGATGGATAAAAGCGGCCTGCTCTTGAAAATCAGTCAGAAAGAGACCTCATTAACATGTTATCATGGCTAAATAATTGAAAGCAATTACCGAGCGGTTCACACTGAAAAACAATCTTGGTAAATTGGCTGAAAAAAATGTTGCGGCGGATAAAGCGATTTGGCGAATTTGCACTTCCACGCTTTCATTAGAGGTTGAACAGTCACAGGGAGAAACAGGAAAGAACAGTATTTGCTATTAGTGATGATAGAAATGGAGAGTGCATTGTTTAGATACATGAAACATCTGAGGATCTTTAGAGTTTCTTTTTTTCTCAGACAATTGGAAGAAAAAATGGAGGGATTGTCACAAGATCTCATTTTTGGACTGCTCTTGTTTTCCTTGTGGCCTAGATCCCTGCTTCTTACTCTTCTGCCACAATGAGATACTTTCAGCTTTAACTGAAATATTTTAAACCGTTGTTTAACCGACTGCCTTGGAAGCAGATTAAGAGATGAATGGTCTGCTTGTCTCTTTAACAGCTGGCAAGAACTGAAATTACTGAGTGAAAAAAAAAGTCTGTTTAGTTTTAGCATCATCTGTTATGGTTTAAATGTGTCATGAATGTTGATTATTTGATTTGTATTTCATTAGCACGTTAACCGGTACAGCCGGGTGAAAGAGAGGCCATCATGATGGTCATTTAATCATGATCAGCCTCAGCGCCGGTCGTCTATGTGTTCTGCAACGAGAATCGTGTTTCCCAGGCTAAAACAGAATTTTAGGGAACCCCTGCTGATTTGGACAGTTTTGCCGTATGCTTGATTTCCCGGTTTTATAATGCAAACGTGACCAAAAACCTTTCCCCTTCTAAATGGCAAAGGAAACGTAACCGTGATGGCACCATGTGGACTCTACCATTCAGAACCTATTGACCGGTCATGGTATGTTTGCTCCTGGACACCAAGGGATAATGTAACACTTTTGAAAATAATTACCAAAAAATTCTCATATTGAAAATATGCCATTGGAAAATTCACATTTTGCAATAATGCACTGAAAACTACTTTCCCTAACTGACCAGGTTGGCTAAATGACAACAAGAACACATCTGCTCTTATATCATGAAGAAGCCCATCTTACAAGGAGCTGACTTGGGTGTCGATCGGCAAATGGAACAGTTGCATATGTCAAAAATGCTTCTGCCGCTATCAATAGATTTTAATATAAAGATAGAGGATTTGCATGATTTGCATCCTAAAGTATATCTATAAACCTTGGCTTTGGAGATTAAAAATGACTGTCTGTATGTGCACTCTTGCATGTGTGCACGTTGGCTGTGCCGCATGGTGCCATGTACTCCCACTGACCATCTGTACCTGCTGTTCTCCTTCTCTGGTCTTGACAGGTAGAAGATATCTGAGCCCACTCCCATTTCTATCAGCCAGACCCAACGCAGGGTCAAAGCGTGTCATTTTTAACATGTTAAGTTTGGCCACTGATTCATTAAACTGATGAACTGATTCATCGAACTGATTCATTAACGCGTGTCACATTTCATCGCCTAAAACGGTGAACTGAAAACGAATGCAAACAGTTATGTGTCTCTGCTTATATGGCGCTTTTATCAGTTTCCTGCCCAAAAAACAATGGCGAGTTACTTATCGGTATACTTATTAGTGGTTTCTGTTGAAAGTAAACGTTAAGTCTACCTAAGCAGTAAAGAAGTAGAATATTTAGATTTCCTTAAGAAGGGATTTGTCTATTTTTGTAGGATAATTGTCTGCCCTAAAGGGGCTCATCTTCCCTTATCTCAGCTTTATATATTTGCAGCCCAAGCCGAACCAGTGCGCTTTGCATTCAGTTCGACAATTTATATAGTAGCAAATCACCAACAAGAGTTACCTCCAGGTAACAGTGCAAGATAAAGACCTTTTATATGACCTTAAATATGTGGAAGTTCACCTGCAATTCTATGGTACAGGGAGATGCTTGATCTCTTTTATGACTATATATATTGCAGTAAATCTTGTTTTACAAGTTTAGTGGCCCTGCTTCCCCTATGGTCTCATTCCTGTGCGATGATATTCTTCTCTATCCTCCTGAGTAAAACCACCGTAAAAAGTTTTTCTAGCTAAAATATCAATCGATAAATCAATCAATCAATTTGATTGATTATGATCTTTCCTCTCACGTTTCACGTTTCAATTTTTTTTCTTTGAATACACAAAATTATATTCTTGAATACACAAAATGTATGAGCTGAGCAGCCACAGTTGACTCTGTGTAATTGTGTGTGTGTTAATGTGTATAATGGATGAATGTATCCCTGACATTAAGAAGCATGAAAAAAATACAAATAGGGATTTTTTTTGAAGGAATTCTTAGATGGAAGGATGATGGAGCGTGTAGGAATAACATGAGGCGTAGAGCCAAGGGAAACAATGGAGTAAATTTGATTATTGCAATTCACCTCGACCGAATATCTTGGAACTTATCTGTTTTCTAAGTCCCTTTGCTGCAAGATGCAAAATTGATTTAGCGATCTTTACTGTCAGCTCATTTACAGCGGTCAACCTTTTGCTGTTTGGTCAACTGACAAATCTAACTGTAATTGGTAACGTGCGCGCCCACGTGTGTTTATGCCCATGTGGTTGAGCATCTGCGCACCCCCTGTGCGATGCCATGCTTTGATATCACACTCTTTATTGCTTTTGTCCTGTGGTATTTCACGTAAATCCCGTGGCATCCTCTGTGGCTTCCTGAATGATTTGAGCGTGTAAATCTGGAAACAAATTTGCAGATGCAGCAAATCAAACGGTTCCTCTGTGGTTTGCATGTGACAAATTGCCATCTTCCCTATTCCCTAAAGAAATGATATAATTATATGCATCAGAGATTTGCTGTGGAAGGATCTCGGGCAGAGTCCCATCATATAAAGATATTATTAGAGAAAGGATCCATCATACAAAAACGGATTTTACAACTCGCAGCATTTACCTCTGGGTTCAAGCTGAGGGTTAGAAAGAAATAATTTCACTCCGGCCCCATTTCTAGCATATAATTTTATCATTTTCAAATTGGACCAAACAAAATGCTTAGTCAGAGGACTGGCCACTGCATTGGCATTTATTTCCTTCAATTTCCCCCATAAAACAATTTGATAGGGAAAATCGATGAGTGAAGTAAAGTGACAAGAGAAGAAAAATGGTGTGCACACTGCACTTGAAAACCGCTCTGTAAAGAACTTGCACATAAACACAGCTTTAATTTATATTGCGCCGCGTAATATGTCAATGTGTGTGCAAAAGAAAGAGAGAGGGTTAAAAAACAGAAGGCAGAATTGAATCATAGAATTAAAAAAGGCCAATGTGTAACTATGATACCTGAACCATGACAGTACAGTTGGTAGGGGACAGTGTTGAAATCTAAGGAAATAGACATTACTACATAAAGCAAAATATTACTAAATATGACTCCTTTTTTAAGGGGATTTTAATTTTGCTTCATGATCGATAAAAAAATAAAAAGCACTCCCTTATCAGCACTACTGAGTTGGTTTCAACAGTATGCGGCAAGAGAGTACACGAATAAAAGAATAAAAATCAATAGAATGTGTTATCAACAGAAAAAATGGCTGGTTTTGGGAGCTGGGGGGGTGTTAACAACATCAAATTCAAAATATATGAGTCTAGTTTCTTGTTTTTCTAAAACTTTTTTATTCTTGTTCTAGACCAACTATACTTGCTGATTTAAATGAAAAATGGACCGTACCAGTAAGGTTTTGTGTAAAAACCGTGAGAGAGAACACCATGTAGCTGAATTCAGCAGGGGTAGAACTCACGGCAGATATGTGGACACAAAAATGACCTATTATAATAATCATTTCATAACAATAAACATTTTAACAACTATTAAATTATAACTAAATTTCCCAGCCTTTTTTTTTTTCCTTTTCCTTTTCTTTTCCTCAGCAGTGATACATAAGGCTGATAGTACAACAGCAGCTGAATGCGGTGTTAAAGTCACACGCGAACAAGGATTTAATGATAAGAAATAGCAGACTGCGTGCTTGTGGTTGAACAATCGCTCTCTTTGGGCGATCTTAGTGTTTGATTCTTGAACATCATCAGTGACCTTCAGGGTAAAAAGCTGAGGTAGCGTCTGCACCTGATTCCTACTCACAATGGAAATATTACTTTTTTCATTCAGACTTTAGAAGAAGAATTCACCTTCTTCTTATTCTATCAACCTCCTCATTCAACCCTTTCTCTATATCCTCTTCTTCCACACCAACTAACTCCATATCTTCTTTTACTACATCCATAAATCTTCTCTTTTATCTTCTGTTGTATTAATATATATTCTCCATCCCTCCACGGTACATGGCTGAACCATCTCGGTCTGGCTGCTCTCCCGCTAACAACACCGAGCACCACATCTTAGATTTCCATTATCAGATGGATATCTCATATCCACGAGATGTTAAACCCAGGCCACGACTGATCCTGGGATTCGTAGGTTCGATTCGTGTATCGAAATTTTTCGTTTTTGGGTATTCGCATTGATTGGTGAGAAATGGGACGGCTTCACATTTTAAATCTATCTGCGAGATAATCCCGCCCTTTCTTTTGACATAAATGTCACATGATAAAGCTCCTATGTGCACAATGGAGCAGAAAAAATTAGGAAAAAACACTTATCTGAATTGTCAGTGGTAAAAATACATGCTATGTATTTTTAAAATATAACATAGAAATATAGTCTGTGAACAATTTCTGGAATATCTTTATCAAAGACCATTCTATAATCAAATGAAACGTTTTTTTCATTTCCTGAAAAAAGTGTTCTTTTGTCAGATAGGAGGTTTTGCATTCCAGCCATCGATATTTGGTTTTGTGCCGGCCGCCCCTCTTGACACAAGCTTCTGGATTGATCCGGGCTTGGGAGAGGCTCAGAAAAACCTTGGCTCGTGCTCCCTCGAGACCGCATTAAGAAGATTCACCCTCAATTTGTTGTTTTATTTTATTTTTTTCTACAGCTGAATGTAACTAAATGATCCCTAAACCAGCTGCTTGCATCTGGCTGAAGTTGTCCACTTCGGAAGATCCACCTGCACCGTTTTATTTTCTTTTTGCCAATAATGGAGAGGATTTGCATGTTTATTGAGGTTTTGCGTATTTATCCTTTCTGTTGTTTTCTCCGTCCTTTGCTTGCACTTGTTTCTGTGCATTTGCGGCAGTTCTTTGTCAAGCTTTGACTCGACAGTTTTCTTTTTTTATCGGGAAGAATGTCACTTCAGGGACATTTCTGGACAACCCTCATAGTTTAATGCCACCCGGCTACAGGATGAGTTTTTCCTTTTCATTTACTTTAATTAACTTTGGCCGATGGATTGGATTTTGTCTCACTGATGTGTTACTGTCTCTTGGCGGCTACTGCTCATATTTATTTATGTACTATTTAACATTCTTGTCAAAATCTTCAACCTGACTTGAATTTCTTGAATGACGAACTGATGAGGGTGAAACGTGACTATTTAACATCCAATTCAAATGTATTTTCATACGGCATAAGTTATCACCTGTACATTCTACTTGTCCATTGCTCCTGTAAATTTAATGTACATATCCATTTGAGTGATATGTTCATAGTACCCTATCTGTAAATCACCTTTATATATTATTGACATAATATACCAATGTAAGTAGTGCTCATTATTCATTATATCTGCATTTTACACTTATGGTAAGATGTTTAACTGCATTTTCTGGCAAGTACTTGTGCATGTGTGATGGCAGGAATTTTGAATGTAATCTAAAGTAATGTCTCAGTGTTAAAGTGCATGTTTTTGTCCAAATGTGTCCTAAAGCTCCCGGCTGGTGGGAGAGATGAGCGATGGAGCGCTAACTGATCGGAATCTGTCCTCCGTTTCTCAAATGATTGAATGTTTTGAGTCCCGGGCCTGTAACTAACCTTTCAGTGTCCCTCAGTCCATCAAACCAAATGTGTTCACAGCGAGTATCTTCAAAAGACTGCAATGTTTCTGGGTGTAAAATAAATTTCAAAAGCTTTCCAGACATCAGCCACGTCATTTTAGTTTTTCCATTCTCTTGCGCGTCTTTTTCATTGCACTACTTAACGTGGCTCCTGGATATTATTAAGCACAGTGGTTTAAAAATGCACAGGTTAGCTCAGTTATCATTTTTACCATATTTTGTGTAACCACAACATCATAACACACATTATCACACCTCTGTCGCACTCCAGTTCCCTGACGTTAAACCTCAGCGCTCATTCCCAGCAGGCTGCTGTGCTTTTCTGCCTTCACAATGCAATTTTTACTAATTTAGAGCCAAACAGCTCACAGCAGCCACTGGATGCATTCAGACGGAAGCTCTGCAAACCTTGTACCTGATCTCATTAAAGTCCTTGTCAGACGATACCCGTTGTGAAACCGGCTCGTGGGTTGCAACGTGTACGACACACACAGACGTTTCAGAATCAGAATCATGTTATTTGTCACCAAAACCCGCAAAAATATGTCATTATCTTGGTTAATGACTGTACCGCTTGACCCTGGGAGTTAACAAAAAGGATGTGGCGATGAGGGTAAGTCAGACCAGCGGTATCTTTATAAAACACACGATCCATGCAACACTACCCAAATGTACAGCGTGCACAGAAGAGTACAACACTGATGACAGCACTGTGGCCGGGTTGTTTTTTTTTTTCAGAATTTTTCAACAGATTAAAAAGAGATTCATCAAAGCTTGTTTGAGAATGCTTCTTCCTGGTGCTAATTGGATAAAAACAAAACAAACGAAAAAAAAAAAAAAACCCTTTGAGTTCTTGTCACCTTATGATTGAGTTTCCTTCAATTTCCTTGGTCTCCTGCAAGTTTCTTGTCAGACTTTGAGGTAGAGCAGCTGTAGCAGACCCAGATTGAGAAATGCCATTTTGGGAGGAAATGTGAACAATCTGAGCCAAAACAGCACTCCTCTGTACAAATAACCATCCAGCAGGTTGTTTTGCCTTTATGGAGCTCGAGCAAGTTTCCTTCTCTTCATGCATTATGGATAAAAACACAAGGGGTCTTTTTTTTTCCGGTGTTTTTCGCAACACATTGATTTTTGGAGTAAGCATATCGGCTACTTTGGAGGAAAAAAAAATACAGAAAAAAAAAAAAAAGGAAATAAAGTGCTTCCATCCCGACAGTTGAATGTGTAACACTTGACAGTCCTAGGTAGGTGCAGATAAGCTGGCAAGATTCCCGGAGATGGCTTGTGCAGAACGTTTTAAACAAGGGCGAGTGTCATTCTTCGGGGAGCGCAGCACCTGTTTCATCTGTATAAATAATCAATCATGCCATCCCATAATAACTCACACCACCACGTGATGGCTTGTCATGGTTGCATCAGTGATTGCTTTATCTACACCAACATCTAGGTGCTATCAAGCGAGCATACATATATCACTGTCTTCAACTATTCAACACACGCATGCGGACGCGGACACACACACACATACATGCACAGAAACACACATATATATTAATCAGCCGAACCCGAGCCCTATCCTTCACAATAACCTACTCATGCTTATCCTTTTAAAACTGGACACCCGACCCCTAACCTTTACCAGGACCAGAAAATTGACATTTCATATTAAGTCCACACGAGGACAAGCTGGTTCCAAGCTGGTTCCAAGCTGGTTCCAAGCTGGTTTATGTGCCACACAAACAACATCCCTTTTTTGTCCTACTCAGGACGCCCCATTTATCTTGTTCCAAACGCCTATGAATTTATTCATCGGAAGCAAATCTTGTATGTCTTTTTTTTTTTTTCTACGTGGTCATTCACACACTTGTGCACGTGCTGTTTGGCTTGCTGTTACTCTGGCCTTGAGATTGTACAGAGCATTGCAGCACGGAGGCTTTAAACAAGCTGATGGAGGAGAGGGAGAGAAAGGTATGTACTTGATCAGATTCGTGATCAGATTCTCAGCTCAGTGGGGAGCAAGATTAAAACATTCAACCGGGTGTCGACCGTTGACGTCTTAACACACGCGCAAATCTGCCAAGCACGGTCAGAAAGAACCATAACCGGTACAAAAATGGGGCGACGCTGCAAGCTTTCCAAACGAGGGAATTAGAGGACATTAAAAAGTTCATCCATCACTGTCTTCATCTTGTTTTTCGCTTTTTCTTCTTTTTTTTGTCATCAACAATAAACAGCCGGGATCATTTGATTGAGACAAAGACCTCACCACGAAAGAACTTCACGCACACTGCAGCTTAATCAAAACTGCTTCCCATTATTTCTCCTGCGACCGCGTTTAATCAGTGCTTGGCCCCGCAAATTTGCTTAATGAAGTACTTGAGAACCACCTTCTGTGAACTAATTTGACAGGATTGTTTCGCATTATGAGCTGCCATTTCATTACACCGTATTATTTAGCTTTGATAAACTATTAATGAGGCCTCCTGCTGTCTGATCTCAATTAAAAACCGCTATAATCTGCTTTATTTTGCTTGTTGACAGGGAGTCGAAATGAATCCCGACCACTGATACTGTCATTCTATGACAGTTCAATGCAGGTTACGAAAATCACTGTTGAGGGTCAGCCAGTGAGGCACTTTCACTGTGAGCCTTTAGACCTTGACTGAATTATAAAGTGAAAATGCGAGCAGAAAAACAAATAAAAGTGCAGCAAAAACTACAACTGAAAAAAAAAACAAAAACAGAAACAGAAGGGACGCTCAAAAAAAAAAAGTATGGCAGGGGACACCCGTAAAATATCTGTGACTGGTTGCTGGAGCCTAAAGAAATGAACCGATGTAACTTATTGATAAATCTGATTTGTCACCGCGTGCAGCAGCTGAGCCAGAAGCACCCGTCTGTGTTTTTAAGCATCGAGGAGTTGTAATGACATGGTTTATAGGCGACGGAAGGCCTCACCAAATCTCTGAAATGTCAATAGAACGTTGTATTTATTTATGTATCTCTTCATTTATTTTCACATTTGGATTTCTTCATACTAGTCCATCACACCTCTTTTTAGTCAAACTATCTCTTCAGATATGGCGTTATTTCTATTGTAGATGAAAATTTGTGACCCTTCAAGGTATAGGATATTTTTAAAATGTATTAATTTTGGATTGTTCCATCTCATGTTACTGAGTACTGCGATGTTACCCATTGATTAAAGCAAAACAAACAGTTACATGGTCGCAGATCAACAAATAAAAAGTACATTTATAAATTCTTGTCGGCACCTGCAGACTTCTGATGGCTGCCTGGTCGAGCCGCTATTTGAGGCTTAAGAAAATAATGGGTTTGATTTGAAGTTCTTCAATACGGCCATTTTAGCGCATCCCTGTGGCCGCAATATGTAACTCTATTAAAACAGCTTTTCAAGTTTCATGAATGTCTACCGTTCACATTGGCTTTCTTATTTGTTATACGATATTGTTTAAGGGCCATTGGGGCTCCAATAAACAATTAGAAATATGACTTGTGACATTTTTTTTTTTTTATCAAATAATCATGCAACGAAAACGATACAATCCCAGCAGAGTTAATCGCAGGCTAGGAACTCGAGCCCAAAGTAACAAAAACTTTTTTCCATTTAAGAATTATATTATATCAGCGGGAAACTCATCAAGTTGTCCATTATTGTTCGACCATATTAGCTGTGGATGTTTTCACATTGGAATTTTTATTTAGTGAGAAAAACATATTGGTTGTTTTTGACAAGTTGTAAAAATAAGTTAAAAATCATGCCGCAACAGGAAAACAATCTTTTCGCAAATGGAATTTTCCTCCTCCAACGCCAGATTTTGTTTTTCTTAATCTCTTTGTCCAGGGTGGCAACGCAAATCTGTCTGCTTCCTTTCAACTGTTCTTTCGTTTACTCCTCAGGAACCAAACAAGATGGACAAACACCCGTTATGTGAGAAAAATTTCAACAGGTCTGGGCCGTTCTCGGCTGTCTGCATCATTACCACCGCGCCAAATTGGTTTTGTTCCTCGGAGGATGTGAGAAGGGTTTGATCAAGGGGAAACTTTCGCGTCAGTATGTCAGCCAGACATGGTCAGCACATTGCTACTCACGCGCAAGACAGGTGTGTGATGTGTGAGCTTGTGCTGTGTGACAAGAACGTTCATTTAATTTGTGAGATTTTTCCATTATCGGGAGCTGCAGAACGCTGGCAGAAGACGTGAGTTGCTCCTCACACCAGATGACATGCGTCATGTTGAAATTAATTTTAAAATTGACAAAAAACCGTTTGGTAAGGAGAAATTTGTTTCTCCAAAAAGGTATTCTTGTATGATAATAATAATGATAATCCTCACAAACACATGTTTCTGTCACATTGTTTCCTGCTGTTTCCTTGCGGCATGAAAAAACCTTTTAGTTAAAGATATAAACATGCAGTACCTTTGGTGAAATTGGAACTCAAGTTTTCAGGATAAACTGCTGCGACAGCTTTTTGATAAAAAAGAAACAGAACTTCTCTGTGAAGCTGTTTACGTTTGTATAAGTCTGCAAATCTTCAAGGGACTTTTATCTGGTAATAATTGTTACTGGATGGCCTCAAAAGCTGACTCAACCTGTGACTACGAGTGGCAGACGGACAGAAAGCGACAGGTTGGGAAGGCGAGTAAAGGAGGGGAACTCTGTCTGATAGAGAAGAAGACATGAAACTGCCTTTCAAAGACAAATATCTTACAAAACTTATTGCATATTTGATTGACAGGCAATGTTTTTTTTTAATATATGTGCTGCTCTCACCTCACCAGGCGGAACCTAACTTATCTTTGGGAAAGAAAAATAAAAGGAAAGCAATATCTCCTATCCAGCAATAAAAACAGTACATGGGAAATAGCAATGATGAAAATCTTAAATTAAACGTGACAGAAATGTTCCCTTTCCATTTCTTTTATGTCACATCTAAAAATATTGGAATTCCTCGCAGCAAGAGGGTTCCCAATTTGAATGTGAGTCCTGTGTTTAATGCATGTGCTCCTTTTTTTGTTTGTTTATCCATAGTTTGTTACTGCTTTAATATGTCAGTGTAGGAAAAAATGTTGTGTAGGGAGATTTATTTTTGTACATTATCATGTTTATGTGGTTTACAGAATAATCTTAAAATAATCTTAAAAATCTTAAAATAATCTTTAAAGACAGTAGCACTGGTTTTTGGATTGATGACCTGATGAATTCTACTATACTGTTTTATTTTTAAAAGGACGCAAGTGCACGATCCTGCACGTACACACAAACGTTGATAATGTTCATGAGAGCTTATCGGTTGAATCCTGTGCTGCGTCCTCAGAATACACACCAAACGGGTCATTTGTCATTGAAATGAGTCTTCCCCGATAATTGTGGTTGGATTCAATCTCAAGTTTTAGAATAGATAAAAAGAAACCATCGTTTGGTCATACAGTTACCACGGTTACGCTTCTCTAACCATCCAGCAGACTCAGGAAATTGCATAGAATAGGTGGTGAATAAAGACTGGAAGTGCATGATTGATTGTGCCGAGTGTTATTTGAGTTTGTGTTTAGCAGTATCTCAGTTAAAATCCAATTTTTTACCAACCTGAAAATATGACAACCAAACTCTTCTGTAACAGTAACATCAACGGTGACATTCAAATTATGAAGAATTCCTGCTTTATCAGTGACTTGCACTAAGCATTTTCTTAACATTCACATCAAATTAGATTTAACTCGGAATATATATTACACTAATAAACTTATTTAAAGAACCTTGTATTGATATACAGCATACAGTCCTCCACAGAGCTCTCTCTACTTCACATCTTAATTCCTTATTCGTCAAACAGAAGAGTCACGTGAACCGTAAACACTGGCATTCATGCATGCACACACAGTATAAAGGCTTACGTTTTCTTACGCTCACATGTTGATATAACTGCATTGTGTGTGTTTTTTTTATGAATAAGTTTGTGTTTACTCTTTTTAACATCTAAAAGCTGCAGATTTTCTTTTTTTTTTGCCCCCCAAATCCAATTGGTCCACACCACATTTGTCTTAATTGCAAAGTGAGCCATTATCATTCACACTGATGAGACTACTATGCTTACTCCAAACAGACCATCATGAACATGGTCACATTACAAAGAAAGTGTGTTTTAGTCAGCCAGCTCAGCAAATATCCATTAATTTAGTGCTGGAGAAGTAATTTGGCATGTGGGCTGTACTGCCTAAAATAAATCCTTTTATTATGAGTCTCCTTCATTGTGATCCAAGCCAGTGAGTTGCAAAAAGAGATTCCTGAACCATCTAGATTTGCAAAAAGTGCCAGTTTGCCTCTTCTTGATGAAACATAATCTGAGTTTACAGAAAAATACTGTGTATGGGACTTTTGCTAACACAGAACTAACTCCTAAAGTGGCTAATACATTTTCGAGGAGTTTCTTTTCCCTACATAAAATATATACAATTGAGAGTGTATGATAAAACTACATATGAAACACTTGGGGAAAACAGGAGTCGGCACCATAATCTAACAAAAATCCCCAGTGAGAAAATTATGACGAAAATTATATCAGTGACATAAAAAAACAATAACAAAAAAAAACCCACCGTCACAACAGAACTGTGACAGTAAAGGTGGTTTCATGGGCTCAAAGTGAACAAAATGAAAGAAAATAATTCAATAACTGTCATGCTAGTCACAAATTACAGACCGGATATCAAAGCTACTGGTTGCTTTTGTTTGGCTTGGTTGAAAAGGGATATCAATCCACTAAATGCACCACTTTGGTGTTTTTTATGGCTCTGGAATTTAACTAGCCGGATAAAACCAATACACCAGCCTGAGGGACACAACAGTGGTGGCACATAATGAATGACTGTCACTTGTCCTGTGTAAATCAACAATGCATTTACCGGGTTTGTAACAGCCGGGGTAAAGGAATACTTATTTAAAATGTGGCTTCATCACCATTATCATGGTCATCGACGCTCTGGTGTCTGGATTTGTGTTCATTCCTTGCAGGCAATGGAGGTGCATGATATGTGATAATGGGGGCCCAGAGTGGCACAATAACTTGGGACCAACTTCAAACTTAATGTGAATAAGCATAATTAGCCATGTGTGCATTATGAGCATGTATTCTGGGTTGTTAAGAACCCCAATTCCTGCATCCCGGGTTTTCATTGAAGGCCTTTATTCACAGGCACCCCGTCCATACCAGCTAATTACCGTGATGCCAAACGAGACTTTTCTGTTGTATTTTGTAACATAGCTATTCCGCAAGAGACACTAATGCGTGATAATACCGCAGGCGACGCTTTGCTGATGTTTATAGCTGCTGATTTTGCATGATTTGCTAATAACCATTAAAAAACCATTAGGATGGTTCTCCCGCAGTCATTTTGACATTTTCGATACATTTCGAGGAGGAACACTTGCCTGTTATCAGACCACATTGTCGAAACTTTACAACACATTTCTATCTTCAGTCTGTTTATGCTCAGAAGCGCCACAGAGCACTGATTCTCAGCAGCCCAGCCGTGCACGCTGGGTGGAAATGGTCCCGTTCCCTTTCTGATTCCTCACTATTCTCATTTCAAAATATTGTCTTAGACTAAGAATTGAGTGTCAGACATTCATTTCTTGTCTTTATGTTTACCACACCGCCCTTCTTTTTGAGTGTGAGTGCACAATGGGATTGTGTTTAATACCAAGGACGGTTTGTTTTCACTTTTGAATCGATGCTAGTACAATATCATTGTGGACCGTGTACAACCTGGTAATGATATGTGTTAACAAAAATTTCGACATGGTGAAAGCAATTGGGATGGTTGAGCAGGTTAACACAGCTAACGCACTGAAAATGCAGGCTTCCAACTGGATGTGTAAATTATTTCCACATAGAAAGTTGATACTTGTAACAAATCTGTAGAGATTGAAGTACCGGTATGTGTATTTTTTTTTTTTTTTGGTTTACGCGCAACCTGACCTGAAGGTAAAATAATGATTAAAAGCCTTCAAAGCCAGGTGCTGTTCAAATTTCAAAGTAATTTGTTTTTTAAATCTAGTAAGAGATGCCTTCATAGCGGTGTCTGTCTCGTCTTTGTTGGCGTTGCAGTGACTCCGCTTGGTTCTGGTGCATACTTTGACACATAGTGTGAACACAGTGTTAAACCAGTTCCTAGCATTGGTTGACTCATTGTTCTACCCCTCCGTGGCCATTGCGTAAGTTGTATTTCTGCAAAGAAGACACACTTGCATGTCATGATTCCTGAAAAGAACGGTCGAAACTGGAGTCATTTGAGGGGGTGGAGCAGTCAAGTCTAAAGCAGCCAAGAGAAAGACAGTTGTTATCGGTGATGGGCTTCTTAGTTCCTCAGCTGTTCTAATCATGGCTTTAGTGCACAATTTCCTTTATCAAAAAATTAAAAACGTGACTAAAATATTCTAATCCCACTCAATCAATCAGGGTAAAAATAAATAGCTCGTCTGTATTCTTAAAAGAAATACTTTGACGCCGCTAAGAAACAGTCAGGTTAAGTCCACAGCCTGTAAAGGCACAAGAATGCTCAGCAGGATGCACTTTTATCTGTAAAAACCTGTTACCAACCGCCGTTCTTATGATCTCATGTGGATGAAGGATAAAAAGCTGCTAAAAGTTTGGCAATCGAAGCCGTTGCTTTTGTCAAACAAAGCCACCTCAGCTTGCCCTCTCTGCACAAATACCCGGTCAACACCTAAGTTGCAAATAGCATAAGCCTCTTGCATTTGGAACCGAAAAATACTGGGACTGGTTGCTTACCAAGTGCTGCATCATTCAGGGCCGCAAGGAAGCTGGAGCCGATCCCAGTTGGCATTTAGAGAGAGGAAGGGATTTACCTGGATCGTTCTCCAGCCGATCGCAGGTCCACATATGATGACACACAACTCTGTCCTTTACAACTATGGACAATTTAGAGTCTTCATTCACAGAGTCCACTATGTTACTTTGGTCTGTGAGATAGAAATAAATCAGCCACATTGAAAGGCGTTCCACATTCCTCTCCTTTTTGTGTCGAACCAGGCCGACTGTCAGCAGAACAGAATTTCCATTCAGATCTACATCCTGGTGAACTAAATAGTTAAGATAAGATAAGATAAGATAAGATAAGAACAGCTTTATTAATCCCGAAGGAAATTGTTGTGCCAGAGTTACAGAAAATATAACAGTAATAAATGATAAAAAGAAAAAGGCAGAATTAGAAATAAAAATAAACTATAAACTATAAAGTGTCTCAGTGAAACTATAAAGTGTCTTAGTAAACAAGTGATAAAAACTATAAGTATCTTAGTAACAAGTGAGGTAAGGAGTGCACAATAGTATGATAAAAGGAAAAACTGTAGTGTAGCTGTTATGAAATGAAATATTGCACAGTTCTGAAGTTGCAGGGATAGCTGCTGCCAAAGAAGTAGTTTGTAGTTCTCTATATTCATCTACCCTCTTGAACCCCCTTCTGTCCATTACTTATTTAGAAATTCTGAACGAATGAAGGTTCGGCGTGAAATTTTAATTCTGTTTTTTTTTTTTTTTTTGCGTGTGAGAACATTGTTAGGGTTTTGAGGTAAGTGGACCCAAACAGTAAGGCAGTTTCAAAGGGATCAGCAAAGGTTTAATAAAACAAGAAAAAGAACCAGATGAAAAACAAGAAACAGGCACAGGGGTAATTAATATGAAACAATGCAAGGATGAAGATGATACTGAGAATCTGACACCGGAGACGGCCCTTCAAGGCAAACTCAACTAATTGCACGACAAGAGACAGGCGGATCTCAGGTCGGGGAGCTGATCGGGCAACAATGCGAAGGCTGGACCGAGGAGGTCCGGTTACGGACAGCTGACAAAATTGGGGCGAGGTAAGGTAATCGCACAGGAGGGAAACAAAATAAAAAAAAGGACGAAAAGTAGAACGCCTATAACAACGACGACAAGGACAACAACGAACATAGAAGCGTGGACGGTCCTCAACACTGCTGATGCGACACACCGGCAAAGCCGAGCCGAAGGCAAAAGAATTACACACGCCAGGAAAATGTACGTGAACCCGACAGGGAAACGAACAAAACAGAAATATAAAGCTCAAAAGTTAAAATGCAAACTTTTCCTGACTAAAATGTCTCAAGTTCAAGTGTCAAAAACAGTCCAAAAGCAGTTTATATCGAGAGGTGTCAAAACCAGGCTATCGCTGCAGGAGGTATCAACTCACAGCAGGCATCTGCACACACTATATCTGCTGCAAGTAGTCTTGCCAGGTTTACATAAATCAAAAGATAAATAAATAAAATGTAAAATGTTTAATTCACACGTGGCCGGGAACATTATGCGTGCCAACTTATTATTGGACTGTTTCTTTGGTGCTCCCTTGCGACCCTGGAAAAAGAAAGCATTGCGTTCAAGTACAGGTTGTTGCCGAGAAAGTGAGAAATTCAAAAATACCTCTACCATCTCTCGGAGATGACTAATCTCAGACAGATAGCGGTCGTATGTTCTTCTCAGAGCTCCTGGGAGTCTGGGATCGATTGCTTAGTCAGATGGTGAGCAACACAAGATAGACACTGTGGTGGAGTTGAAATGACTAGTTACTTTGAAACCCCTCCCTTCAGATTTTTAGTTTTTTTTTTTAAGTTCCTATTGTATCTTAAAGATTAACTAAAACATGTTGTGCATGACAAATGCATTTCATGCAGTTTATCTTTAAGATTATGAAACAGAATTGGAATTTAATTTTAGGCAGGTATCTTAAAGGCCAGACCTTCAGCCTTGCTACCCCCCCCCCCCCATTTACCCCCGTTGTCCTGAAGTGACAATCCTGTCGCCTGGCAACCTCGATAAAGCCGAAGCAGACGAAAGAGACAAAGCGTGAGGAATTGCTGCCAAAATTTCAATTTATAGCGGCCCCTATGCTCAGCTGAATGAGCGAATATACAAATATTATGCGAGGACTGATTGCGACTGGATAAATCTTTTTAAAAGGTATTGCGAAAAAACTGTTTTTACCATTTTTATACCGAGACAATTTTATTGAGACTAAATAAATGAACGATCCTAGCTTTACAGATATAGATCTGAGGGAGGTTTTCTCTGGGGTTTTGAATGTTTACAAAGAAATGACATATTAATAAACAATCCACATCTCTTGAACGGCTTGTTTAATGGAGAAAAAAAAGAGTGCCGTATGATGGGAGCTTATTCGGTCTTCCCCAAAATAAAGTGCAGCGTCTGTCGCTGACCGTCGGCTCCTGTGTGAGAGAAATGGGTTTTCATGTGATCCCCACGTCACAACAACCCGAACAGTCAATCTGGGGTTTAAAAATAAATGAGTAAATAAATCACATTCATAAAACACATTCACACAACCAACGTAAATCCAGAGGAGACAATTCACGGACAGGGCAGGGATATCATTGGCAAAGAGTAATTAAATCTGCTAAAACTGCTAAGCTATTCCCAACTAGTTCCAAGTACAGTAAAAATAGGTTTCTATCTCGATTCAGATCGAATGTGGGTTCTACGAACACTTTCTGAATCAATGCTACTCAGATAATTCCAATTACAACTGGCCATCATGAGGAAAGGAGCAATAAATTGGCTTGAAGCCTCCCACTTTTTCCTGGGGTGATACCCGGTCAGTGCACGTGGGCGACATGATTGCTGGGAGTCTTTTCTTCCTGCACTGATGGTGATGGATGCAAAAGAATCACCTCATGGCCTGATGGCAAACAAATGTCACAGCTATAAGAATGATGTGCAAAGGAGTTTTGTTGGAAAATGAATGGGAGTCATAGAAATCCAGAATCAGCTGACCTTTAGGATACTTATGATGTTGCCATAAAACTTAAAAATGTTTTTTTCTATTTTCCTGTAAAGGGGACAAACAGAGTCTCGTCTGAAAATCCCTGCTGTGCTAATATTAGTGTCTGGATTCTTGAGCTACAAAATCTACCGTCTCCTGCCCCTAGTTACTCACTCGTAACTAGGGAAATAACACAAATGGCGTTTATCATGTTTTCTACAAAGGTTGTTACAAGGATTGCCTGACATTACCTTTTTGCCGACCTTGCAGGAAAAAAAACAGCTCAGCTTTCAAACACTACTCGATTTTTACAGTGAGCTTCCAATTTCGTATCACTGGCTATATGTGTGTGGAATTAAGTTGAATGTCAATAGAGAAAAAAAGTTAAAATACGGAAGAGGGATTGTGCGTCAGAAGAATAAACACCCATCTTGTCCAACTCATGAAACAAATTGCATTTTTTTTCTTCTCTTGCAGGCTTCCCGCCCCTTCTGCTTTCTTGAACTCTTCATTGTCTCCAAGTGTCTCTTCGCCCTCATTTGTTCTTCCTGCGGCAGGAGTTCTCGGAGCAGCGCTTACCGGAGTGAAATTTTGCTGCGTTAGCGAGGGGCCGCAGCTCCAGTGAAATACTTTTTCTGAATTCCCTCCAAGCTCATTTACACAGAACACATCAGCTGCAGCCGCCACATACACACAAATAAACACACAAGGAGAAAGCCTTCTGACAGGTGATCCCTCACACTGGAAGTGAGGGTGCGTCTTTCCATGAATGCGCTGATCCATCAAAGTGAGCGACTGTCAGAAACAGCGGACGGCTGAGAATAGATGCATGTTTAAGAAGTCGGTAGAGAGGTAATCAACTTAGCTTAACTGGGGCGGTTACGGGTGGTGTGTTGGGTTCAGATCCTAGATTATTACCACTTGCATTGAAACGTTCTTTACAGAGGCAGTGAAATCTGCAATTTGGTGTAATTACTCTGAGCGTGGTTGAAGTTCCGTGTGTGTTTCCACGGTGTCAGCATAATGTTAAAGCACGGAAAGTCTTTTCAGTTGTATCACTGGCCCGTTGCTTATCTGGGTTCACAAAGGCATTGCTTCCGCAGCAGATTCATCAGTGGAGCGAACTAATTACCAATAAAATCAAAGCGTTGTCAGCGCACGTGCGAGCATGTATATGTGTGTGTGGTCAGTGAATCATGACAAATTGCTTCTGCCCCCAAGTGAGACAATTTCATTGCTTTTTTTTTTTTTTTTTTTCCCGCCCCAAGACACCAAGCACAATACTTTTTTAGACATATCCTATGCATTTCTACCGGGACTGGACCGCACCATCAATACTTAGCATCACCTCTAAACTTGGACAATGGAAGGAAGTCTGTTTGTAATCACCTCAATTGATATCCGTAATCAATCATAGACAGTACGGAGAGGGAAAAAAATCAACATGGACTCTCTCAGCAGTGTTTCAGGCATCGGGAGTCGGTCCCTTGTGCCCGAGTTAAACAGGTTGTTGATCTTGACTATTCAGAAAATACTAACTTCATTAACAGTATTGATTTTAAACTTTCCTGACAAGGAAGAGAGCAACAATCAGTCCTAATAATCCTGCGGTAATCCTTGCCTTCGGGGTATGTCCTTCTGAAACTGGCCTTACTTGGTGAATGATCTTCTCAGAGCTGATCACAGATTTGGATTCAAGCCCAGTGCTTTTGATACTGCATGTCAGGCTGCGGGAGACATCGATCATTCTGTGATCCTAAGGAAGGAGATGAAAGTAGATGGGAGTTCTGGTTGGTCCTTCCCCGACCTTCATCGTACGGCTCGCATCTTTTGATTAATTTAGGGGCTGTGCTTGACTTACTTTTCAACAAATCATTTAGAATCCAAACAAAAACAACCTTATGAAGTCATAATGTTGCAAGCCTCTAACTTTAAGGTAAAATAATTGCATTCTTTGACAAACTGTCCACTTTGACATTTCAGTCTTACGATCGATTTGGGTACGGAAACCAAAATGCCACAAATGTCACCAACAGGAATCATTCGGGTCGGTCGGGAAAGTGCGTTAGTTCACCCATTCATTATACAGGACTGTCTCAGAAAATTAGAATATTGTGATTAAGTTCTCTATCTTCTGTAATGCAATTACAAAAACAAAAATGTCATACATTCTGGATTCATTACAAATCAACTGAAATATTGCAAGCCTTTAATTATTTTAATATTGATGATTATGGCTTACATCTTAAGAAAACTCAAAAATCCTATCTTAGAATATTAGAATATCATGAAAAACTCTTTTTTGTTTTTTTAATTGCATTACGGAAGATAAAGATATTCACAATATTCAAATTTTCTGAGACAGTCCTGTATATACTGATACTTACACCCAGGTATGATACAGAGACTGCAGTTTGCATGAGAGGTGAGGTTTAACCGATGCTAGTTGACTAAAAAAATCAACTAGCATCAGTTGATGCTAGTTGAAAATCACATGGACACAAACGCTAGAAACATTAGTTCCCCCTGCGTTCACACCAACGGAGGATTCCATTGGCTGATTTTTGGCAGGAAGATAGAGAACACTTGCTGAGAGGTGATAGCGCTAGTCACCACATCTCACAAATATTGTAACATAAGAATGAAATTGACCTTTGACCCTTTGAATATTTGATGCTTTTCATCCAATTGTGGAAATTTTCAAACCAATCCAGAGATTGTACAGTAAATGAGGATGGTTGCGAATGCGTACAAATAAAGATGGAAGAATGGCTTGAAAGCATTTGTTGAACCCAAATATCTTGTTACGAACGGCAATCCACTTCCATAAAAAACTATATTAAAAAAAAGTAGAACTGAAAATACTACACAAAAAAAAACAACAAACACAGCAGCAAAAATAATAACGAATAAACAGCTCAGTTTTAGCTTAACAGCAACATTCCTGGTTTCCAATTGCTTTCAGATTACTGTACTTACAGTTACTAGTTACCAGTGATCTACTTGAATAATATAACTAGTTAAAGTCACTTGTTGATTTTGTCTCGCTGCGTAAATTTGAATTCATGTGCAGACAAAGCTGTGCTCGCGAGAAATTACAGGTGAGTAAAAACCGAGACGGCAGGAACACTTTTGTGGGTTCAAATCGATGAAAGCAAACTTGCAAACATGAAAACTTCATTTCCTCCAAAAATTGCTTTTCTGATATCTAGCAGACGGCCAGGATAATGTATAATATTTTGGCAGCCACAAAGGAGGAGTGTACTGTCACAACCATGTGCAATGCTGAGCTGTAATTACAACGGACCCAACGGACAAAAAAAAAAAAAAAAAAATACAAAAAAAAACTTTTCACCTTTGTGTTAACTATTCACCTCACTTAAAGTTGTGCTTTTTTTTTTTGTCTGCCGGTTCTTTCTTGCATCAAGAGCCGATGCTGTCACTCCGGTTGACCTCCTCTAACCTGCCTAAGAGTTCAATGATAAATGCAATTAATACTCTTCACAGCTTCAAGTGGTGCCATAATTCTCGAGAACAAGAACAGAGTTAAATTAAAGCGTGGAGGAACACTTACGTACAAAGCCTGTATTCATGATTTTGTGATGTGAGTGCAATTAACTGGTAATACCCACTCTTTCGCTTCCCACAGTCTGTCCTGTGAAAATGGCGCCACACTCGAGGGGAACGTCTGTGGTGAATCTATTGGCCTCCGGCGCGTCCTTGCAAAGGAGGAAAGCAGGTGGGAGTTTATGGGAGGCTGTTGGCATTAAGTAAATGTGTGCATAATGTGCGATTTATAAAACATGAAACCGAGTAATTACTTCAAATGGGTTTCTTGTGTGTTTTGCCTTTTTTTTTTTTTTTTTTAAATCAGCTAGATCGATAAAAGCAGTGGCAACTCATTGTTGCTGTTTTACACCGATTTGAAAATGATATCAATAATCTGCTGAACTTTTAACATTCTTTTAAAAGATGATAACGGTAATTTTGTCACTGTGACAGAATAGTGCTTCTACCTGTAAGTAGGGATTCAAAGATGGCGATAAAAACAATTTAATTATTTGTTATGCTAGTATGTAAACATGAGATTCGAACATGACTTGTTCGAATGTAAATCACGAATTAAACATGTCAGTAAAGGAAGCTGATTAAAAATGTGGATTATAGTGAAATCCACTGATGACATGGTGGGAAAAGAAGACATCATCCATAAAAACATAAATAGTCTCCTGAACTACCAAATATCTCAAAGGAGTTCTTTTTTTTATCAAAAACTGAGAGAAGATTAGTCAGAGAAATTAATTGTACTCCCAAATAAAGTAAAAGATGTTTATTTATATTTTCAAATCCCTTTGGAGTTTACTAATTTCCTGTTGAGGCTCACAAGATGCTGAAATGGTCTTTATTATTTTACTTAAGAAAATAGCATTTCTTTTCTTCCCGTGTGGAACAAAAATGGACAGAATCAACTTGGTTACACGTATTATTATGTTTTTGCTGCAACCGACACCTGAAAAAAGGTTTTATATATTCGATGATATATACTAGATAATGTGTATGGTACTGTGACAAGCAACTATGTCACAAATTACAATGTAATATCAAATAATAAATAAAGCTATGCAAAAGCACTAGCTTGGTAATAATTACCAAATTAACATTTTTAAGACCTTTTTTTAAGATGCGTCCTCATCTAGCTGTTTCTTGGCTAAATAACCTCAGATCCAAACATGTTATAAAGCTTTAAACTTTTAATTTTGGATTTGCATCCTCAAAGGCCACCTTATACCCCCCCCCGTGTTAAAAATATGAATATGCAGATATTTTTTCATCTTAAATTTTGAACTGCTGGATGCGAGACGTCTCCTGCTCCCCTATGAAGTCTATTATTAGTGTTTCCGCATCAAGCTCACGTCTAATGAATCCTGGGCTCAAAGAATAACAATGACTCAAATCACTTTTCCAGGCTCAACTACTATTTTTTGTCTCGCGCACAAAGAAAACATATGCTTTCATCAGCGAACGCCCGACTCAGCACATAGATAGTTCTTAGGCTTTTCAATTGAGAAGAAAACCAAATACATATATTAAGATAACACACGAAAACAGAAAAAGAAACAAATGGTACGGCTCACAATTGCCAAGTGAATTAAATCAGTGCTAATAAAGTACAATCTTGGAAATAAATTGGGAGCATATTGCGCTGAGCCAAGATTACACTGCAGATGTGAATGTAGCCCAAGATGATTAAATATATGAAAATAAAACCTATGCAGGTTTATTTCAAACTCTGCCTGGGTGGTCTCGCTCTCGCTCTTTCTCTTTGTCACACACACACACACACACACACACACACACATACACACACACACACATAGACACACACACACACACACACACACACACACACATAACTTATCTGGCATTCAGAATGAACATGAGACTAAAAATGAAACAAACCAACCTCAGCGAATACAAAACAGCCTCAAACACTAAACTGGGAGGAGAAAGGAAATTAAATTAGCTGTTTCCCCTCAGTAGTTTAGTAAAATCAAGATCTGTGTAAGGCTTGTCAAAGGAATAATGTGCCTTTTATTCCACTTTATTTTTCACTTCTCCGGTGAGGGGCATGTTATGTTACACATAATTTGCAATTCATCACTTCAGATGCAGCTTTAAAATATGCTGAAAGAGAGATCAAATGACAATTCAACCGTCTCGACATCTTTCTGTAGTCTATGACTAACTGCAACGTCTCACTGTTTTTCATTTTCCACGACATGTCAGAAACAGTTCCACCGGCTCGAGACTAAATTAGCTGCTGTTCTCGGAGGCCGAGCACGTTCATGTTTTGCGAGACCGGCGGCACCGACTGAGCCGAGCTGAGGAAAACGTTTGCCTTCGTGCAGGGGCGATGTGAGCTTATTTCCTACGTTCTAAGACACCGTTTTCCTTCCAGTCTTACGAAAATAAGAAAATCAACAGAGTTGAATGGTTCCTGAAAATGGTCTGGTTAAAATAGTGTGGTGAGTACAGTGGGTATAGTTATTATTTGTGATAAAATTGATCTGCCAATGGACTAGAATGAGTTTTGATGTAGAGCTGAACTAATGATTTAAACATGGTTAACGCTTTCATCAACATGTGGTTTCAAAGCGCCTTAAACGTGACTGGTGGCAAACACTCCCTTTAGAGGGCGGTTTGTCAGACACGCTATGAAAACACATCTGCCAACACATCATATATTATTCACGCGAACCAAATTCAAAATTACTCATCATTTCTTCTCTGCTCTGCAATGATTGGATGCACGGATCAACTTTTTGCCATGATAACTAAGGGTACCCATTGAATAGGTAGCTTAATAGCTAGATTGGTGACTAAACAATAGTCACAATTTACATTTTTCTTTTTAAAATGATAGCAATATTTGCAAATATTTGTAGATGCTCCATCTAGCTACTTAAGCTACAAGGCTGGAACATCTAACATAGTTCACGAGTGATATTATCTATATTGACCTCAGTGGATTGACCATTCATTCATAGAAGAATTGTCAGTTTACCTTCAGATAGCTCTGAATGTGAAGAGTGAAGCCTGTTGGACCATTGCCCAGATGAAGAAACCACATATCTGCAAGTCCTCCTTGAATCCATTGAAGGGCCTTTTTTTTTGGAAAATAAAAAAGGATTTCACATGAGTGTCTGAGAAAACTGGGGATGATTTTCAGTCAGGTTGGAATCACCCAAAAAGGGGCGGGGCTGCACGCCGATTGGACGTTCAGAGGCATTTCCGATGGTCGGAACCGATGCAACAGTGGTAGAATGTGATTTTAAAAATTCTCTCCTTCTTGGCGCTTTGGTGTTGCGGCCCCGAGATCGCGCTAACAGATGACTGTTCATGCGAGGTGGTGCTGGCCTGGAGGTTGCAGAAGGAATGGATGAAAATTGATCACCTCTAATGAGTCACTTAATGATTTTTTGAGTAAATATGATGTGATTACCTCCAATAGTATCTAACCTGAATATTTTAAGTTACCCTTGTGAGATTACGCAATACTGTTTGAAATATAAAATGTATTCGCAGGTGTAACATAAATCTAATTGGGAAAAAAAAAAAAAAAATCAGAACAAAAAAAAAAATTGTTTAACTATGGGTGTGAAGTCTTATTAAATTAACAATATAGATAATCAATTCCTCAAATTTTGATTAGGACTAGAACCATCTTTCCCTCAAAAATAATTTTGAAAATGGACATATTAAACTTTACTTTTGTCTTCTTACATAAATAAAATAATATCCAATTGCAGTGGTGAGATTGGTCACTTGCCTAGAAAAGCACGT
This sequence comes from Fistularia commersonii, assembly GCF_037954325.1. Lineage (NCBI taxonomy): Eukaryota > Metazoa > Chordata > Actinopteri > Syngnathiformes > Fistulariidae > Fistularia > Fistularia commersonii. Next base: position 5,419,778 of record NC_141318.1, read on the forward strand.
CCACAATTTAATGTTATTAAATTATAAGATTGCCCTTTTTTTTGCACCATTGTTCATTTTGACATAAAAAAACAAGTTTTCCCAGCCACTGAAAGAGGAAAAGCCCTTCAAACTGCATTAATTTCTTCCTTTGTATCAAATCCCAACAGCCTTACTAAAACATGTGATTTAAGATTTACCCTTTCCCTGTTTTATTGGATCTTTGATACTCAATTCCGACACAAAGTAAATCGTTAAACTCCGAGCGTGGCGGTGCACCTCTATCAGCCGTATAAATAATTATAGCACATTGAACCGTTGACAAAATGTTTTTTTAAGCTAATTTCAGCAAATCCCCGTTTCAGCCACAGATGGATTATATACAAGCAGGGAGGTCGCCGGCACTCTGGGATTCAGTACTAAAATATGTTTCTCTGCCTCCAGGAGAATATTTCAGGGTTTTTCTTCAAAGCCCTTCTCTGTGGAGCCGGTAGTTTTTTTTTTTGTTTTTTTTAACATTCATTCTTCTAATAAACTCCCAAAAGAGACATGCATTTTATCAGCTCCTCAGCTGTGAATATAGATGAGGCAGCTGCTCTGCTGACCTGCTGGTGGATTTTTATGACGGGGAGGGGCCAACTCTGCATTTGTAAGTCCTAAGTTTAATTTATGCTATTGCAAAATAGTCTAAACATGCATTATTTAAAGCTATACTATGACCAGTGGTTTCTATTATTTTTGTTTTACTTTTTCAATAGAAATAAAAAATCTGGGAAATAAAATCTGGGAAGCCATATTGTCTGGAAACACAAAGCTGTCATTATATATCTTATTTATAGGAGGAGACACTCATTATTTACTGGAATGAACGACACAAAACCTCATGTAAAACTGAAGCAGGGCGCATGATGATCTTGTGAAAAAGTTACTGTTTGGCTATTTGAAGCAGATATTGGTATTGTTGCAATCACCTTAGAGTTGTCACCAATGACTGATGGAGATCTGTCACACCTACAAAAAAAAAACAACAATAAAAAGAAAAAAAAAAAAGCAAATTTCTCTTGCTATAAATGAGAAAAAAAGAGGGAACCACTTACAAAATAATTAATGGATACAAATTAATGGTTGGATCAGACATGAAAAAACAAAGCCTTGGATGAGCATTAATCAATTCGCTTTTCCAGCTGTTTGATCCCTTATCATTATCAAATAGTCACACACTCACTTTCACACGGGTGGAGGCTGCACCGTTAGTAACGTTCATGTCAGCTGATCAATATGCCGTAATTGAAGGAGCGTAAGCTGGATTGATGTGACGTGTCTGCGTGGACCGTGGAAACCACTAATGAGCCAGAGAAATACATTGATCTATCGCTTTGGTGTACATGCTCATTTAAAAATACCCCTCTTTTCCTGACATACTGTTTAAAGTACATAAAAGATGCTTGTATGGGTCGAATCTTTCCTTAAATTAGTTTATTGGTATACAATTTCCTTTTTGATAGCACATGTAACTCAGTGTGAGCACAGCCCGCAACCATTTTGTCAATACATTTTTTTTTTTTTTTTTTATGAACGCTACCAATTCAATCAATATTTGTGCTGAATAAAACATTATATAACTGCTGGTCGAAGTTGCCGTTAGTTTTTTAGTGTTTCAGCAAGTTTGTTAAGCCATTTGTAACATTGTACTGCGTAGTTAAATCAAGCATGTTAGCGAGTACAGTGAACTGATTATATTCCACCGCTCATGTTTTAATATATCTTACTTATTTCTTTTTTTTTTTTACATCTCAAATGGTTTTGATGGCACACTCAAGATAAATGCCTTAATGCTTTAATACCCTTGAGGCCTCTTTCAGTGCCAAAAGGGCAGCAATTAAATTACATCATTATTAAAGAGATCCCGGTGAGAGAAACCCTCAAGGACTGCTGTCCTCAATGATTCAGGGTTTCCCATTTCAATAGTTAGCAGGACAAATGACGTAGCAGTCTTGTGGCGCTGATAAATGGTTCGCTGATGCTCGACCGTCAGAACGGTTAGGCAAAATGACAAGGCATCACATTACGGTATGTGCATTTTAATTATTCTCACAAGCCTTGTTCAGGATGTAACGTTTTAGGCTTTAAGTGTTGAGAGGCAAGCCGCAAAAAAGATAACGTTGAGTAAGAGTTGGACAGACGGTCCGAGTGAATTTGGAATTTTGTAGAGGAAAAAAAAAGTCATTCGTCACTTATCGTTCAGCTCCTATTCTGGCAGAAGCAAGAGAGCTCTATGTATGCAAATCTTATCCAGCAGATATTGTCTGGGTAATAATATTATGGAAAGATGGGTGAATGCGGGACCCTGTGAAAACCAATTGGAACACCCACGCTGAAAAAAAAAAACATCATGTTGGTAAGAGTGTTGGGAAGAGCGGATAAAATGGTCCGTAATCAGTAGAAAAGTATTCATTTATTTATACATAATCAAGACAGCCTCCCTTCATGTTTCCCGCTCTGTAATTCCTCTGTGGCAGGCACTCTGAACAAATCTACTCACGGGAGAGGATTATTTGCCACCCAGAAGCATGTACCTCACATATCCAGGAATGTTTCCGCTATGCTCGCCTTGAGAGAGGACATGTGACTCATTTGCGTGATCCAGAATTAATGAATGCGACAGTCTTTCATGCAACAAAAAGGAAATGGACTTATATGAGTAATTTATAATCTGTTCATTTGTAATCTGTGAGGGAAGCAGTACAGACTTTGAGGACGTGTTATCTCTGCCGCCCTGCGGTTCCGTTGTGAGCTCCAGAACACTGCGTCTTGAGTTTAAATGATCTCATCTTTGACCCCAGGTTCTTGCCGACATCTCAAAGTGCTACCAATTAGACACTTGAAAGGTGCAAGAGGGGAAGAAACTCGCCGAGGCAAATAGACGCGGAAGGAAAGCAACGCACGGAGAAATGTCACCTGTAAAATCGCACTAAAGTTTGTGAATACACTTAAAGTTTACAAACTTACACAAAACTTGTGCAGCCACCTGAAAATATATACTGTGCTAGAAAAGGGAGATATTTGTGCATGTAACTCCGAAACCTTTTTTGGATAATGGACGTGTTCCTCACTCCACTTCAAAACAGAGTTTGGAAGCCCCGATGTGTTTTGTGCCAGCGCTCCATTGATTACACACAGACATAAAATGACGCCATCCCTCAATCTCTCTGCCTCCGGGAGGTGACATCCTCATGTTCACATTCTGAACTCCCGCTGGCATTAATTGCCTTTCGGCTAATGACGCTGACAGAGACGGATTTAAATGGTAGCACCTGTTTGTGCAGGGTGCAACCCTAAAAAGGGAAAGGCTTGATTTCTTAAGGATGGGTAATAACTGACTGTAGTTCCAACAGGCATCTCATTGACTTAGCTTCAAAAGTGAAAAAAAAAAAAAATACACAGCCCTGTATTGAGAATTTGTGTGTTAAATCATGTACCAAATGCAGGGTAAAAATTCATGTAAGAGGTGTGCATCGCTAAGAAATAGAGATTTACTCATGCAGCACTAACTACTGGCCTCGCATTGGGATAATAAGTTTTTTTGGACACGTGTTAGAAATTAAACACACAAACAAGCAACAACTATCATGTACATCTTTTAGAAACCTTTGAGTCACCGGGAACCAGAAGCAAAAATACTTCATCGAGGATCCACTTAAAAGGAACACGATATCTTGTTAATGTTATATACGATTGCAAAACCATAGCTGGCTTTGCCTGATGCTGTCACTGTACACGCAACACAAAGATTTCTTTTTTTGCATTGACTGCATGTATTCAAGAATAGATTAAGAACACGTGTGTGTGCTGGAGCCGTGATGCAGATTGTGTTAAACAGGGAGAAAAGCAGGTACAGGAAGAGCGCCGGCAGAGTTTCCCCGTATGGACACAATACGTGCACAGGGGACCTGTTAGGGTTTAAAAATTCCAAACAGAGAATTTTAAAAACTCGATCGTTTATAAATTTAGTGAAAAGTTCACATGTATGAGCAGCGTGAGCAGTCGCTGTCCATGGTTGAGCTTATGCAGAGCCTATTTTCAGTGGAAATGCAATTGTTGAAGTAAGAGTAAGATGAACCGAATCCAGGACTGCACAATTCTAGCTCGTCGGCGAAGCTGCGGCGCTTCGTCTTCAGGAATTGCGTGACATTTACTTAATGGCTACGATGCCTTTTTATACACCAACTTTGTGATGCAGACTTTTTCCAAAGCAACATGTTGACCTGCCAGAGCAGCTGGAACAGTTACCGTTATGTCCAGATTATGAGCCGCTACTTTTTTCACAACCTTCGAACACTGCGCTTTAAACAATGATGCGGCTAATCGATGGATTTTTTTGGTTTCATCCTGCCAAAACATTTAGCCTCGTCTGGTCGGACCAATTAAATTACGGTGAAGAAGACGACTTTCATGGTTTTAGTGCTCAGGAGGAAGACAAAAACAGCGATCAGCTAGAATTGGAGACTAAGCGGGGATTAAAAAATGGATTGATGGATAAACATTTCCCTGTGTTATTCATTATTGATGTTTTTCATCAGTCATGTTACAGGCACTGTTCAGAAAAAAAGCATTTCCAGTAGGCATTTGTTGATGTGATTAATAAAAAGTAAAAAATATGTTGTTTCTGTATAACATCTTTCTGTGTAAATATCTCATGTTACAACGTGGACACGTGACTTATAGATACGTGCGCCCTATATATGTACACATATAATTATTTAGTTATTTTTAGTGGCTTGTGATAGTCTGGAAATTACGGTAATAACATTTTCTAACAATTGTATTTCTACTTCTAGTATAACTGCCTGCCTTGATTACGGAGCATTTTGGACTAGAATTAAATGGACATAAAACCAACTCTAGGAGGTGCAGTGTCAGAGGGATGCTTAAAATGCAAAGGTGCTGTCATACTTAAATGTTCATATAAACTATGGGTGTTCCACACTGCAGTTTGTGTTGTTTTTGTAAAAAGTGCCGGCAGTTTAGTTTTTGGCACATTTTATTACTGTGCTTAAAAAGTGACCTCTTATTTTCATTCCCAGTACTAACTTGACAGGATGGCGAGCCACACAAGAGTTCTTCCAAAGTTCAGGTAAATTATTGATCTATTATTTATCCAAACAGTACGTAAGTTCAGCCTTACATTAAATATTAACAATGATGTTAACATATAAAATTATGGTAATGTTGGTAAAAAAAAAGTACTTGTCTATGAAACACACAGTTTCCTATAAAATTTATTTTTATTTTATTTTTTTTGTTTCACTATTTTATAGTGTAGAGGCGAAAGGTTAGAGGATAAAAGTTTGTTCAACAAAAAGTTCTAAACCTGAAGGTACATTTACAATAAATGTATGCATTGTTCACATAGGAAAGTGAATCTTATAACCTCTGAGCTCCGAAGTATCATATATTTAAAAGAAGTATAGTAAGTATTTGAGCCTCAAAAGCCATTGGGAAATATAATAATATTGGGTGAGACAAATCTATCGAGCCTGTATTCTTTTATAGTTGGTGTTACGAAGTAAAACAAAGCAATTATTTGGGAAGAAAAAAAAACAATCACTTGGTTGACTGTTCTTTGAACCAAAAAAATCGAAACATTTTAACTTAACTGCTCATAAAATGTCATCTTTTCACTTTTAGCGGCACTTGCCAATAATCTGACTCAAGAGCTGGTTTCTTACACGTGACACTTGATGACAGAAACACCTCATCGTTGTGATCTCTGAAACACAGTTATAATTTCAGTTTTGTCAGTTTTACGGTTCATTTTTAGAATCAAAAAGTGACCCAATCAAACATGGACTGATGACAGCAATGATGTATTCATAAAGATGTTCCCAAAATTGCGAGCCTTAATAATAAGCTGAATTAGAGGCAAACACCTTGCTATGTGTAAACCCTGACTAAACTTAATTTAGCTTGGAATAACATCTGACAAAAGTGACAGGATTAATAAAATGGGTTGGTGTACATGGCATTTCAACCTTACACAACTTCACATCGATTGTTTTTGAAAATGTCTCTGAAGACTGCCGGGGCGGCGTGGCCACGGCCGGCCAGCCGGCTCTTTGTCTCTATGCAGATTTTGCCTTTGACAACAGCCATCAAATTGATTACATTTCCTGAATTACAAGCGTCCGTCTGGTTCCCAGAAGAATTAAGCCACTTTATTTTTCCATAGCAGCACCCTGACACACACATCGCAATACAAAATTGCTTACACCAAATACAGGAAGCGATACTTTCTCATGTATGCTTCCAGTGCTCTGTAAATGTGCATTGTAATTATTCAGCTGGTAATTTCTCTTATTGCCGTCATGTGCAGTGGACTCCTCTATCCACTATCGTTATGTGGATAAAATCTCATTAATGTAGATGCAAAAATATGGCTTTAGACCCCATAACAATTTGCAGATGAACTGATGATGCAGTAAGTTGCAAAATACACGGACGTCATATCAATACAATCCCGAGGTCTGCGCCAGGCTCAGGTTATCTTGATTCTATTCTGCTTGCAGCACCACTAATTTCACAATGAATCAGCTTACTGTCAGTGCAATTATCAGTAAGTGGCACTATTCATTCTTTGCCAGCTGCACCCGAGCAGCGTGACCGGAACTGTGCCTGAACCCATGAGCGTCTCTACCGGAGTGAGCTGGCAGAGTGTTCGCTCGCTTTTGGTGTTTTCTGACAAGCAATGCAGCAGCTTTACAAAAAAAATGATAAAATAATGATGAACTTATTTCCATCCACACCTTCATATATTGTGATGGAATAGAATTCATCTTTAACGCTTGTTCCCCGCCTCCACCTAAGCACACACACGCAGGCATACACACACAAACATGCATGCATCCAGACACACACACACATTAGAGATGCCACATTGATACAGACAATTTATATTTGAGTCAAACAAGTTCTGAAACTACCAGAAGTTGCGTAAACTGATTGAGATTTTTTTTTTTTTTTTTGTGTTAAATCAAACCACAAATTTCCAAAAACAGACAAAAGTAAGAACTTTTACTTCTTCTCCTTTTGGCTTTTCCCTTCAGAGGTCGTCAACCTTCTCCATCTAACCCTATTCTCTGTATCCTCCTCTCTCACACCAACGACCTTCATATCCTACAAAAGTAAGAACTTGAGTTTCCTTAATAATAACAATGATGACAAAATGGACTTATGACAACAAAGTCAAAAAAAGGGCTCAAAGGCCAAAAAACTTTTTTTTTTATTTCAGGAAATGTGTCTGGAATAAAAAGAAAAAAAAGAAAAGAAAAAGAAAACGAAAGGGCATTCAGAAAATTGTAGCTAAAAGTTCCAGGTAGGACAAAATAACACACAAGAAAATGAAAAACTGGCATTTACCTTGCATGTGAGATATAACAAAGCCTTCTGTACCAGCCTGGTTTGGCAGAGTGTCAAAGGCTTTGATTGGACATTTCTAGACAGAAAATGAAAATTAATATTAAAAATCAAATTAATAATTATTTTGGACAGTCATTCGGGCAATGAAAATACAGGAATCTTGAACTGATTAATTTCTCTCTTTCAGTATCAGGGCCTGCAGTTAAATAAGGTTGGCCTGCTTGTTGCTGATCACCATTACTTTTCGTAAACGTTGTCACATGCAATTAGCAGATGATTACATTTATTGCTGATGTTTTTTTTTTTTGAATTGTTGTTTTGCTTTGGCATTACTTTGCAGATTCTAAGAGGTCCGAAGCAGATTTCCCACTGGGGCAATAAAGTCGGAGCTCCCACTGGGACAATATGGTCTCCTTTTATTTGTGTAGGGTTGGCTTTTCCCTGGAGCTTTCATAGCCATCCATTCAGTGAATTGAATTATCTCATTGTCTGATTGACGTGTAAATTAAAATTAAGATCAAGTGAGTAATGAGGAGAGAATGTTAAGAGCATCTATTTCTATACAAATTAGTAAATATGCAGTCTTGCGCCCAAGTGTAAGAGCGACTACAGTGTGTGTGTGTGTGTGTGTGTGTGTTCTGTTTCTGAGAGTGCTTGGCCATAACAAGGATGACAAAGAGCAAGACAGAGAGTCCAGTCCATCTGGCCTGCAGTAAACAGAGGCTCTTATCTCGTGATCACTTTGTTCATGGAAACAAATCAATTATATTCAATTGTCTCTCTCTGTCTTGTCCTTCTACACACACACACACACACACACACACACACACACACACACACACGGAGTGAAATGGATAACGCAATTTCTGACTGTCTTATTTCCCCTAAACATTAAGAAGTAAGAGGTGTTTCCCAAGGGGGGGGTTGGAGAGGGTGTGTGTTCTCGGTCGTGTGTTAACATTTGAAAGGTGTGTCCACGTTGAGGCCAAAATGCCAGCCTATTTCCACGCAAAGTACCAACAGTGCCATGGTGTTGATTTGCAAGTGATTACTCTGCACACAGGCACATAAATTCTGGGCTTCCCAAGGCTTAATCGGCACCGCGTACTGTATCTGTCCACAATGCTTGCCAATAAAAGCCCTGCTGACAAATAGCACCTCTTTCTGATAAATGAGGTGTTAACTGTCATGTATTAAGACTGCTTGATGGGATTTGGACGATAAAAAGGGAAACAGGTTCCACATGGATTGGCGACCAGTGCGTGGTTTGGTGTGCCAGTTGAGGCATGAACATGTTGGAAAGCAATCTCTCAATAAAGTGTGGAAAAAAGACAAAGAAAAAAAAGGAAAACATTCATTTCATAGTGATCTTGAAAAGTCAAGTCACCCAAAAGAAAGGATTTTTTTTTTTTTTGTCCTTTTTTTTTTCTTTTTTTTTTTAACTCATGCCCTAAATCTGAAAAAGACTCTAAAGCACTCTGTTTGAGGTCTCATTGAAGGGTCCTTCTTCGATCCGGTTAATCTTGGTGGAGCTATATTTAAAAAAATGAAAGCAGTGAAAAGGCATAATAATGGAAATCAGATTGTGTGTTATTGCTGCTGCCAAGAGCTGATGTTTCAATTTCTCATCAACCTGCTGTAAACAATCATTGCAACATTGTGAAATTGCATTGAAAGCAAGTATGAAATTGCAGATCTTGGGCGCAAAGAAAAAAATCCATGTTGGGCTTACACAGTTTGGATGCTGCCTTACAGTTTGGATGCTGCCTTATCACCTTTGAGCAAATCACGGTGAATGTATTTATGTATTCATGGCAACAAAGCACTCAGTTGACTAAGGTAGAATTAAAAGGGGCAGTCCTTTTCCTAATATGAAATCGATAATATACCGTAATGGGAATGCAAGAGACCAATACCTTTGGCTTAAAGACATGGATGTAGTGTGCTTCCAATCTGACAAAAAAAGGACCAAAGAGCTGACGGGGGCATTTCCAGTTTGGAGAAAAATCCGGTGACAGCAAAAAAAAAAAAAACCTTTATCTGTAAACAGCGGTATCTGACTTCTCAGAAGTTCCCTGTCACCTGTGCTTGCAATCTGTATTAGAGGTTCCTCAGGAACAAAAAAATCTAGCTTGACATCTCAAAAAACCCCTGCGACTCAATTTAAATCAAAGATAAACACCGAGCAAGTTTGCTTTTAATGCGGGTAAGAGCGCGAGCTACATGTCACAATGCAGGAGAGAAAAAGCTGAAACACGTTTTGTTCCTTGACTTTTCTTCATCCTTTGCTAAATGAGAACTCAGCAGTTTGTTAACTTTAAGATAAATGGTTAACCGGATCGTGCGCGCCCGGATAGCCATGGTTAGTAGAGACTAATTCGCCCGTGTCTGGTCCAGACGGGGTGTCCCCCCCCGAGAGAACCTGTTCTACAGATTTCGTGACCTTGAATGCCGACTGCACTTTACCTGGAGGGAGATGAGCAAAGTAAACTTTAAGCTGGGGTTTGATAAAACTTAGCTCACCACTTAGATAGTAGAGGGTCAGGATAAAGCCATATTTTCAGACTCGTATTTAGATATATAAAAGCATTGCTGCAAGGTGTAAAGGATTGATGAGGAGAGTTTTGGAGAAGAAGAAATGCCTATATTGTTACATTCAGTTATACTTAGGGCACAACTTGTGTCGTAGGGGTAGCAGAGAAGTTCAAGGTGGAGGTGGGACTCCATCGGGGATCAGCTCTGAGCCCTTTCTTGTTTGCAGTGGTGATGGACAGGCTGACAGATGAGGTTAGACAGGAGTCCTCATGGGTCATGATGTTTGCAGATGACACTGTGATCTGTAGTGAGAGCTGAGAAAAGGTCTCGAGAGGTGGAGGAATCCTCTAGACAGGAGAGGAATGAAAGTTAGTCACAGCAAGACAGAGTATATGTGTGTGAATGAGAGGAGCTCGGGGGGGAACGGTGAGGCTACAGGGAGTGGAGATCAAGAAGTTGGAGGATTTCAGGTACTTGGGGTCAACAGTCCAGTGCACTGGAGAGTGTGGAAAAAAAGATGAAAAGACGGGTTCAAGCAGGTTGGAATGGGTGGAGAAAAGTGTCAGGGGTGCTGTGTGATAGAAGACTATCAGCCAGAATGAATGGAAAGGTGTACAAGACAGTGGGGAGACCAGCGATGCTGTATGAACCAGAAACAGTAACAATGACGAAAAGACAGGAGGCAGAGCTGGAGGTCGCAGAGATGAAGATGCTGGGGTTCTCTTTGGGAGTGACCAGGATGGATAGGATCAGGAATGAGTCTATCAGAGGAACAGCACATGATATAATGTTTTGGAGAGACCGAGGTTTGGTCATGTACAGAGGAGGGATAGTGAATATATTGGTAGACGAATGCTGGAATTGGAGCTGCCAGGCAAGAGGTCTCGAGGAAGACCAAAGAGAAGATTTATGGATATTGTGAAAGAGGATATGAAGGTAGTTGGCGTGAGAGAGGTGGATACAGAGAATAGGGTTAGATGGAGAAGGTTGATTCGCTGTGCCGACTCCTGAAGGGAAAAGCCAAAAAGAGAAGAAGAAGATGCACTGTGAGCAGAAGGCAGCGAAGGAACCGCACCAGGGGAGCAGTTGGGGGTTCAGTGTCTTGCAAACAACACTTTGCCAGGCTAGGAGGAACCGGGGATCGAACCAGAAATGTTCGATTCTGCTCTAACCCCCTGAGCCAAGCCGCTCCTAAAGAAGAAGACCAGGATGCGACAACGGAAACACAAGCACAGTCTAAATTATTTGCAACAGTGATTTCCCAACTCAGCTCAATCCAGTTTAAGGTTTAATATCCGCATGCATGTATCCCAACCTGTATGGTTATCAGATCAAGGTAATGTGGGTCGGGAGGTGTCGGGAGCAAGGTAGAAAGGACCCAGGGTGTGTTCAGGGACCGGACCCCCCCCAGTCCTCTACCCGAAATCATGCCAGAGTCGGATGGAGGAGCAGAATGTTCTCTCTGAATGTCCTAACTTTGATGAGGTTTTCCCAGGTGGTACTGTTAAAGTGAGAAAATGCAAGAGGCAGCAAACGAGAGCAGGCTCAGGGCTCCCAGATCTATGGACAGGTTCCCTCCATGCACCTTTTTTTTTTATTTTCTTCGTTTTTTTTTTTTTTTAATCACGCATTTAAGTTGTGTTTTGCTATGTCAGCAGTTTAATGATGAAAGAAAGGTATTCCAAGTGCGGCTGTTCTTTTCCTTGTTTCACGTCAATCCAGCATCTGTTTGAAAAGCGAGGCCTCGATTAAGTGTACGATTCAGTACATTTTTCTTCATGAAGTGGGTACATAGATGCATCTGCGCACACACACACACACACACACACACACACACATACATTGTGTGATCTGGCAGGGTTTGCTCTGACAGCCACTGCCAGTCAATCTGTCGTAGCCCCTGATTGGGTTAGGTGGCCAATGTGCTGCAGTGCACGTCTGGGAACTCTGCATGTGCTTGCATGGGCATGGACTGACACACACACACACACACACACACATACTTTGTGCATACACAAGATAGCTGCAGCAATTTAGGTGAATGTCAACAACTGTGTCAAACACGACATTGCTCTGCATGATTAAACTAATACGTCACCAAAGCTACATTCTGACCTCTGCAATCAGAAAACCTCTCTCTGTCCGCTTTTATGTTTTGTGCTTTTCAGTGTTTTTTCATTTTAGCGTTTTTACTCCATCTGTCTGGGCGTTCTCTTACTCTTTAATATAATGCTAAGTTATTCTCAGCGTCACTTACACTTGCTTACCCTTCTCTCTTGGCAAGAGTGAACCTTACATACTGATTATTGTAATTTTGGGTGTTTTATTCAGGATTTATAGTCCTATCACAACTGTATTTTATGTATCTGCTGCCAGAGCCATTTCCTCTCTTTTCAGACTATTCAAATATTGAAACAATATATACTTAAGTGAAGTGTAATGCAAACGCAGACGGGACATACGGTTCATCGCAGAATAATCACGTCTCACAGACAAATCTTCTCCGGCTGCCTAATTTGGAGAATTGGGCCTAAAGAAGCTGCGTAAAATATACTTATTTTTATTTACACCGTTGGATTCAACATTTTCTTGTTATTCATTTTTCCTCTCACTTTTATCCGTGATAGGATCTTATGAGGGCATTTTCCTGATGCGTCTGAGCAAATACATTGTGACAATGGCCTTCCAGAGTTGATCGCGTCTCACTTCGGATTATCGGTAAATTGTTTTATGGGCTGACGACAAAGGATTTCTGCCCTGTGTGTCAAAATTTGAGCGGTCACACTGCATTGTCAGTGTCTCGGCATCCTGGTGCTCTTCAAAAAACACACAAACTGGTCTACGAATAACTTAGCGGTCTTGCAAATTTTTGTTGGTACCATTATTACTAGCCCTTATTGGTACCCTTATTCTCCCCCTTTCTCGGGATGTGGGACAAACAGAGTTTACCGTGTAGTAACTAGTTAACCTCTCGGAAAAAAGCATGAAGTGTTTGTGTTGTAACAACTCCCAAAAGGGAAAAGATGAAAATTGGAAAAATGCGGATCTGTTGGGAATTCGTTAACACAGGGATGAGGATGGATTTATGGAACATAGCTGACCAATAAAAAGGGTTCTGTAAAGTTCAACAACAACTTTAACATCTTGTTTATTTCATGGAAATAAGATGAAACAAAACCATTTTGGTTCTTAATAAACTCTTTAGGGATTTTTCAAATACTTTTTAGGTGAAGCAATCCAAACAATAACGGTGCCAGATATCCATGCCCCAGTTATATCTGAAGTGAGCTGAAACTTTAAATGTTTTATGTACACAGGATTGCTTATCAGATTATCCTTAAGAGACGTATTGACTGGAAATCATTTTCCATGAGCGCATCCATATCAAACCATGTATTTATTGACACAATTACTCAACCGTTAGCTTTCATTTTCATCAATACTAAGTGTGTCGCGCTTTCTTATTCCACCAAGCGTGGCACGTTTATAGGCGCCAGGGGCCAATTAACTGCGGGATACTGTCTGTTACAGCTGTCTGGACAGACCGTCCATGGGCTGACAACTTTTGTGAGACCAACCGCTTCTCTGTAGATTATTAAGGAGATGCAGATGGCTTGTAGAGAGAAAGTGCAGAGCTGCCTACTCAGGAGGAAACGGCAGCACTTCCTCACTGCTGTGCACACTTCTCTCCAACAACGGGTCCCTTGTCCCAAAAAAAGATGATACAGAGATACAGGTAAGAGCAGCTTTGTCTAGGATTAAAATGGAGGCCTGGTTTGTCCTTTGTGCTGAATGAAGACTGCATCTGGGGGGGGGGGGAGGTAGACCAATCGGCTTTGGGACCGAAAATTCCTGGTTTGATTCCCGGCTCATCCCAGTGTGTCGAATTGTTGTTGATCGAGACACTGAACCCCCGAACTGCTCCCCTGGCGCTGGTGGACGGCAGCCTACTGCTAACGGCTCATCCATGATGGGTTAATTGCAGAGAACGAATTTTCCCCATGGGGATTAATAAAGGGTCCATTTTTATTATTATTATTATTTTAGACATCCAGGTATTTTCTGAGGGGAAGCACTGGGCTGGTGAACCTGCTTGATGGAACACTGCAGAACATACCTAGAATCTGCACCTACCCAGTGTCCTTCTCCACATACTCAGTCTGGTCGGGGTCAAGGTTGTCGGTCTACCCTGCTCAAAGTCAGATACAATCATACCTGTTGCTAAAAAGCCTGTTCTAGATACCATAAATGATAGAATAAAAAGTGGACCGGTCAAAAGATTGAGGATATTTTGATGAAAAGCCGACATATTTACAATGATGACATTTCAAGGTGAGTTTGTATCAAGAAATTAGATCCAGAAACCATGGGTTGTCATGGGTCTCAGTAGCTAACCTGACCCCGAATACAAAAAAAACTTGAAAACTACCCAGTTCGGAACTCCCTGTCCTGTTCTTTTGCTCTTGGAAATTGCAAAAACCTAAAATTATGAACATTTTCTTTTCCCAGTTTCCCAATGGCCTCTCAAATTGTCACCCAACACAAAGAGATTCGTGTTTGATACTTCCCTTTTGAAATATACAAAACAAATATTGAAATATTAAAAAAACAAAAATGACTTTTTCATGATATTCTAATATTTTGAGATAGGATTTTTGAGTTTCCTTAAGATGTAAGAAATAATCAGCAATATTAAATAATAAAAGGCTTGCAATATTTCAGTTGATTTGTAACGAATCCAGAATGTATGACATTTTTGTTTTTGTAATTGCATTACAGAAGATAAAGAACTTTATCACAATATTCTAATTTTCTGAGACAGTCTTGCATTCTTACTGCCATGCATTGGGATGCGAACAATGACCCCTGTAAACTGTTCCATAAAAAAGTACTTGTCCTTTATTTTTGGAGGCACTTAACCTTTTACTACCTCCTCATTTTATTTTCTAAATAAGCACATTGTTAACCCCGACACTTAACAAACAGCTACCCTTTTTCATCGTGTGCAAATGACATTGTGTCTGCTGCGTGAGTGCTTCCTGTTTTACATGCAATGTGCGTCTCAAGTCAATGCACTGAACATTGCCACTCCTTATTTCATTGTGTAGTGTGACAATAACGGCCGGCTATTCTGTTCTGTTCTATTCTAATCTAATCAATTCTATTGTAGACATTTGTCACTTCACAGCTTCTTTTAGAGGACAGCCTCTAATGGCGCTTCCTGGACTCACCCCCTCGAATTCTAAATGCATCAAATAGGCCCTGCCCATCCTCTCGTCTGTCAGACTTGATAAACCACAGCTCACTCATCTTCAGCCTCAGTTTTAAGACATGGATCCACCGCTCTGCTGTTATCACGTCAAAATCTCACTGGCAGGTCTCCTGACCTAGAGACTCCAGTGACTCAATTACCAGACAATAAGTCTGCTCCCGTGTTAACAGTTGGGTTATAAAAATCAGTGTCGCCTTCTGGAGTCGCTTCCTGGTCAGATGCCGCAGCGAGAACTCTCACGCCGTCAGCCGAAATCGGCGGCCGGGAACCTACGGCTCGCCGGCCAATTTTGAGTTGAAAAAAAAAAAAAAAAAAAAATCAGTTTGGAACTGATTTGAAAATACTTGTGATATTTCTTCATAATACTGTGTCATTTTAAAGTGAACAGAAATTAGTTTTGAGGATAAATTTCACGGTCCACCCGAAGGTGAAGAAATCAATTTTATCAGATAGACAACAAGTTTATCCGCTTCAACCCTTGTAACGGAAAAGATGGCAAAAAGAAAAAAAGATGACGATTACCGTGTATTCCAGGCTGGACAGAGGAATTAGCATTTGTGGAGAGAGCAGGATGTGCGGTATATCTAATTTGCAATGAAAAAATTGCATTGATGAAAGGGTCAAATATAAAGTGGCACTTCGAACAAAACCATGCAGCAGCAGAGGTTAGGTTAAAAGTAACAGTAAAAATGCTATATGGCTATCAATGAAATATATTTAGAAATATTTGGCTGTTATGGAGAGTTACTCAGAGGGCATGGTAACAGGTTGTGTCTCATATAATAACATCTGCATGGAATATTATAGCAATAATCTTTTTCAACTCGGCTATCTACTCGGAGAGTATTGGATTTATTATGTTTTTTTTGTCAATTTTTTTCAATCAATTTCCTCCCTATGAGATATCTTAATTTATGGCCTCTATCTTATTCTACAAATGTAAGTAATATTTTTTTTTTATCGTAGCTTTGTGACCTCCGGATTGAGACCGATGCAAAAGACTGATTTGAATTAAAGAGGATTTGTATTACTAATCTTGATGAGATGAAAATGATGCGGATCATCTGGCAATATCCTCACTTTCTGCGGGTGTTCAGTAATGGTAGAGGAGTTGCTGGTAAAATGAATGGTTTTGTATTTGGGTTCTCGTGAGGCTACAGTGTTTCATTGATAAGGAATCCAGAGATCCTTCCCAGCCCAAATAATCATCTTTGAACGCAACATTTTATGTTATTGCGTTGGTAGATATTCATAAAGCAAAGACTTTTAAGCAAAGATTTCAAACCTATACAGTGCTATAAAGAAAATTCTGGAGTGTATGGATTAAATTTCACTTTCTTTTCTGAAAAAAAAAAAAATAAAATAAAATCTAAAATTGACAGAAACAATTGGGATTATTTAAAAAAATGAGACAGTCAACTTTAAACGGCTGCCTGTATAAATCGAGCTTCCAGCGCAACAGGGTTACATGCCCGCATTCAATTTCCAAGCATTATGATGGCAACAGACGAGGCAAAATCAAGCTGGAATGAGGGAGAGAAGTGAAAAAAAAATACATTATAATAAGTAGCAACAATGAAAATCACTGCGCTGGTGAAATTCAAATGAAATGATTGCCAAGGAAACAGAACGGCGCGCAACGGAGGAGGTGTCATAATAAGAAAGGCCAGGATGAATGACATGCTTTTGATGCTGTAATGGGAGATACAAGCACGTTTGAGCACGGCTGCAGTGCCCGTGCAGAGGTTAGTCTTACCCGCTGCGCCCATTCACAGAATGACGCTGTCAAAAAGTATTTGCCGAGCGTTAAATTATATTTATTTACCATTAGCCATGACAGAGGAATGTAAGCCAGAAGCTGGCGACCAGTAAAAGATCTACTTATAATCTAATGCTGATGTTTCCCATTTCCTGCTGCACTGAGAAATGCTTTGAAAAATGACTTGTTACGTTGAAGTGAAAAAACAACGCCCCTCCCCCCCCGAAAGAACAAGCGGTCGGGACAGCCTTGAAGTCTTAAGACTCAAACGTGTTATCGGAGTAAAAGATCCTCTTTCAAAATCAAAAAAACATGTTATGAAAACATCTTTCTTTGCCAGAGGAGTTCTTCAGCTGCATTATATATGTGGAGCTTCCCGTCCCAGGAGATCTTGCTTCATAGTTGAAGCTTGTTAAGCGCAAACTCCGGCTGACTCCCATCGGTGACTGGTAACCTTGAGGCGCTGCCCTTGACAACCAAACAACATATACGGCGCTTTGAATAGCATGCCGTATCCAAACCTAATTTCACCTCAGGTGTATATAGATAATTTACCATGTGCAGAAAATGTTCATATAGCCATTGTCAAATGTAATTCATCACAAAAAAAGCTGGCGTTTATGCGTTTGTGTGTGTGTGTGTGTGTGTGTGTGTGCACCCAAAGGACAACCTTAAAAGTGTGATATAAAAATTTCTGGCTACAATTACATAACAAACCTTCTTTGTATTTTCCACTTTCGGTTCTATAGGAAAGAATGCGGTTAAGAATAAATAAACTCTTTGATATAAGTCATTGAAAGGATAAAGTCTTTGTGGGGCGGGCGGGGGTTGGCAGTTCAAGTATAAAAGCGTCTGACGCTGCGGTGTCCCAGCTAACACATTCGTCACAGAGCTGTCAAGGAGTTACCGTAGGATAAGAAATAAATTTATACAGTCTTTGTATAGGGTATTTTTGAAAGTGGGATATCTAGATGTCATTGGCTAACAATGAGAGTCAAGTGACATTTATATTCTCCATTTGCTACACTATTCAAAAATACTGCATATATATACATACACACACACACACACACATACCCCAAACAAACTCAGAGGACACCACCGAGAAATTAAACTAGCTTCCTTTCGTAAAATATTATGAGAGTTTTATATAAATAAAAAAATGCAAGCTCTGCTCCGGTGGTTTCGATTCTCAAGGCTGAATTTCAAATTCGCCATGTCCGAATTTTTCACAAATCCCGCTATGTGGACTCTGGGAAATGTCTCTATGTTGACCTCTATTATCAAGAATATTTTGCTGATGCCTCGGGTAGTTCGGAGGCGGCTATGACTCGGTAGATAAGTTGCTCGTTCCCCGGCAATCCCTGGATCCTCCGGGGAACCAAATTTGAGCGAAACACTAAAATGCAAGCAATATTTAACCCCTACATGTGAATGGTTGAATGTACTTTAAATGGCCTTTTAGAATTTATTTTACCACAGCGTTTTGTGTAGAGAAATAATTCATTTTTGAATTTAGTAAAGTGTAGGGAGGTGTCAAAAACGATTTTCACTGGAGGATGTAAGTTGTGATATCGTTCAGCAATGCCAATGGCTAATTCTAAATCTATATGAAAAGAAGCACAACATTGCAAGTTAGTTCTCCTTATTAAGCAGCGCAAAGTTGTGACATGTGCCAAGAAAAAAAAGTTGATTTGCAAATAAACCAATCAGTAATTAAATCATTAGTAAAATCACCGCGTAGATATTATGTGTTCTCTGCCATATTATTTTTTTTTATTATGCATGTCACTCAAGATGCATTTACAATTAAATCAGCCATTTATGTTTAATATCAATTCTATGGAAAATAGAACAGTTTATGGTAGAGCTTGAATCAGGTGGTGAGTTATGAATAGTTGAGGTGAAACTTATCGAACAACCATCAGCTGATCTTAAAAACCTGCACCGTCATCAGCCGAGAGCACGAGCCGCATGCTCGGTAAATTTAGGTGGACCCAAATGCCAGAGACGGCAGCAGGCAAGCAGGTGCAGAGGATCTGAAATGTATTATATAATCTGAAAGACAGGCTCTCAGGAACAAAAAGAGGCAATTAAACTGCAAGGCTAAGTGAAAGTGACTGGCTATATATAACGGGAAAACCAAACAGATGACGTGACAAACAGAGAGAAGCCAAGGATCTGAGTTGCAAGAGAAAACAAAGCGAGAGAGGGAGTTGCAAAGATGAGGAGATAAACCCGAAGGCAAGTTCAGGGTCTGAAAACAATCCCAAAGTGATCACCTCTCTATGTGAAAGCAAATGATGGATAAGCAGTGTGCAACGGCAGCTCCAGATTTACTTGATCACCCACAAAAAACATTTGACATCCAAATATGCACACACAAATCACCATCTTTGATTTGTCCTGTATATACATATTAACACATGTAATAAAATGTAAGCTGAGGAAAACACAGGCCAGCACCTTTATTGTAGCCAAAGCTTAGAAAAAGTGAAGTGAGGTTTTTTTTCAATTTCATATATATCCGTCATATATATCCGGCTGATGAAAAATAAAAATGACAAACACTCCTTTTTTTTTTCCATTCGATGCCCATTCCTGTTCACTTAAGGTGGAGAAGGGAATGTGTTTTGATAACATTTTAAATATATTGTGCTTGCTTGTCTGCCACATACTTTTCTGCTACAGAAATATACTGCCTAATATTTGTGCTTCATGCATTTGTACTCTCCAGTGTAAAATAGATAATATTGTATTTTTGAGAGTCAGAATCACCGTGAAGTGACTTGTTGATCATGATTTGATCGATTTGATTCAATAAGATTTTGGATGTCCACAAGAGCCACTAGATTTAATTATTTCCGCCTTTATCAGGTTATCCGGACTTGGCTTGGCTCCAGTGCACTTTCTTTATGGGTGGCACGATGGGGGCAACTCCTCGTGGGTGTCTTGTCACATTTACTTTGTTTCATTAGTTAGCTTTACTATAAATGAATGGTAGGTCTGCAGTCGCAGCTGGATCAGCTTCTCTTTTGCAATCATAGATGAGACACTCAACGGAGGTTAATTGTAGTCCACCACATCATGAAGCCCTAAATATGAATAATCTCTTCAGCAAAACAGACAGATAGCAGCTTAAACATCAGCAGTTTAAATGAGGCTCAGTTTCCCATCTGTATTTGGTTTCGGAGTTTAATACCGTTGGCATAATTCAACTGTCGTTGAGATTGGGGGAACGTATGAAATAGAGTAAATGTGTTTCACTAAACACTGCACATCTGAATTAATGCTCCGTAGTTCCATACAAAATTATTACTGCATTCGACTTGTCCAAATAGAAGTACAGCTTTTATTAGGACTATGTGCCCTGATTTGTCACAAGACTCGCATTGACATGAACACCGCATCTGCACAGGCAAACATCCAGGACAAAGAGAAAATAACCTATTAGGATGGTCAGCCCATGTCATTGCCTCCGTGTCGCTGCAGTAAACATGAAGTGGACGCAGAGAAAAAAAAATCCAGAAATGGATCGCTTAAGAGTGAATGTTCTGTCGCCATTCACGTGGGTCCTTTATCAAGATCTATCCTTTGTCACCGAGCAAACAGATAAGAAAATGATTGCCAAGGATGGCATGGAAACGACCATGAATCACAGCTGCAAGGGTCTGGAAAAATATGACTCGAGCAATGCCCGTGGACACAGCGGTTTATGGGTTTCTGCTGGTCGGTATCAATCGAGATGCTGTTATAGCAAGAGTAATATCAACAACACACTTTTGTATTTTAGGATCAGAATTTAAAATGGCACTTGACATTATGTAAGCTTGTGTCATGCAAAAATATTTAGTCCCACTCAATAAATCAACTACGGACATCTTGTTTCTTTGAGGTAACAATTCCTGCATTCATGTTAAAATGACTGATGCTGGACCCGCGCCATAGTGTGTAAGTCATTCGTGTCTTATTTAATGATTATTTCAACAACATAGAGCAAAATATATAACTGTATTGTTAGGCTCTAAGTATAAAACAAGAACATGACGGCACTACAGCTGTAAAATCTGTGAACGGTTCTCTATATGTAGACTTTGATTGACAGGTGACCCCTCCAGTGACCCTGTGTGCAGGATAAGCTGCACTAATAATGATCAAATAATGAACTTATATGAGTGTTTAACTGCAATACCATGGCTGGGGTTCCTCTAAATGCAATGGTGGACAGGCATCAAAGAGGCGGCCGGGAGATTCTTGATGAAACGTGTCTGTGGCAAATCCTGTTCATTAAACTAGGATCAAACAAATCTGAATTCCATTATCAGTTTTTAGCCATTTACCCCGAAATCGATCATTGCTAATATTCTCTGTGCAAGTTTCACTAAATCCTATAACCCCTCTCCCAGGACGCAGGTCGTTTGGAAGCATTCATTAAAAAGGCAAATTTGGGAGGACCGAGGTGAAATCACAGCTCGGGTTTGTGGAAGTCTGTGATACTTGCAAGTACAAGCCTAAACTGATATTAGTTTGTTTACTTTTTTGCTTTTAATGAAGTATATTGCTTGGAAATCCAACAACTGCTCTGTCAAAAGTCTTCATATTGATTGATGGAAACATGATTTTTATTTCTAATGCATCATTTGATGAGTTAAGAAGACAGGAAAGAAACATAGAAGAGCATGTTTTTTGTAATTTACCCTGTTATACATGCAAACATTACAACATTACACAACATTACAAATATCATGACCAAAAATATTAGCTTTTCAGGATTGGTTGCTTGGTTTCTTTCCTCCCTTCTATTGTTTTTGAGCTGGTTGTGTTGGGGGATAAATCAAGGATAAAATAAGAAATGAAGAAAATGTTGCCAACCCCTTCCACTTAACACCCACACGCACATGCACGCACACTCACACACATGCACGAATGAGGAACCAAATAAATGACACGGAGGGCAAAAGAAAAAGTCAATGGAAAGGAAGAACAAATGCTAATTCTCCCTCTGAAAGGCAGGGTGACTGTTCTTTGAGGCAGTGGTGGATGTGAAAGAAAAGGATGCAGAGTTTGAGCTGATAGAAAGGTTCAGCGCCTCTGGAAATAAAGATTTTTTTTTTTTTTTTCCCCAGAAAAGAAGTTTAATATGTAACCAAGGATGTCAAGAATATCTGAGGGAAAACATTGTTCTTTACAGGTGTGATGTGTGTTCTCATTATTATTAATAATGAGAAATAAAGAATCTATTTAAGAGTGGGAATGAAATGTAGAGATGGGACTTTTATTATGGAAATGCACTGACATGAGTCATTTGAGTATGATCATTAAAAATGATAAAAATAATGAAAAAAATCCGGCATATGCATGTTTACAATAACATTACTGTCAATTTTCTTCAAACACATCTTATTGCATGCTAATTGACATGCGGCACAATATTTAATTTGAAATTGGCCTATCACAACTTAAACAACCGCTGCATCTTTTTAGTTTTGATTATATTTCTGTCAATGATGCAGCCAATTCAATTTGAACTCATACATATGTACGCTGAATGATTTTGGCTTACAAGATTACCCTCACAAATTAGATGGCAAATGAAATGCTCTGAAACCAAATTTCTGTCTCGGATTCTCATTGCAAGCCAAATAGTATTAAACAAGCACATCACGTTTAATATAACATCCATCCAAACGTCGTCTGCCGCTTATCCTCCACTGATCGCCAGTCAATCACGGGACCATTGATATAACATTGCGATTCATATAACATTGTGTCTTTTTCCTTATTATGCTGATCCTTCAATTTTTTTTTTTCCATATTTTGCATCCAGGAAAATTGTAAATTCAGAGGGTATCATTTCTATTTTCCTCAAGTTTGTTCATTCATTTTTTTTTTACATCATCAAATATAAGGGAGGATTTTATAATTATTATTGTTTTAGTCCAATAAGGGGGGTAAGATCCAGGAGGAAACACAACATACTTCCCTGTGTGTCCATTGTGCTCGAGCGATTTTTTTCGGCAGCGGATGAGACTGAAGTCACACGCGGTTCGAACCATTTCTTTCAAATTTCATGGTCATTACCAATAAATTCCACTCAGAACGTCAGTGCATTTTTATAATTGGGGTCAGGGAAGACTACAGTTGCGGGTCATTCTGGCTGCGTAGTAAAACAGGCGGAGAGGTTCGAACCTTTTTCTCGCGGTGTGTTTCCCAACTATTGCCCCCGATTAAGCACCACGGACAGCGCCCGAGGCTGCGCTCACTCTACATAAACACTGGAATACTGCGGGAAAAGTTGTCTCTAGAGGCGAGCTTTTAGAAAGCTCACACATATACACTGAGATACTTAAAGCTGCCTCACTCCCTGTCAATTGTCTCTGCCCTTCACTCCATTATTTCATCTCAATCTCACAGATAGAAGCGTAGGATAAGAGTCTCATTTCATTTTGCTCAAACCCTATATGCCTCTCAGTCCTTTCTGCTCAAATGTGCTTTTTCTATCTTCACAAAACGAGATTTTCCAGTCCATTTCCACCTACAGAACTCGGGAGGCCGTGTCTCCCCGCTACCCTTCTTCTTCCAGTGTTCTAATTTACCACAGAACATATTATGGGAGAAGGGTGATCCTTCTGTTACTGTGCAATCCCTCGCCGATCATTGCATTTCCTGCACCTGAGCAGAGCAGCTCAGAGCCAACTCACTTGTCCTGGAGACTCTTTTCCTCAAGAACTTACTGAGATCACCTTTCACTTACCTCTCTTAATCCCCCCCTGCATCCCTCTCCCTCTATTTCCATCCATTAGCTGTCCCCTATCATATGCTCTGGTGGTCTATACCCATTGATAACACCTGACAGATATACTCCGGCATCCTTCTTCACTGCTTTGCCACCCTTCCTTGCATTTAGTCCTGTTTTTTTCTTCCTAGCTTATCAATTGCTCCAGTGGTCCATATGGTAAAGTCAAGAGGAAAAATGTGGCAATTTTGCATACGTGTGAATAGGGGTGGTACCCAGATGAGCTCAGGCCATAAATGAACAAATAAGGGTGCATATCCTAATTTGGATGCATACCCCCCCCATGTCCCTGCAAAGTTAGCCCTGGGATTTATGGGTGTGTTTTGGTGCGGACAGTGTGAAAAACAGCAGAAGATTGATGGAAGGGTTCCAAGCATGCCCTTAGGAATGCGACAGAAATACAAAGAGCGTGACAGCTCCAGCGCCCATGCATGTACTGTGAACGTTAACATGCATTGCAGGTGCGCTTTTGACTGACAGTGACGTTAAAGGGAGGGTTTATTGTGTCGGTGTAATGGCTCAAATCAAGCTTTTAGTCCATTGCCTCCTCCCTTCATATGCTTCATCACGGCGAGCCCTTATCTCTTACCCCTTTTAACATTTTCATTTAATCTCATTCTCTTTCTCCTCCCAGATCTCAGATCTTGTGGTGCACTAAATGCACGAATGCAAAGTCATCAGCGGGCTCATTTAAGACATATCTTCAAATAACGAAAAAATACATATCTACAGAGGGTAAAAGATGGCTGACTTAATTTAGGAAAGGGGGTATGATTTGAAGGAATTGAGGTTGAAAGTTGGATAAAAGTGGGTGGGAAAGTAGAATAAAAAGATGTCACTCTGACTGTTTCTACTTTAATTGTATAAAGGGGAGAGAAGAGCCTCGGAGACGAGAATGAACCAAGACAGAATGAGATGAAGAGATAGAGAGATGTGGGTGGATGTTGGAGAAAAGACAATAGTAACTGCATTACAACCCAACAGCCCAAGGCTCTGGCAATATTGCATTTCCTGCTGAGAAAAACAACATGAAAACAGACCCTCAAAGGAGAGGGAATTCACGGCTCTGGTGATGTGCCACTGCTATTCACTCTTAATGCATCGAGAGGTACATAAGCCCACGCCCACCACTGTGCAACCGCGTGTTTGCACAGGCAGAGTCAGACGGACAAACCCACGAAAATGTTACAGGGATTTTACTCGTCAGATAAATAGCGGGAAATTCGCATTTGCCATCTGTTCGGTCAGAGTGATTCAGTTAGAATATTTAAAATCAGATGTATGTAGAGGGTGGGGGACTATGAAGGTAGTCTGAACAATGAGGGAAAATGGTTGAAGGAGCAAAGTTGAGGTACGATATTGGCTGTTTTTATAAAGTCATGGAAGTTCACATGTCACAACATTTATTCAAAAAGTGTCGTCCACTGAGCTACTTCTGCTCTCCTTCCACTTTATTACTTCTACATTGAAATACAATACCGTAATATACAGTACATTAATATGAAATAATGATGTTTGCAATTTCTGTTCCACTTTCATCTTGTGGCTGAAATGTTAGAATTCAAAAAGAAGACAGGAGGATGTTAGGGATATTAGTTTATAGCGCAATTGAGTTACCATCAAGAGATCCGACCATGGCTTTTCTCCCGAAAAAAAAAAGGCAGGACATTGATTGGTCTGTCAACATCGAAGTATCTAAAATTTGACTGGACTGTTTTCTTGTGATTAAGGGGATTTGTATCAGGGAACATTGACAAAAGAAGCATCTGCAAAACATTATACAGCATGGCTTCTTAATGTTAATAAGTAAGTAGCTTATTTATGTCCCTTTTCTGATGATAAATGTTTATTATGTGGGAATGTATTTGGCTGTTGTAGAGGTCGTTCTTTCCTGGCCCATAAGATGTCACATACATGGTTGACATAATAACATTTAAGGATTTGGCCTAATTTATAACAAAACAAGTACAAAGCATAATTAGGCATTTAATTACAGGAGGGCCACGAAATGTGTAATGTACATGATATGCACATCATACGTGTGTGTGTTTTTATCTCTATATCTAAATTACCAAGACCTTTAACTAAACTATGTGTGTCTGAGCTGTCGGAAAGACTGCTTTCATCCATCACAATGTGTGCGTGCGTTGTGTGTGTGTGTGTGTGTGTGTGTACGCACACATGCGCATGCACACGTGAGAACTCATGCAAAGACATCCGTGTCTCTCACGTCTTATCGCCTCCTTGATATGAATTGGGGAAAGTGAACCGAAAGTAGCTTCCGTGATGTTCCGTCTTGCCACGATGAGCAGCTTGAGCACAATCGTTCATATCTTCTCTTTATTTGTATTCAGCATCATTGGTATGATAATTAATATGTCACCGGGGAGAACGGCGTGTACGTCTTTTACAATTTGCGACACGGACGCACATCCAGAGAAACTGTTGACTCGAATACAAAACTCATATTCAAATGGAGTAAAATTCAACCCAAGCAGATTTGTAGGAAAGACTTACTTAATTTCATTTTCAGCCCACATAGAGCACAAAGCATATGCACTTCAGTAGTCATTGTTAGATTGATATGATGACCTCAAATCAATACACTGACCGAACGGATCAAAGTTTAACTTGATTAAGGTTAATGTATAATTCTTATAATAGTTTTGTTAAAGTTTAATTAATTACGAAAGATTCCGGGGGTATTTTTCAAACAAATGCAAAAGCCCTGATAAGATGAATATGCCGATGCTGATCCTGCAGTATTTCCATGAAATGTAAGTGGTAAATGATGTCGAAATCTATATTTAATTGCGCTTTTCTATGCAGTACAAAACAATGAGATGCTCAGAGGACCGGTTTTATACAGTTTATGCGAACAACTGAAAGATGAAGTGGCGAATCGCAATGACCCAAGCTCACTTGAATGTCTGTTTTCCCCCGTCTGCCAAGATAGACAACTGCCAGTAGAAGGATGGAGAGAAAAGAAGTAAATCCTACTCAGCCCCCGCGGTCACGTAAGATCACCTCCTCGCCTGTGAGTAAGGGTGTCTATTCCCTAACTCCCCCTATCAAGTCTCAGCCGAGGGGACCATAAGGCAGCACCGTGCACATTTATCAACTAAGTAATGCAGTCTGTGCTTTCAATGGAAAACCGTTACCCAGAATCATTCATTGGACGGAGCCACTGACCCCGATAATGTCCAGAAACCAGTGGGGATCAATTGGATTTTCTGCCCTCGTCTTCAACCCCAAGCCCTCTTTTTTGGAACGTAACAGTCACATAGATGGGTCAACCAAAAAAAAAAAAAAAAAAAAAAAAAAAATCTGAAATGGAGAAATATCCATTACTTTTCCTTTTTTTAAGGTCTGGCCCAGGTCCTGCCGAGGAGAGAAGCTATTCCTTCTTCTTGCCGTTGCACAGGAGGTTAGACCGCTCGTCTTTGGAAATCAACGTTCCTGGTTTGATTCCTGGCTTGTCGAAGAGTTTTTGAGCAAAATACTAAATTACTCAACCGGTGCTGTTCAGTAGTTACAGTACCTTCGTCTCGTGGTTCATCCATAAAAGTTTAAATGCGGTGGTCAAATTTAGCTGATCTTGTGCTCTGTGCATAAATGAACAATAAAAGTCTTTCTTGACGTGCACCCTGGTTCCTATTGTAGAGGGATACACTATAAAAACATTAAAAAAGACCCACTCAAAGCAATTAATTGACAAAGATTTTGCGTATCTTTTCACAGTCAGACTGAATTTCATCTGGATTTAGAGGAAAGAGGAGGGGGACTACCTTAACCAACTCAAATGACCGACGTAAACCAGCACCTATGCCGGACTCAGGCGTTTTTGCATTTTAATCCGGCTCGCAAAACTCTTTTCTTTGAATTTCAATATGTATTTTCAATACAAACTTCTTATTTTTTCCTTTTGTTTAATTTTTTATGGATGATTACATATAAAATAATGTTGGTACATTCATACGATTCATGAATGATTATAAAGTTGAAATAAAATGCCAAAAATTTTAAATATTTAAATTTTCATTTTGTTCAATTTACATGATACCAAGTTGGCCCACGCATAAAAATTAAACAAGAAATGCGGCCCGCCGGTCAAAATAATTGCCCACCCCTGACCTATGCGCTGCTTTTCCTAATGATGTGTTCAAAGATTTCTCGATCTTAATGAGGTCGTTATCTCGCAAACACGAACACTTTTTTTTTTTTAAATCTTCTTTGTTGCAGACTTGACTCCCGAGCTCACGCTTTTGCTTGCACAGAAAGTGTTAGCGGTAAATCACTGCACAGAACAACAAAAGAATGTTGTCGGAACCGGGCTACCCTCGTTCCATGTCTCTTGAATCTGTCAGTGCTATTTGCCATCGAGGCACATCCTAGTGGGGGCGATTCTCAGTTCGCTCTAGAGCTGCAAGCACACCTTCTAATAATTCAGACCTGAAGTACAGGAACTCAGGCAGACGGCCAGATTACACAGAGAGGTAAAACAGCTTCATTTTGGTCTATTCTTTTTTTTTTTTTTTTACTTTTGCACTCCTGCTGCAATTTGTCCTTCAGTAGCCTGCCTTCATTTATTATACTATACACACTAATTTGCTAACAGGATTCTCATTCATTTACCTACCAGTCCACTTTCCACAGTCTCCTCATCAACTGAACCTTTGAAAGGTTAACTAGGGGTTGCAAAAGAAGAACAAAAAAAATAGCAACCTGCACACTTTAATTTGGAGACATTCTAGTTTCTCTCCGCTCTAATTTCTTTTGAAACAATAAACGTGTTTGCGTAACAGAGACGTATTATTATTTTCTGCCTTTTCGTGTATCAGATTATGCAGCCAGTGAAGTGGATCATCAGTCAGCTCACAAATAAATCCCAGTCAACACTCTGAAATAATTACTGAGCTTCTGCCTGCTTCCCAGCTGACAGTAAGGCCAGACAGCTGAGTTACACTGCTTTATGATGTTTATTCTGTCATTGGGATGTAGAACTTGAAGTGAAGGAGGATGTTTTCTTTGTTGAGATGTTTGACACACTTCAATCTCAGGAAATATCTTGTTATAGAATGACAATTTGGAGGGGACACAGGAAGCCCTTTAATGGCTCTGGGTGAGGCCGGCTTATCTTTAGCACCAGTCGACCCAGGTGGGATGATACTGACTAATCTGATCGTTTCAGATCCCTGTGCGTCGAAGCAGATTACATCAAATTTTCTACATTGCTTGCTGTTACAGCAAATAAGGGACAGGATGTGATGGTTTTCATAATCTGCAAGGTCTGAGTAGTTTGACTGAAAAGTTCTTACATTCAAAAGTAGTAAAGTTTACTATTCTATACATTAAGAGCAAAAAAAAAATGTTTTCTTTAATACTTTAAATTACTGGTTATTGCAATTTCTCTCCATTTCTATATCGAAAAAAAAAATCATTTAATGCAACTTCACCTAGGAAACAATGAATCACAGAAACTGAAGTGACACACACACACACACACACACAACTTGTTCAAATGGAGATATTTAGAGCATCATTAATGATAAATTGTTGTTTGGTGGGCAGGGTTCATCGGCAGCTGGGGAAGCATCTGCAGGATTTTTAGGATTTGACCTGGTTCTGCACAAGCTGAGCAAAAAAATACGCGGGGGTAAAGATTAATTTATTGATTCACTATCTATACCGCTAATCCTGCAGTCAGGGTCACAGTAGCCAATCTCAGCTGTCATTGGGCGAGAGACAGGGTACACCGTGGACAGTTTAGTTTCTCGGATTAACCTACTACATGTTTTAGAATTGTGGAAGGAAACTGGAGAACCTGAAAAAAATCCACTGGGACACAGAACATGCAGACTCCAACCAAAAAAGCCTCACCCCTCTTTTTGGGAATTGAACCAGAAACCCTCTAGCTGTGAGGCAGAAGGGATGACGGCTGCACCACCACACCGACACTGTTCATGCACCACAACTTAATGGAAAAGAATACCCGGATATCATAGTGTGGAGTTTCTCGGCGGATCAATGGGCTAAAGCCCAAGAACATCAGCAATGTCCTGGACGTGTCTTTACTACACACTCAATACGGGAGGGATGCATACATTTGACCCACTTTTTTTCTTCCCAACAAATATAGCACATAAAATGCCACTCCGGGGTGTATAAATAATGTGGGGATTTTATGATCCTGATTTAGCAAGGCAGTGTAAAAAATACAGTAAAACAGAAGTGCGGATATTCAGTGTGTAGGAGTAGATGTATGGATAGTAATTCTAAAGAGCCCGCTTTGATAAATGTCCATCATGTCCATAGATTCCCAGCAGGTCCGACAAATGATACAGCAAAAATAACTCTGGTTCCCAGTAAAGTGTGATGATTTAAGAGCATCCGTAGCAGAGAGGCGGGCCGTGACAGAGGCCACAAGGAGGAGAGAGAAGCCCTTTCATTTAATCAATATCTCCAGTGGGTCACTTTATAATCTCTTTGACTCCACACAATGATTTAAATTGATTCTCTCTCTCTCTCTTCCTTTCTTGCTGACTCGCACACACACACACATAGCCAGGCTACATTTTTGTCTCTTTTAAAAAAAAACAACAGTTCTGAGATGAGTAACACATCTGCATTCGCTCTGTGCATCTCAATTGTGAAGTTTGATATCATTAAGTCTTTGCAAGGTGAAGGAGCACAAAATATCAACAACGCTATCACCCCCCCTTGAGAAGACGTCCATCTGGTTTAACACTGCCGAGGGATGTGTGGGAACAACACCGCAATGTAGGTGTCGATGTACCATGTCACTCTTGGCTTCTCTGCGGGAGCTAAGCGTGAGCGACACAGACTGACAGGACTTCGTGTGCAACAACGGAGCCACCAGTTTGACCAGATAACACTCAGAAAGCCCCTTTAAACGGTGGTTTTATTTAACATTACGTTGTGTGTTGGTATCATTAAAACCTGCGCATCCTTTAGTTTTAGTCATATGTTGGGCTCGTTGTGCCTTTGCTTAAGGGGTTAAAGGAAAACAGTTGCAAACTAGAGCAGAGGATATAATGCCAGTTGCAATTGCAATCCAGAAAGGTATTTAACTACTCCTGCACAAGCATGTAAACAACTAATCAAATTAAAGCTGTAAGTATTAACAAAATCATTTGTGAAGGTAGTTGTCATTCATAACTATACTTCCAGTGTGTGTGCCAGCGTATTCATTACGTGGATCCAAATTTAGCCAATAATTTAATAGTCCTTTTGACAACCCCTCATTCACCGTCCACTTAGGGAAACCCACGTCATCTTCGAGGCTATTTCAACTCCAATTACCGAAGGGAACTTTCTGAAATCAGCTCCATGAAGGTTGAGTGAAGGAGTCAACAAATCACCCCAGAATGCACTGTGATCTTTTCCACCCTTTTTCTCTGCTTCGGTTTTACTCGTGGGTGACGGACCTCTCCGGCTGCATGCTATTAGCTGATGTGAGTGTGAAACGGCACATCGGCGCAACTGTCAACTGGTAATCACAATGAAAGTTATTCCAAATAATAATTTTCTCACTATTGAGCAGGCTCTTAATTCAGAAGTGATTCACATTTTGATTCAATCTGCTGAAAACTGCTGGCGGGCATGAAATATAAACTACCTTCCATAGAGCAGTTGATTGTACACATTGTAACCCTTATTGTCTGCTTTTATGCACATTTTAGTCTGTTTTGAATGAATTTCATGACTCAAATTGATTTTTCATCTACCTCAAGGATGCCAAACGACTGGAAGTTGATGAGATCAAATACATTTCAGCTGCCCCCTTTGCAGAGAAACTACCTTTCTTGGTATGATGTGACATATTACCAAGGTCTGGGGGCAAGACATGTACGCTCGTGAAGAGCTATTGAAATGTAGTTATGGTGTCAGGTCTGGGATGGGCCAGTCTGACGCTAGTTGAGGTGAGTGTGTGTGCTGCTTGAATGCCCACAGGGATTGCCTGATCTTGATGGAAGGGCCCTAGGCACAGTGAAAAAGCTGATTGTGGAGCACCTTGATTGTAGAGAACTATGTCAGGTGGTCTGAGTTGCCAGTCTGCACGGATAATTTGTGTTGTCACTACTGTTGCCGATATGCTCTAACAGCCAGCACTAACTTTGACTTGGTGTTGTGTTTGTTTGTGTTTTTGCTACTTGTTATTGGATTCAATAACAGTTTAGAAAGCTACTCTTGCATTCATTCCACACCAACAGCCTACAGATGAAAATCTGGGCATCATCTTCTTTTGGTCAATGTTTGTAAGGGAGCTTATCAAAGTCAATCGATTAGAATAACGGACCTTCATAATATCAAGATCGATGGTGGAAATTCATACCTTTTGTGACAGTTCCCACCAAAGCCCGAAAAAGAATGGAACTGTATGAAATTGTCATTAAGTCTTGGTTTCAATAGAGACAGGAATGTTTTGGGCAATGTGTTTTCACCAGTTTGAGCCCAAGAGTTAGCTTCTGCTTTTTCAACACAACTTCCAACTCTCATACTGAACTAATCCTTGTGTTACAAGGTCAGTGCATATCAGTTTAGCCGCTCATTTCTTCCTCCAGCTTGTCTGTCAGTCATCCAATCATTCACCATCCTGCCCTCATTTCCACCCTTCCCTGCTTCACCAGCCACCAGCTTTCCCCTTTCCACTGCTGTAATCCTCTTCCCCGTCCCTCTTCACTCCCCGGGAGCTGAAAATAAACCTTGTCATTCTCTAGTCAGTGTCCCATTTCCGGGTTTCCCTCTAACAAGAAGAAATTTAGAGACCATGACAGAAGACATAAATGCTGGGATCTGTTGTAAAGCGAGTTAAACTGAAACTCTATTCTTGCTCCATCATGTTGTAACAATCAGTCGGGGATAAAAAAAAAAAAAAAAAAAAGAGACGATTCCTCCCATGCTACCAAAAACAGCGAGTCATTTTGTTTCGCAACTCTTTTTAGGATCAAAACTCTTTCTCCTCCCGTGGTTGTTGTTATTGCTTCTGTACCTGCATGTTAAACCCCAGCTGCATTCCATGGCAGACATGCCCCTGAGGTTTGGTGAACATTGTCTGAGAGATGACTGACTGATATGGGAGTAAACAAGGTATGCTGAAGAAAAGTGTAAATGCCAGCGATAGACGACAGTAGTCTTGGAAACAATTCAGTGACTTTGTAAAAGCCAGTTAAGAGTTCCAGAGCCTTGAGTCATTGGAATATCTTTAATAAACTTTCCAACTTTTACATTCATATCTATATATATGATATATGTATATTTGTAGATAAAAATACATCATACAGCTGACCGATTATTTTCTTTTCCCTATTGTTTATTAGTGCTATTGGGATCCTTTCTATGGAAGTGCCTTGTCTGCATCCTTGTTCTAGTGTTAATATAATCGCTGATCCGTATCCATAAACCTGAACGTCTGCTTCTGGGGATGAATAAAATGTTTGAACTCAATTTATGAAATTAGGACCACTAGTTTCTTAGTCATATTTAGTTCCAAAAAATAAAAACTTTTCTTTTCTAAGTTAGTCATGGATTTATGTATTGATGTACTTTAGAAAAAGTTTTGAATCTTATTTCCTATAATCATTTAAGTACGGAATTCTTCTAAAGAGGAGCCGGAGGGAGTCTCTAGATACAGGGACGTTCGGGTCGACCTCTTCAGTTTGCTGCCATCATTTCCAGCTACAGATAAATTACTGGAGAATAAATGCTATCTTTTAAAAGATGAATCTGTCACTTTATTTTTCCTTCGGGAAAAAAAAAACAGGTAGGATTTCATCTTTTTGACTCTTTTTGATTGTGTTGGATGAATGAATATTTTTGTCATGGATTTTGAAAATTGTTTCTTCAGGTTACTGTCGATATTTTATCTTTTTGCTGCTTTTATTTTGTATTTCGGTGTTTTATTTGAGCGTGATCTGTGTTTAAATGGATGGCAGGGGATGTTTTTGCCCATTTAAACTTCCAACTTTTCACTTTATTACCTTTTACTTGCTTCAAAATTCTGACTTGTCAAACATGCTTTAAATGGTAAGACCCCTAAAATTAGTTAATATCTTCCACTTCCTATTGGCGTGGACGCGATCAGTCAAGCTGTTTCCCAGAGAGTTTGACTGGTGAGCAAAACACCAAACCACAGCTGGTATTTGTGCATAAACACACGCTGGAATCCCATCTCCGAATTGCTCTCATCGCTTGAAAGTTTTTCCTCATACTTTTTCAAAAGCTGTTTTCTTTGTGTGATTTGTATTTGATGTATTTCATTCAGTTTTTTCTTTTCATTTCAAGTTTCGATTTATTTATTTCATCCTCACGTATCTAAATGTCCACCAACTATTGATATATTTTTTTCTTTTACAGCACATTCTAATGTCATAAAGTCTTCAGTGAATTCATACTATGAATCATAATTATTACAATCCATACATACATACATGTATACAACCTGTTACCTTTGTGTGAACTCTATATTGAAATTTCAATTATTTACATATTTTACTTGTACATATAAATCTATACACATGTATCTATTCATATATACACATACACACATATGCATAGAAATATAAACATATATACAGGACTGACTCAGAAAATTAGAATATTGTGTTAAAGTTCTTTATCAATGCAATCAAAAAAACAAAAAGTACTTTTTCATGATATTCTAATATTTTGAGGTAGGATATTTGAGTTTTCTTAAGATGTAAGCCATAATCAGCAATATTGAAATAATAAAAGGCTTGCAATATTTCAGTTGATTTGTAATGTATCCAAAATGTATGACATTTTTGTAATTGCATTACAGAAGATAAAGAACTTTATCACAATATTCTAATTTTCTGAGACAGTCCAGTATATATATTTATACACACGCATACATATTTATGTATGTATGTCAGGGGGTAGTGGACTAGGGAGTGTTCAAGTTACCATCCGGGAAGTAAGAGTAACCCTCCGGGAGTACATCAGGAAGATTGCCTGCAATGATGACCTTCTGAGTGAGTGCCTCGAGCAGCAGAGGCCCAGTAAGGAGAAGTCGGAGTTGCTCTGCATGCCATGGACCGTTGACAGCTTCAAGGAGCGGCTGACATTGCGAAAAAACATATAAATGTCTAGAATAGGCAGTACTGGTAGAGGGCACAAAGCTATGCGATTATATGATGAGAGGTGAAATGACTTTGAGGGAAAAAGATTAGTTGCAATGATAGGAAGATTTTGACAAGTGGTGATAAAGTCGGGTTATTCGCAATTAAGAAATACTGTACATTACAAAAAATACACACTACACAATGGAGGGCATGCTGGAGACACATTTGAACAGTCGGCTCATATGAACAAGATTTCACATTAGATACCATCAATGATTTATCTTAATAAAGCCACTTATGTGTCTGTTGCAGTGGCAACTCAACCAAATAATGTGACCAAAGTGTAAAACAATTAAAATAACTATTATTTTCCAACCCATATGTATGACGTTGATGTGGCTGATTTGGTGATACTTGGGACGGAATGAGCATCGAGCGAGTCTATTGAGAATTCGGAATTTTGACAAGATGATTGGTCCAAAGTTGCAAATATATCCTTACATGAGAAGACTTTGCCTCTCCACATCCATCCAGACATTGGGCGATGGCGTGCAACTTTGAATGAATGAGAAAAAAGGGGTGACACGGGGGCACTGAAAGTGAAAGAGGAGAAAGACAGAGAGGGATGAAAATTATGGGCTCTGAGGGAGTCTGGTGAACTCTCAGCGTGTGTCATCATAAAAAACATTTCTACATCATTAGCAACCAAAGATGCAATAATGCAGCAAACAATTCCCCCTTCTAAAATAAAAGACTGTGTGTGTGTGTGTGTGTGTGTGTGTGTGTGTGCTGACAGTGGGTGGATGGAATTGTTATTTTTTTCCATTTGCTACATCTTTAATGTAAAACACTTCCACCCTATCTCTTCTTAGAATTCAACTAAATGAAGAAGTAAATTTACCAAAATGGTCTTTATTCACAGTAATGCTTTAACACAGATTTAACTCAATAAGTAAGTGCTTTGTTATGTGTGCCGCGACATAAAAAAACATACATAAAAAAAAACTGGTGGGGGTCTTAAATGAAAGGGGACTGCTGTGAATAAGTCGAAACTGCTGGATGGAAACGTTGGACGTGCCCAGCCAGTGATCCGCTGAACGGAGAATCGTAATGACATGGCACAGAAACGGTGCATCAAACTAATTTGACACTGAATTCAGACCATTGCGTGAGTCTCTGTTGGTACATTTAGCAGATTCATAGCCGTTGTTGCACTTCACTGAACAAGGAGTCACAGCTGGTACTTGCTTTAACAGCCCTGAACACATGGCTCATAAAGAAACACGTACCTCCAAATATCTAAAACATCCCACGCGCGCACACACGAACACACATGCGCACAAACAGAAGTAAGTAGATCTCCATTTAAGGGACTTCAGTGATGCTATGCAATTCCTTCCGTCCTCCCAGGACCCCTTCCATGAGTAACCCTAACTTACCCATCAATAATCGGCATCATCGGGGGCAAAATAGATGAACGGGCCAGAAAGACTATTCATATAAGTGATCGAATTATCCGGTGCCATGAATGAGTGCTATACCGTGAGAGGTCAAGGTGGCAGACTTTGGTGTCATAGCAGGCAAGACAAGAGAGCTGCAGAAAAAAAAAAATACAATTTTAATTAAGATATGTTTTCCTGCTATGAAAATACTTTAAATGTCACTGTTACAAAAATGACTGATGTTCAATCAAATATACTCATAGACAGCCTCTTTCCCAAAGCCATCACCACACAAATCCACCAAAAAACACATCTCCAGACTCTTTTTCCCGCCATCACTCCAGTGCAATAACTTGTAGTGTATTATTCATTGCTTTTTTATTTAATCTACATGCCTAGTCAAAGTTTGTCAAGAATTTAGTCAACAAGTGCAATATACCCCATCTCAAAATGTTTCCAAGAACCTCTGTTTAAAAGAATATTATTGATTGCTCCAGTTGCATATCTCACATTAATGCATTGCTTTAATTTATCACAATTATATTGTGATTTTGTTTTATTTTGAAAAGGCTGTGACAATAAAAGCCTATTCTATTCTATTCTATTCTATTCTATTCTATTCTATTCTATTCTATTCTATTAAGAATGAATTAAGCAGGGAAAACAAATGCTTTCATTTTGTCTTAAAAGAGAGAAATAAATGTCTTCAAAGTTTTATACTGAATACTGAATAAACAGTCATTTCTACTGTGCAAAAAAAATCACCTTTTGAAATGACATGACGGTTTTTGAAATCTGCTTTTCACATCCAAAATTCAATTACCTCTAAAATGAGCCTGCTTTTTCACTAAAGTTTAAAAGCAGATACTTAAAAATGAAAGAAGTAATCTAAGGTCTTCTCAATCCAGGCGGGAGCACATAAAGAGGTAGTGTTTAGAGGCGAGACAAACACAGAAAGCTGTCATTGAAGACAACCAAAATGCCATTAATGACAAATATAACCCAAAAAAAAAAACAACTTTATAAACTAAAAGCTGCTCTGTTTCCACAGCCAGAGCCAGCTATTAATGCTGGAAAATTCTGCTGACTGTGTGAATGTACATAATAATTGTACTACCAGTAAATCTGACCATCCAACTCACTTTCAAGATGTATTCTTGTGCCATTTCAATCAATACTATTACATTTCATTTATTCAGGTGGGGATGAAGTGGTGTTAAATTGCTTTTGGGAGCATATGAAATAAAGATACATCGCCGAATGTGTCATATCGCATAAAAAGACGACCGACAATCCAAAACAAATCCTGCAGGAGATTAGGGTGTGGAGTAGTTCAGCTCTGCTGCGTAAGTTCCCATGGCGATGCTTTACACTAAAACACCTTTGTAACACACAAAATGAACCTGTTGACTTGCTGACACGACAACCAAGTTTTCTTATTTGGGCTCCAGGTCAAACAAGGTAAGAAAGTTTGTACGTCTTGTATCTTTGAACAGACTGTGTGCTAAGAAGTGCATAAGTGCAGGAAATATAATTAAGATGAAACATAACACATTCATAGAATACAGATGTTATAGTACAAACATTTGAGAAGTGATTAGTAAACTCTATAGCTACATTTTAAATACCTTTAGTTGTAATTGTCCTGTGATAGTAAGAAATGATTTGAACATTTTATCATTGTGAACATTTTTTCTTGCCTGTGAGACATTTTTTTTTAAGGTATGTGAATCTGGGGGCTATGAGGCGACGAAGATTGAGTGTTTTCAAGAGCATCATTCTATTTTCTCTCAAGCCTGAACCAAAACGATTTCCCAGAGATGGGCTTGATCTAGTAAGACGTTCAAAAAAGAGCAGAAAATCGGTCATTCTAACCCACTTCTGTGGGTGTCAGCGAAAAACAACTGTATCAGCTACAACAGATCCTCGCATAGTGGAGACGACAGGATCACATCATGGGGCTTTTGAGGTTTGATATACTGAGATGTGGAGTTTTTAAGGGGAAAGCAAAATGACTGTAACTGCAAAAAAAGTAATTCAAGCCAGTGGAACTAAAGGGGTTTGCAGGAGAGGTAAACATTTTGATGTGATTCAGCAAAGTCATCTAAATATTATGGGAAATATAAATTACACAATGTGAAAAAGGCAGCAGAAAGTATTTGTGACGTGAACCCAAGGAAGATCATTTGCTCAAAAAGCATGAAAAGAATTGTTTTATAATCTCAGTTTATAACATCTATTTTAACCCGGGGTGCTGCCATTGTTTTACAAGTGCAATGCATGCTGGGCTGATGATGCACAGAGGTTGCTGATGTTAACTTTGGTCTTCCAGTAGTGTTAACTTTCGCTCGGTACTCTACTGTATATCGGTAATAATGCCACATTGTTGCTTTTAGGTGCAATTTCCAATCTAAGGGAAACAAAGGCCCTGATACAGCTTTCCGAGGGCCAAGAGGAGAAGAAACGAGTGGGATATTGCTTGTGGACGTGCACGACTCGCCGCTTCTCTCTGTACGAATTTGATGCATTTAAGTGTTCCGAGTTTCAACCGGACAGCAAAACCAACTGCTTACAGTTTTCTTTCACAAGCATGCAAAAAGGGCAGATTGAAGCCCCGCTTGAAGAAACGCACAGGCAGGAGACGGTGGATGTTAAGCCTGCAAAGATGTCAATAACCCGCCGCTGCAAAAGTAGCATCTGATGACGAGAGACTGGACATCGGCAATATCATGGAGGAAACTTATGACCAGTCAGCCACTCAGTCAGCACAGAGGTCTGTAAGTCTACAGTAAACAACCATTGACAAAAAGCGAAGTTTCTCACAACACACACCCTCTGTGTTTGCATTACAATGCAGTTGCCGCATGCACATCAGCGACTTTTGCCCACTCTTGCCTCTTGGTGTTTCTTTTTGAATTATCAGCGTTAACCTCCTCGCTCACGTGTCTCTTGAGTTCAAATGGCAAGGGTTGCACAGATGACATGTTTTGCACCATATGGTAAAATGAATTGGACTGAGCCCAGGTCAACCTTGTGATGTCACACTCCTGACAGCATTGCGACATAAACAACAATGGTGGCTTACAAATACCTTTTTTTTTTTTTACAATTTCATACAAACTAAGAGCTTCTGGTAAAAATACGTAGCTGGTAAAAGTATTGATTTCAAGTGAAGAAATTCAAGTCCAGTGGCTGCAACAAGAAGAGTTTGACAAATAGGACAATAACTTCTTGGTAACCGTGTATCCCTTTCAGTTTATCTACTGTTTGTTTTTGGACTTTGGGGACCGGGAAAAAACCCACACAAGCATGTGAAGAACATGAAGCCCAGCCACCCACTGGCTTATTTCAGTGTCCTAATGGTAGAGCTATTTCCTTTTGGAAATAGCATTGAATTGCATTGTCCTAATGGGTTTAACGCTGAGGTCTAACATTCAAATGATACTCACAAAGTCACACAAATGCACAATTATGCACACAATCAAAGAAGAACATCTTTGTAATGTATGCACCATACTGAGTTCAAGCCGTTATATTCAGAATTTGATAAATCTCTCAATGCAGCAGGCAAATAGCCTCAGTAATTATGGCTTTACATCTGGCAGACTGGCAGTGTGCGTGATGCATGTGATTAAGGAAACAGAAATAGGAAAAGACGGTGTATTTGTTTTCTTTTAATTCTATTTTTGATACTTGTAAGTTCTATGAGAAGGAGTGACAGGTAATTTATCATGATCCTTTTTTTATTAACAATAGATCTCGAATTCCTTTTTTCATGACTCAGCAGCTCTTTTCTTTCTTTTTGTCTACAGTACCAAGAGTAGGCCAACTAAGAGTGTTCTGCACCTTCCAACTGTAGGCAAATGTTTATATACATATATGTGCATATAGTGTCCATGTGTGTGTGTGTGTGTGCGCTCTCGTGTGTTTGCGCTCTCAGGAGACATTGTGACTGCATGTGAAAGGCTGTTTATACACACCAGAATCAGAGTTGTTGTGTGAGGAATAACAATCAAACCACCATTAGTGTGTGTGTGTGTGTGTGTGTGTGCTCACGCGTGAGCGTCTGTAACAGAGCCACAGTGAGCGTTTTATATAATCTGCATTTACTCATGAGCAACTGTAATTGTTAGGGCACTGTGTGTTGATGTCTAGTATTAAAAGGAGCACGCTGTTTGTGTGTGTGTGCGCATATACAAGGTTACATAGAAATGGCGGAGGAAGAAAAACTGATGCTCTAACCCAGTTGAAAAGGGAAGAAAAAGATGGGCCATTGCACTGGTTGACTTTTAGCTGGAAAGCCAAAGAGTTCTGATCTTATCCATCTGGTCCCATGACCTTTTTTTTTTTCCATCTGAGTCTGTTCACCCACGGATTTATTGTGATTCTAGTAAGACTCGCTTGCGGGATCGTGTGTCGGCAGGGGGAGGACGGACGGCTCGATAATGAACACACAACCCTTTAACAGTAATCTTGAGCTATTTTTAAAAATAAATTAGAGCAAAAAAGGTGCTGCAGATGAATTTATACTCTTTCCACTTCCTTTTGAAAGATAATTTGAGTATATCTGGGGTCAGTCCAGTGTTGAGGGAAGTACTGGCACAAAAGGTAATTGTCTACATCAAAGTGCGTCTTGCGAAAGCGCTTGTTTTAGCACCGGTGGGCTCGGTTTGTTATTTCAAGTGTCGGATGACATTCTGAGAATAATCGCTCCACATACACGTCTGTTTTCATGCTCCTCTAAGGTGGTAAATGGTACAACGTACTGGACTACTGAGTGATGGGTTTCGCTTTCATCCCGCTGCACTGTCGTTGTGTACTAATTCCAAGTCAACACAATAACACCGGCTAATAAAATGTCCATCCCGTCTGCAGTAGATCTTCAAAGGATCTCTTCTCTGTAAGCCGAGCAGGTTTCTTCAGAAAAAAAAGATGCTTTTCTCTCTGTTTTTTTTTTTTTTTTTTTCATTGTCCTATTTTTACAGAGGTTTGCCTGTGACTGACAGACGACGGGTCCAGGTTAAACCCTGAGTCCGCGGGGATTGGCTACAATCCTCTTGTGACCCGGAGTGCCGGAAAAGTGGTACAGATAATGGATGAATGAATGAATAAATGAATAAATGAACGAAGCGGTCTATCGAACCAGACAAAACGTTCGATGGCAGAATGGCGGTCTTACATTGATCATTTGCTCAACAAACCAAAACATGTTGTCAATAAATACTGTCCCACAAAATGCTCACAGTAAGTCTTTTTTTTTTTTGTAACCGAAAGCATCTGTTACAAAGTTCACGCCACATCTGCGGGGATCTTTTTCACACTGTTACCAAACACTGATATTGCTTTCTCACAAACATTAACCACCACAGGCAATATCCAGGAGAGTAGCTGTACTGAAAAGACGACGCTGTGTTTTACCATTGCAAGCCAACTGCAAATACAAACCACCTCGCCTTTTCCCCCCTGGTGTGTGTTACACTCGATAATACGGATGAAAATAGCAAACAGAAGGCAGCGCCAAAGCTCAAAGAAAGGTCAAAGTGGGTCAGTCTTTCAAACAAAACCTCTACTACCTTAATTTAAGACACTGATTATATTAACAAAGGGATAAAGAGTTGCAGGAGATCTAGACTTAGGCTATCAGATTGCAAATCAGGAAGAAATAACCACGCCTGACCAGTTGTTGTTGGCTAAATACCAGCAGGGCTGTAGAATCAATCGGCCGGGAGGGGGGCAAACGCCAATTGAACGCTTTTCCACTGAGATTAAAAGCCAGATAAAAGCAGGTGTTTGTTGGTTTCTTTCTTTTGTTTTTTTTTTGTTTGTTTTTTCAGACCAATGCATCAAAACATTCGGTCTCCCCGAAAGCTAAAAGAAGCAAATTTTAACTTCGCAAGACCATTGATATTACATGTTTGCTCACTAATGTACTGGTTTCAGTCATTCTTTTATCATCCTTTTATTCAACATGTGCCATGCAAGTGTAACTGATATCATCAGGTATTTAAAAAAGTCCTGAGCAAAATCACAGCTACACAGTCTCTCTAAAAAAGACCAAAAAAAAACAACAACCAGAAATTCTAAGTCATAATAGTCACAACAGTCTGTGAAAATGCAGTCTGAAAAATCTCAGACACTTAAAGTGCACACTAGTTTTCAATCAAGTGGAAATTCAGTTATGATTTTTCAAGACTTTCATTAAGCTTAAGCAGAACCAAGTAAAAAAAAAAGACATGTCTCTGTTTGGCCTAAATATAGCGTTATAATATTTCTTCTAATTAGTATTTAATGATATCTCCAGTAGCTGACCCAGCTCTTTTTATACAGATTTTTAACCACTTTAAGACATAAAATTGACAAAATAATGAGCCGAAATGATTAGCGATGAATCTCATTGAGCATGAAGTCAAGATGTGAGCTCGACTGCAAGTGAACTCTGCTACGCTCGCTTCTGTGTCCAGGAATTTCTGCATGTCCTTGCCTTTTTAGCTAGATATTTTTGACGTCATTTGTTGTGTGAAGCTCTTCTATGCATTCCCTTCTCTTTGAGCAGCAGTTGTTATTATCACACCAAAGTTACACTATCGAGAGAAACCTGTATTCTCGCTGCGGTGGTGTTATAAGCTGGTGGCAACAGAGCATTTTTACACGACACAATAAAGAATATTCATGTCCAAGTCGTTGCCAAAGGAAAAAAAAACAAACTATTCAATGCTTCATCAGATCACTGATAAACCTACTGACTCTCATTGAAACAATAAACTGCTACAGGAAAAAGGAGAAACAGAATTATAAAGGGAAAAAAGTAATTAGTACAGACAGTAATTTATGGCAACGCCAGCTACAGAGTTGAAAACACAACTAATGCGCATATAAACGGAGGGTTTTGTCAGCAAAGCTACATTATAAACAGTGTGCTTCCTCTGCAAAATCTGTAGTACCTCTTTTTTATCTACACTTTAATACCTCGCTTGGAATACATAGACGCAAGGAAACACGAGGCGCTGGTATCAAGAGGAGCGCAATATCGCTTCCACGTTCTATTCTGTATCTATAATAGTGCTACGTTGGTTATTGGATCAAATTAAAAATCAAATCATTGTCTGCTTTCCACAAGACCCAAATTTGAAATCACATTGCGGGCATACGTGTTGGCTGTTGATAATCGCTGCCGTTCGAAAATGATAAAATGAAATCTCCTTCTTGCAGGTAGAAAAAAGTGCCCGGCAAATTGTTCGGATGGCTGAACGTGAAAACAAAGTGTGATCGGAAATGGGAGCGGCGGAGTGGAAGGGATTACAGCTGCTTGAGATAAACTACTAAACGGCACCGGGAAGAAACGTGAGAAAGAGAACAATTTAGGGATATAAAAAAAGCAAACAAACAAACAAATAGGTTCCCTTATCATTCACCACCCTCGCATTTAATCAGTCCAATCAATTCTCCTTGTGGTATTTTTAAAAGCTGGGTGTAACGTATAACAATAACGCAACGCCCTAAGATTCCAAACATGGCAATACATACTCAAAAGAGTGACAGAAGATGAAGCTAATGGGAATTTTTATTGACAGAGGCAATTTAACCCTCATACGTCTCGCTCCGTGGCATCACTGAGCTGCACAGTGCCAACGCACGCGTGCACAAACCAAATCGCGCCATCCATTATTCACAGCCGAGGTCAGCAGGTACGATCGGGCGGAGGGTCTGAGGTTTTCGCCGCTTCAGCTGAGAAATTGGACTGACAACACAAAGGCAGAGTCCGTATTCAACTTAGCTTGCATGTTACCGCCGGTCCTCTGTCGTGCTGACTTGAGGCTTTGCAGATGACGCTGCGCAGAGGGGGAGCATTTTGCAAACTTAAAGAGGATGCGGCTGCTTTGATTTAGAGATTGAATAAGAGATGTTTCCTCTGAGATTGAGATAAAGGTGAGGTTATAGGCAAACACTTCAAAATGTACACATCTAGCGGAAAAAAACAAACAAACTCCAAATCCCCATCTTAAACACTCTTATAGCTTAAGCAGATGAAGTTAAGGAAATCTGAACTTGAGAGGAAGCGATGAGTGTGTCCAGATAATTTGAATTTGTCAAGCTCACATCAAATATAAGGAGAAAAAAAAAAGAAAGAAAGCAAAA
This sequence comes from Fistularia commersonii, assembly GCF_037954325.1. Taxonomy (NCBI): domain Eukaryota; kingdom Metazoa; phylum Chordata; class Actinopteri; order Syngnathiformes; family Fistulariidae; genus Fistularia; species Fistularia commersonii. Next base: position 5,464,218 of record NC_141318.1, read on the forward strand.
ACAGTGAAAACAGAAATAACTGGATGATGACTCTATTCACTATTCCTTCCTCTGCTGTTCACGGCCAGCCAAAAATGTGATGTTTGTTCTATTTATCCTGGACTGACCTGGCAAAATGAGGTCATGCTATTATCGAGACAAAACAAGATACTAAAGATGCTGATCCGAGTCCAGTCACCTGTACGAAGAATAGAGGTTTCCCTTTAGTAATCTGTCATTATGCACGCTTTTATTGCTCTTATTTTTGCACGCTGGCACATCAAGACTTCTAGAAGACAACATTACATCAATAATCTGTGACACGTGTTAGTCGCTTAATTGATACAGATTTTGTATTGTTCGGTTGTTTCCCATGAATTCATGTGGATTTATTGAACATCTGTTCAAAGTTGTAAGCAAACGCACCCCTGCACTCCAGCTGGTGACGAGTATCAAAACTGTGACGGTAAAACAACAATCCCTCGCATGCAATGAGAGGATGTAATGATGCTGCAAGGAAAGGCAGACGGATGTGTTTTTCAGAGGTGCGTCAGGTCGGCATCCATCTAGTGCAACATCTTCCTATCATATCCCTATTTTTCAACGCCGATTTAGTTATTTTGATTGGCTGAGTCGATTGCATTCTCAGTCAAACTGAAGCAGATCAGCGTTCGATTGTTGTCAAGTCAAGGCCACCCTGTCTTAGCCATCTAGACTCACTTGTAGTGAGAAGACATGGAAATAGGTAGGGTCTACGATTTGCTATGGTGTTATCGTATAAGTTTTTACTTACATAAACCCCAGAGCAGTAAAGATGCAAATTGGTCCGTCCGCTCCTCTCAGTTCAGTTGCTCATGATGTTTTCATTGCAGCCTGGATGATCCTGCAGAACACGGGAAATTAATTTAGAACATACAGCGGATCTTTTTTTTTTTATCGAATTCAACGATTGTCTCAAGAAGAAGAGGAAAGTTATTTATTTAGTTGTAATCAGTTACACATACAGAACGACATCAGTGAAATTTGACCGCTGCATTGAAGCCATCATCAATGAACCATGAGTGGCAGGTGGACACTCATCAGAGCAGTTCGGGGCTCAGTATCCTGCTCAATAATACTTTTACAGGCCAAGAGGAGCTCAAGAATCAAACCATGATCAACTCATCAAAAAAACAAAAAAAAATTTTGTTGTTTCTCAGGCTAGTCTATAATCCTGGTTAGAAATTGCAACAACCTCTTGCATTGCCTTTTGCGTAGACCCGCTACCCCTTTTTGCATTGAAAACAGACATGAATGAAGCTAGTTTCTATTCCAACAGTGGAGTGCAATAATTAATTCCTGTTGCCTATGTGCAAGAACTATATATCTATAACAACTCACAAAAAAAAAAAAAAAAAAATCTTAACATTTCTAGATTGTCCGATGAGAGGCATGCAAAACCCTGAGAAATTATTTACATTTGTTTCTTTTTATATATTACCGACAAAACAACGGTGCCCATACCATGGGTGGCATGGTAGCGCGGTGGTTAGAGCTTCCACCTCAGAGTAAGAAGGTCCTGGGTTAGATTGTGATAAGGATGCTTTTCTGTGTGGTGTTTGCATGTTCTCCTCAAGTCTCTGCGGGTTTCTTCTGGGTTCTGTGGTTTCCTCCCGCAGTTCAAAAGCATGCAGCGGGTCTCTGAATGTGGACCCTGTGATCGAGCGGTAACTTGTGCGGGGCGAAGCCTGCCTCTCGCCCAGTCACTGCTGGTATAGCCTTCGGTCCCCCATGACCCTGCCACGGGATAAGCAATATAGATGCTGAATAAATGAATGGCGAATAAAAAATGATGGATCGGTATGCATGTAAACCAAGAGCCTGAATGTAAAAAATGACAAATAAATCCGTAACTCAGGGCTCACAGGCTTAAGATTAAGTGGCTTTTGTTGTCATGGATACATTTGTGAAATGTGAAAAATGCTCTTGGAAAATAAGGTGGTACTACACTACCTTATAAAATATCTTGTTACTCACGGTAGATAAATAAAAAATAAACTCTCTAGACTGACCCCTCACATACACGGGTACCCTTTGAGTGATTAATTGCGAGTCACTTGTGAAAATGTGATAAATATCTCTAACCTCCGCTGCAAATAGATGGCAAGGATAATCGATACATGATCAATCCTGGAGAGGGATCTTAACAAATCAAACCTCCGCATCTAGTTCTCGGCCTCTGTTCGTCTTTGTCCACGACAGCATTCTTCTTTATCTCCGCCTTCCCTTCAGCCACCCAAACTTTGCCACTGCTCACTCGATTTTTATTTCATTTTATCTTTTTTCAGGTTTCAGCCTATATAGGCTGAGCTCTCCAGCAGTGAATGTACCTGTGATGGGATTATGCTGAGTAGCTGGGCACCTTGGACAAACCCATACATTTGAAAACCACCTTGCAGTTAGACAGTATTTGAGGCAATGGATCAGCCAGGGTCTATATAGAGGAGGTAATGTAATACGAAACAATAATAATAAAAAAAGAAAAACGTAGGGGAGTTTAATTGCAGATGGTGCATTTCGGTGCACCTCCGTGAGAGACTCGGAGCGGACCCTTAGACGCTGCGAGCTGACAAGTTTGGCACTTTTGAGCTTAACACTGGCAATGAGGGGTTGCCTGGAGGTTATTTACAGCTGAATGTTCTTAGCTGGATTATTTAAATGTCTGCATTGGGCAAGTTATCTTCAAGCCTACAGTGGGGGAGCAGTGACTCACAGGATAATGCACCATCAGTTGGATAACCACACATTTATTAAAGTCCACTGCCACATATGATCCATTTACCACTCGGCTGTTGATTCAATTGGCAGACAAAAATTTATGAGAACTTTTGGCAAATCCATCACTCCTGCCTGTCACCAGAATCTGACCTCTCAGTGAATAACACTTCGGAGATGATCATTTTTCACAAGCCAAATGTCAATCTAGCACCACTGATGTAGGCCAGTGTCTGGAGTGGCAAATTTCAACACAAGCCTCCTTTCGCCTTGTGCTCCGACTGCCCGCGGACCTGCCGGTTCGGTCCAGCTGGCACCGAGAAGGACGGTCATGACTTTGCCAGAATGGAGGCTGTGCAGCCGCTCATCTGAAGCAAAGTGGAGCTTATGCTCAGGAAGGCGTCGTTTTCTCAGAACACGTCCAAATAAACTGAAGTTTTACAATGCTGAAATGGAGTCCTAGCGGCAAGCCTCTCCAGACACATTTGCTAATGAAAATCAGCATTCCCGATAGTTTTGGAAATGATTCTGCGGAACACGTCTAAGACATCGGAAATCACCTCGAGGACTCTTTTGATCAACAGGTGTAATGATTTATTATTTTGCCCAATAAACATAACGTTTACCGAAATAAAACCAACATCTGCATATGCAATGCTCTGAAATTAAGTTTCAGAGGTAGTGAGCAGGCATTTGAGTCTGCAACTAACATTCAACGTGATGTTATTGGGTTTGAACCAAAAACCTACCTTTTTAAGTTAGAGCCCTGTCATATAAAATACAGAGCTCGTAACCCTCTGGCTAGTTCTTCCAGAAAATGTCTGAAAACCTTGACAGATGTGTAACTTAACAGAAGACAGGATCAGTTGATGCCACTTATAATAATATGCCATGTTGCAGATATGGATGTACGTTAGCAACAACAACAAAAAACAAGCAAACAAATAAACAAAATCAAAACAGGACTTGCATGTTTTTAACTAATTGCAGTAAGTAATTATACACAAGACAAGGGAAAAACAGCTGTTCCTGTTCTGAGATACAAAGGTAGTGACAGCCTCCCCCGGTTAAATGTTGCCTTGCTACCCCTTTAGGATCTATAGTTGTCTGCCGTAATTGTACCTCTATTTATCTCTGTCGACAGCTTGAACCATTTCTCTGCCGGGGGGGGGGCAACATATGCCCATTAGGCAAATGGGGAAATAAGATGTAGCTGTTATTACCGGTAATAGTTTTTATTTTTAATTATTTTTTTAAAGGCCGTTAATGATTGGTAGGTAAAGAGAAATGGTATGAAGCTTTAGTAGGTGTTTGACCCCTGAGGCTTTTTGACCAGCAGCGCTCCAGATAATACGAGGGGCTGATTGTATGATGATGCAGTGTAATGGTCGTAGGAGTCCCTGTATTGGATTTCAATGGGCCATAAAAGGCCAGTCGTGTTACCTAGTAACGCGACCATCAGGTGTTATTAGGTTTGCGATGCTCTATTAGGTGGACACGGGCTCATAGCTTTCCTCCTTCCTCTTTAATAGAAAGTTCTGGCCATCAGAGTTCCATGACTCCCGCTCTAGTGATTTAAATTAAAGTGCAGAGGCGTCTTATCCAAGGGCCTACTCTCTTTGGAGGTGCAAACAAAGGGGGCCTGTCATAAAAGCGTGCGGCGCGCAAATTTGCTAGACGAGGAAATGGTTCGAAATGATCATTTACAACAAGTCCGAAACAAAAAAAATGGAAAATGTCCAAATTGATTCGAAAAAACCCTAAAGCTGGCTTCCGGCTAACATGGAGAGTCGGTTTATTCCATCAGAGCACAGCACAATGTTGGAAAGAAGAGAAAGGCTCAGTAATAGCTGAGATTGTTCACCGCTGTCCCAATTATATAGACAGAGCTGTGGCCTCGGGACCCGACTTAATGACCATAATAAGGCTTGTCTGTCCCTTCAAAATCAGCTTAGAGTGCATCTACGCTGACCTACAGTATTGTCGTGTGCTCGGTACAATTCAAATAGGCAGTATGAAAGCTAGCAGATTGTTTTAGGGATGGTTCGGGGTGGAGCCGGGCGTCTGGAACCGTCTGCTGTCTACGCATTTGTCCAAGCGGATAAACTACGTCCTCTCCCCCCTCGATTCACCTCGACGTTTTGACGATCAATTTAAACTCGAGCATTTCTCGACGCTGCTTTTTTTTTAATTCATCTCGACAGAGCGGCCTCTGATTGATGACAGGTACTTAGCGAAAAGTCCGGAAACTTAATACCGGGCTACGTTCGTTCGGGCGGTAACCACCTCCCGGAATAGGGAGAGAGAGTTTCCGCATAGCAGGAAGAACTTTTCACAAACTTGTTTTTTTTTTCTTTTGCCCAGGATTGAAACAGGGGTGGTGAGGTTTGAATTAATCAGAGTAACCTTTGTGGAGTGCTGCTGCAGCACTTTTTTTTGGGGGGGGGGGGGGGACCGTAAGGAAACAAAGATAGAGGTAAGGGTGGAGAAGGAGCTTGCACGTGTCCACGCGTCCTCATGGGGAGGGAATGAAAAGCCCTACAGGCCATCCTGGAATCAGTGTTACACTGAGCCTGTTATTGCCCGAGATAAAATCCACCCAACCATGACTTTTAAATGTATCCTCATCGCAGACGGAGCTGCTCGTAATCTGCATCAACATTCGGCCGCCGTGTTTTCCATCCGCACGACAAAACCCTGCCGCTCCGAACTCCATGTTTCCGATCCCCCTATCAATATATCTGCAATCGTACAAATGTGCGATTAGGAGGGAAGGGAGTTTCCGTCAGAAGCTGGAAACTGCAACCCCAGCCACCCAACTAATAAACAAACAAATAATTTTGAAGTTTAAATCAAATGGATCAAAATTAAAAGAAGCTTATATTTAACGCTTTCTGTGTTTGCTGGTGTTCACCTTCGGGGTTGGCTGTAACAATACTGACCTCCAGCGTGCGCGGAGAAGGACAGAACCCCCCCACCCCCACCCTCACCCCCCACACACACACACCCACCCACCCACACCCCACACACGCATACATACACACACGCACACACTCAGAATTTTGACTCCTTCCAACCAACCCCGCTGACTTACACCGGGTGGGCTCTTAATGCTGAAATAATCCTCCAGTCCACTGCGGCTCCCCTCGGCCACTACGCACGGACAATGCACGCACACACACATGCATGCGCGGCTGCGCGTGGACGTGCACGCACCGGGTATACATTTGCCAAGCGCACCGCCGGCAGGAACCCGGACTGATATTCTAACTGTTCTTAACATTTATCACCCCCGATGGAAAGGCGATTTTCCTAGTTTATCGTCCGTTTTTTGTTTTTTTTTTCCTCCCAAATCTCTCTCCTCTAAAAAATTGCTGACATACCTTTTATCTCGGGCTGGAGAGCCGAATCCTAGTCTTGTTTCTTTTTTTTTTAATTTTTTTTTCCATCTAATATTAATACATACACTTCTTTTTAAATGACACGTGGAGAGTTGGCATATTTATTTTTTTGATTTTACGAACCCTTTCAGCAGAGACGCCGGCGGAGGTGGAGGGCGGGATGCGGGCGCAGGCAGGACGGGAGCGCGGACGCGCCTGAGGACGCATCCCGCACCCAAAACCGCGCCGGGGATCGTCCGCACCTTTTAGGAATAAAGACTTTCAAGTCTCCGTACATTACGACCCCCCCCCCCCCCACACACACACACACACACACACACACCCACCCATCCCCAACCTCCCTCCCTCCTCTCTCTCCATCTCCCTCTCCGTTATCTTGGGCTCTCTCTTTTTTTTCTTTTTTTTTCTTCTTTTTGCCCTTCTAAGAAGAGACTTGCGCGCAGGATGTGGAAGATCGCAGATGAGGAGGAGGAAGAAAAAAATGACATTTCTTTATTTCTATTGTTACATTTCCGCTAAGGTCCTACAAGAGTAGCAATTCTTTTTCGTTATTTACGCGCACTTAGTATCATTTTTTTTTTTTTTTTTTTTTAATTTATTAAAAGTCCGCACCTCGACTAGAAAAGAGACTCAAAAGGATGGATTTTTTTAATTTCTCTTCTTTGGAGGACGGGACACAAGAAGGAAACGTCTCCGCGAATTCCACCTCCCCGAGCCAGTACTCCCAGCTCGCCATCTGGGGTCTGGCTGGACTTGTCAGTTTTCTGATTTTGTTTACAATTGTCGGGAACGTCTTGGTGGTTATCGCGGTTTTGACGAGCAGAGCTCTGAAGCCACCCCAGAATCTCTTCCTCGTCTCCCTGGCGAGTGCGGATATACTAGTGGCGACCCTGGTCATGCCCTTCTCTCTGGCTAATGAACTTATGGGCTACTGGTTTTTTGGCAAAATCTGGTGTGACATCTACTTGGCTCTGGACGTTTTATTCTGCACCTCTTCTATCGTTCACCTCTGCGCCATCAGTTTGGACAGGTACTGGTCGGTGACACAGGCGGTAGAGTACAACTTGAAGAGGACGCCCAGGAGAGTCAAAGGGATGATCGTGGTGGTTTGGCTGATCTCGGCCGTGATCTCTTTCCCGCCGCTGATTTCGATGGACCGCAGCAGCAGCGATACCGACCCCCAGTGCATTCTGAACGACGAGACCTGGTACATCCTCTACTCCAGCATCGGTTCCTTCTTCGCCCCGTGCGTCATCATGATCCTGGTCTACATCCGGATCTACCAAGTGGCCAAGACCAGGACCAGAACGATGTCGGAGAAGAAGAGGGACGTGGATTCCCCGCTGGAGAACGGGATGGACCAGGTAGAGACGGGCAAAGCCGGGTCGGTAAAGTCGAGCAGGGGGGGAAGCGTGAAAGACGCGGAGAACGGTCATTGCAAAGAGCCTTTACCCAACGAGCCGAAACACCCGTCCGCGGACCCCAACGACGACCTGGACGACAGCAGCTCGCTGGACGAGAAACCGAAAAAAAGTTCCTCCTCCTCCAGGAATGACAAGGATTACAAAAAAGACAGGAAGTCCAGCCGCAAAAGCAGCTCCGCCTCTAAACTCTCGAGCCGGAAGTCGTGCGCCAGTTCCAAATCCATGGATCTGTTTTCCTCCCGCCGCAAACGCCAGAGCACGGTTAACCGAAAGAAAGCCTCAGCCGCTCGTGAGAAACGCTTCACCTTCGTCCTCGCCGTAGTCATGGGTGTGTTCGTCGTGTGCTGGTTCCCGTTCTTCTTTTCCTACAGCCTTTACGGAATCTGCCGGGAGTCGTGCAAGATCCCGGAGACCCTGTTTAAGTTCTTTTTCTGGATCGGCTACTGTAACAGCTCGCTGAACCCGGTCATCTACACCATCTTCAACCAAGACTTCCGCAGAGCCTTCCAGAAAATCCTCTCCATGTCGTGGAAACGATCGTTCTGAAGGGGGTCCCCGCGTGACAGGGTACGCCGCCTGGAAGACGCGCATTTAAACGGTCCTAAACCGTAGGATGAAGCGCTCGCTCGCGCGCCTCGCTTTCAGGGATCGCTCCGAAACGAAGGAAGGCTTAACGGCTCAAAGGATTGAACAAGGGTACGGCGAAGGGGTTTAAAATAAAAAAGTGCACTGAACACGTTGACGGATGAGGCCGTTGCTGCTGTAATGTGGGTTTCATCCCGTTCCCTCCCTTCCAATTAACCGATCCTCCCCTTCTTTAGAATACGACAGTCAGACTGGTAGGACTTACTGTGATACATGCACGGCCGCGTGGCCGCACCTTGATGAACTACGCCGGCCGGGAGGAATCTATGGAGACAGCTTATTTATATCGTGACCTCATTCACCGGATGTAACACCGAGGCCTTGACAATCTCCACAGAAGCTCTTGGATTACGTCTCTATCTTTTTATTATGTCGAATTCTCTCGTGGACCAATGGGACGAAGGGGCTCCTTGCTTACTGTTTCAGTAGCAAAACTGTTTTTTGTTTTTCTGTAACACGTAGAAAGACTCATCTCTATAAAAGTCATCCTCGTGCTTCAGCAAACTGTGAGGCGTGGGCAACCATTGGAGCTACAAACACAGTAGCTGAGATGTGTGCTTTTCTTTTTTTTTTTTTTTTCTTTTCTTTTTCTCAGTGAACTCATAAATATGGCTTTGACTAGATAAAGTGGCCTGAACGCGATGCTCGTGTCACAGGCAATTTCTGCTCCGGGGCGTGAGTTTGCATCTCCCTCTCCCTTCTGTGAAAATAGATGGGACGGAGCAGCGCTGCTGCTGAAGATGGACACCTGCTGAGGCTTTTGCCGCGTGTGTGTGTGTGTGTGCGTGCGTGTGTGTGTGTGGATGGATTTTTTTGAAAGGCAACTAAGTGTGTCGTGGAACTGTGCTGTGATCAAGTGAGCTGTAGCCATTAACACATATTATCCCAACTACTGCCACTCATTTTGTATGTTTGCCTGCGTGCGTGTATGTGTGTGTGAGTGTGTGTGTGTGTGTGTGTGTGTGTGTGTGTGTGTGTGTGTGAGTGCAAGCCTGCTCTTTTGGAAAAAAAACGGCTTGATTCTCTCTGGTCAACAGTGTTTCTACTCTCCATTCTAATTTCTGTAACATGTTAGTTTTTTTGGTTGTAACCCCAAAAAACTCAGCCACAGTAAAAACCAAACACCATCAGCTGCTTGCACACAATCGTGCATCCACGCACATTATTGTGATCATGATTAACATCGTAGACGCCGACGTAAGTAACTTAACAGTCGTTATTTTCATCTTCACATCGCAAGTGTTTCTAGCCAGAAGGGCTAATGCTTTTTCCCCTCCTGTAAATACATAAAGACGGTACAGTATTATTGTGTGGTGCCTCATAAATATAAAAAATATATTGTTTGTATAATGACAATGCTTTGATGGAATTTCATGGCACACAAACCTTTGTCCTTTTCTAACATTTTAGAAAAAAAAAAAAAAAAAGATCAGTGTTATCTTCTCTGCTTTGAGCGCATTCGAAACGATCAAAAATAGATGACTTCGGCGGCGTGTGGCGAGAATGCATGGCTGTATTCTTACTTGATGTTTATTCTATACTACATTCAAATCACACGCGCCACAAACGTTCACACTGCCTTGAAATTGGAGTATATGATCAATTGTGGTTTCTCAAGTGCTATCGCTGTGAGGTGGCCTCCTTACATTGTAGTTCAATGGTGAGAAATAATTAGTCGAAGAATATGCTAGATATGGAGCTATCAAAGGGATTTACAGCCGTTTCAATAAATGTGAAGCAGAGGCAAGGCTATGATGTTGATCATTTTAATCTTGGTGAAATAATTAATTTGAAAGTGAGCTTATTTTTGCCCTGCCATCAGTCAAGATGAATGAAAAAAAAAAAAAATTGCTTAGCGCCACATTGGGCTAATAGCTTTTTTTCTCTTGGCAGTTGAGCAGCAACAACAAGTACAAATGACTGGGTTATTCTAAATACTTTATTTTCTCTTCAACGGTAACACAAATCACACAGTCTGTAAATGTTTTATCATTGCATGTAGCTGATGGTTGCTAAGATTAGCCAACATAAGCTAGTGGTCACACCAGACTTAAAATTGGAGTATGTTTAGTGTGCAAGGAAGTGAGGTCAAGCATTTAGTTTTATTGTTTGTTTCTTTTGACCTGTCGGAGAAATGTAACTGATTTTACAACATGTGACAAAAGATGCATATGAACACGTAAGCTGTTGAAACATGTGATCACGTGTAAATATGTATCCATGTGTGAGAGGACAATGGGACTTGAAATAAGAAAAATAGATAGAAATTTGTTTGATTTAAGGGAAAAAAACAGCCTAATGATGCAAGTATGCAAAATGTGGGTTGATATAAAAGAGTCTATGAAATAAGTAATGGAAACCCACAACATTGTTGCCAAGATGATATGTTATCGGTCGAATATTAATGGACTTGAGCCATTTCAAATACTTACTTTGCCATTTATTTTCTTGACAAATTATGGAAGTTTGTTTAGCACCATTTTGTAGTATCTATCAATATGAATAAATACAGTTTGGTGAATTCACTTTCCGTCTGGTTCTTACAGTTCAATCTACAACATGAATGTATAAAGATTTGGACATTATTCAAACCTGGCAGAGGTCTGAATATGTAATTTCTTCTTTTAAACGCTGGATATTCATGTTTCAGGCTCAGACGGGCTATGAGGTGAAATCTCTTATGAAGCATTTGGAATTTAAGTAGCATTTTTATTTCTTGGCTTTAGTACAAAAACTTGGTCAAAGCAAAACTTTGGTGAATGACATTTGCAAATAGGTATATTGAGAGTTTACAACATCTCTTTTATAACTGTGCCTTTTATTTTGACAATCAAGCATCCCTTATCAGCAAGGATAACTATGTCATCCACGGGGAAGAAATTAAAATTTGCTCAGATAATTTCACAATACATGCCAAAAATGTAATGTGTTGTATACCCAATCACCTTCCAATGTAACCTCACATTATACTACATCATCCTGGTGCGACACTGGGACAAAATAAGTCGATCTAGATGTTTGCATTTCCCCACAGAGTGCATTTCCTCTTTATCTGCTATTCTTAATGAGCCATGGACAAGCTCAAGATCAGTATTCTACCTCAGCTCCAGTGCAGTTGTAATACGCAAACTTTGAAAGCCTTGCGTAACGGCTCAGCCCAAACAATGTTAATTATGTAATTGAAGAGCTTGGATGAAATTTAGTAACTACCAGTTGGTAATCTACTTGCGTTCAAAAGGTTTAGAAAATTAGGGGAGAATTGATGAAGTGGCACTTGTGCACTTGGCTGTAAAAATCATTGGGACTCACTCACTAACATCAGCTGTAATTAGAAAAAAGAGAGCTGAAACTATTCCTCCTCCATATGAAAATTAATCTTGGAATTTGATTTTTTTTTTTAAATTAATTTATCTTATTGATACATTAGTGGTGTATTTTCATCACTTTTTACAGCAAAATTTACATATTTATAAAAAAAAAGGTCAAACTTGGTTGATCATAATGAACCCCCCCCCCCCTATATTTTTCCAGGCCACTGTGACAAATTTTTCCTTTGTCAATGAAATCTTCCACTCATTCCCCTGCGCTTGAATCCTCATGAAAATATTTTGTCAGCATATGGCACATTCGCTTGAAATGAAAGATGCATCTAAATAGTGCAAAAGGTGGTTGAGTTCACTGCAAAGTGAACATTATGCAATTTACTTAAAAGGGGAGTATTTATGCCATTATGCCATAGGCACAAAGGTCATGTACCGGGAACGTGTTCTCACGTTAACAGTGATTTTCTTGTTATCACTTTTACCTCATGTGCTAACGGTATGGCTCCCTTGTAAAGAGCATTTCTTGTTTACTTCCAGAAATAGAAATATCATTTAATGTGATTTTGTGTTTGCTCAAAATATCGTGCAGTTAATTTCAGTGCAACCAGTGGGAAAGAGCAGAATTTTTTTTTTTTTTACCCCCGACAACCTATCCGGAGGCAGTGCCCACGACAATTCAGCTGGATTTTTTTTTCTTTTTTTTTCGTTTGCCATTTTGCCAGTTATGGCTCAGTTGGTAGAGGCATGCTGGCATCCTTCGGATTGGAAGGTTGGCATGTTTGATTTTAAATTCCACCGGTTTGTGTGCCAAAGCGTCCGTGAGTGACACGAGACCCAGAGTTTCTCCCGGCGGTCTTTCTGTTCCAGATCTGGGCCTCTTTCCTACTGTGACGCTCCAATGTTTGTAATTGTAATAGCAATTAAATTTTGTCAGTCCCTGGTAACCCGGCGTGAAAATGTATAATAAAAAAATGACAAAGTCTAATGAGTTTAATATTGCAAATGCCTACTGGGATGTAACATCCAGAGAGGAGAGTCTTTTATAGACCGACCAAAAGATGCGACTGACTTCATGAGTAGTTTAAAGTAAATAAATAAATATTTTGATCTAAATCTAAAACAGATCCCAAGTGAGGGGAATTACATTCCTCCCATGCTGTATGCAATATACATTTATACAATATATATTTTCCGGGCCACTCCTGCCGCATAGTGTACTTTCATAAAGCTCAAAAGGTAGTTTTGAAAATGCTGTTTGGTCGCATCGAGTGTGACCCAGTTTCATTTTATGATATTTTCAATTTTCCAACCTGCCGTCGTTTTCAGAATCCCAACAAAAAAGCTATTCTAATACCGTTCTAATGCTGCAACGAAAGCTCTCAGGTGAAAGCGGTAAGTGTGTTAACTTTAGATTACTCAAGTTCCTGCTTTAGGTTGCCAGAGACGAGGTAAATCTCTGCCTAAGCTTTGAGTGAAAGAGTGGAATAAAACGTCCACTGATGGGCGGAAAACCATTAAGACCCATGATGTCAGACTAAGAGGACCGGATGATTTCCTCCAACTTAGACGAAGCATTAAACACACCTTTTGCTCTCGCTCCCTAACCCCACACCCCTTATCCCCCATCGCTTATTAATTTATTCCCCTAAAAAGCTGAGGAGCGTCACCTCGGCGACCAGGCGGGGCGAGACGTGTCATCCGTGACCTTCACTTGTCAGACCGTCTGCGCTCTCCTGCGTCTGCATGTCTTGCCGATTGTTTGCTCCGCTGCTGCAAACATAATGCAGCAACCATCGAAAAATTCAAGATCAGATCTAAAAGCAGTCATTAAAACTCCATTAAGAGTCTTTTCAGGGAAACAGACTCCCATTCAATAGTTTTATGACCATAAGCCGAAATCAGTTTTCCCATCATTTCGCCTCTTCTTTTAACGTAATATTTAAATGTTTAGAGCTGATGCCTCACTGTGAGAAGGTTTCAGTGATCAGTAAGGGCCTGTTTTTGCAGACTTTGTATTCCCTGTGTTCTTCCTTAACATCTCCCAGCCATAGAAAATGAATGAATAGCAATACATGCCAATCTCAGGCTAGAGAGGAACCCACTCACGGGAACTCTGTTACATCGAGAGCTGGGCACAGAGTGGAGTCATTCTATTCAAATTCATCCCAGATGCTTTGAATAAGTGCTTTTAAGCATTATTAATTTCGCAAGCGGTTTAATCTCCCACCCGCTGTTGACTGACCGTTTTCTTTTTTTTTTTTTAAGGTCTGCAGTTGTTTTACACAGCACCTTTGCTCTTCCCATGCGAGTAAAACAAACAAGGTTGAATTTGTGGCGATTACATTTCTCACCGCACATTCGGTGTAGAGGTTTCTCTGGGCTTTATTGAAAAAGTTGCTGGATTAAATAGATGCACAATGGAAACAAGGGGAGTAAAAATAATCGGGCGACTAGAAAATAAAGTTGAATATTTGTCACACTGCTGATAGGAAACTGAAAAAAATATCGCTTGAGTAAATGTGAACAGGTATTTTCTGAGAGAGTGCATCATCAGGAGATGGTACTTGACCTTAGAACTTAGAATGCGCACGTCACTCGCACATTGCAGATTTTGTACTTTTATCAGAAACATACTCTAGAAAACGCATTACTGTTTATCTCTGTTGAGTTCATTTTGGAAAATGTACTTTAAGGAGATTAAAAGCTTTTTCTTATGGTATTCAAACTATGGCATGTGATTAATGTAAGTATATGTAAACGTCACGTCTTTATCGGAGAAGCAATGAAAGTAGTAATAAAAAGGAGTGAAATTGAAATGTGTTTATTTATTAAATGTATTTTGTCATTTTCCATCTGTGTTTTTTTTTTTCTACTGAGATGAAAGAAGTTGAGATTGTATGAAGATGAGTAGAAAGAGAATACTTAAAGTGATGAAAGGAGGTAAAAGTTTTGCAGCGTATCAAACAGTAAGATCCTAAACCTCTCTTTCTGAAACCGGTCGCCGGGTGCAACTACAAACATCGGGGAAGAAAAACCACCGCATTGTGGTTGCTGTGCGCCCGAAAATGTCAATAAATCTGAGGGCCGGAGTTCCCGTGGTAATTCTCTTCATTACCGTTGACATCTGTGTCATTACTTTGTCACTTGCTTACATATGAAACATAAATTATGGAGGCTTAGCAATTTCTCTTGTCTCTCTTGTTGGCACTGGCGACAGATCCAACTAAGCCTGACCTTAAAATCCCTCATCTTCCCCATCTCCCGCTTACGTGTCACAGCAAATATCAGCAGACTGCATGAGTGCTCAGTGGGCGAGGGTGGCAAATCAAGCCAAACCGTAAAGCCGAGCATTTTATGTATTACGTCGCGGCAATAACTCATAAATCTGTAAGATGTATCCAAAAATGTCGGAGGAATCGGCATACGACATAAGAGTTTATATGTCATCCCTTTCGGGGAATAAATCTTTTTTTTTTATATTTAGAAAATTGTCCGACTTTTAGATTAGTTGACCGGAGTTATGAGAGTTCATGCAGCACGTTGAGGTATAAACCGACTGCGGACGTTCTTTCCTCATTTTTCAAAGATATGATTCTAGCTACCACCTTTGTGTGTGTGTGTGTGTGTGTGTGTGTGTGTGTTTGTGAACATCTGCTTCATCTGTTCTCTTCTCAGTATTTCCTCCACCCACACTCAATCTCCACCTCCAGCCTCACCTGCATTTCATGCGTGTACGTCTTTAGGACAGAGCGAATACATTCAAATTACATAACAGTTCATTGTTTGCGTTTTTGCACAAACCATGAACTGTTTCCACAGCCCCTAATCCAAAAAAAAAGATGCACCGGGTCAACTGATATGTGATGATAAAAACAAATTTATGGCAAGAGCAGGATTAAATGAGCCGGTCCCTTTCCCTCTCCCTGCTCTACAGCCAAACAACTTCATTTCTCTCGTCACTCTCTTTATTTCTCTCTCCTGAGGGAAACGGAGGCAGTTTTGGCGATCTTCGGGTCGTAACACATCGACACCAGCAGCTACCGGACATCAAATTCCTAAATAAAAGTCAGAGCCGAGAAGAAAAATGATCCGGCAAATTGTGCTACTTGAGGTTTTTGAAGTAGCGGTTGAAAAACAGGGAAACTGTTTAGTCCAATTACAATTAAACCAAAATTGATCAGGTTAATCTTTTTCACTTTAGTGTTTAAGCTGTTGAGTCCGCAGATTAACAACAGCCCTGATACCGCTGGCCCCGGGCAATTTCCGACCTCCTATCTGCCTTGTCACATAAAATCATATACATAGCTTCATCCAGTACACATATTACGTTTTTATGGAAATATAATTTTGGATGGTTGTTTAATATACGCTTAGGGTGCCCCTTCGAATGGAATTAAAAGGCGGTTTGCTATTTTTCTGCTTGACAGTTTCCAGAGAGCTGGACGCAATCGTACTATTTGTGGAGTTCGGCCGAAACGCTGTCTGTTCGTTATGAATGGAAAAAGTAACTTCTGAAGTTTTATAATCTCAAGTGTTATTAATGAATAAAGAAATTCACATTGACACGCTGATTTGATCATGTCCCGTTAGGTTTTGTGTTCCAGAAGCTCAATGTTACTCTGTTAAATTGCTTCTTTAAATGATTATTTCAGCTATTTTCCTTTCCTTCTTTCTTTATGATGTATCCCACTGAGTAAGTTATTTCACTGCAGTCCACTTTATTTTTTGATTTTTATTAACAGATTAATCCAGCACCATTCTCGGGGAAAATACTTCTTTGATACGTCAAAACAAGACCGTGGCCTCTGGTCACCCGTAAAGCTTTTAGCTCTTCAAATACAACTTTACTGAATTTATTGCTGAACTACGTTGAAACTAGAAGCCGTAGTTAGAAAAATCCTATTTAATTAACTTTGTAAATCCGACAGTTTTCGTAGAATTCGACAGCCCTTGGTCTCCTACGTTTTATTACTACGAATATGGATATTCCAAATGTTGTTTATATCATAGACATACATGTATTTTTTTCCGTTACAGTTTAGGATCGGCTTCGTCAAGTGACGTTGTCTTGCACGTGTGTCATTTATGGTTCATTCCAAAATTGTACGTTGATATGCTTCACTCATTGGCACGTCCAACTGTGTGGATCATCTGGTCCGGGAACATTTCATCCTCCCCCCATAAGGAGCCGGAGTCCATTACCGGGTAAGAGGGATATCTGAATTACCTCAGTTTGCATCTGCACCAAGATATTCAGCAGATGTACGGATTGGAAGGTGCATGTTCATTGATCTGCTATGACGCTTCCGCAGTATTATGCGATAAGAAGATTCAAGAGATTCAAAGAGTTTATTGTCATATGTACAGTGTGGAAACGTGTTTGCCTGTATAATGAAATTCTTACTTTGCTGTCCGCAGTGCATTTGGATATGTATTGACAATAAATAAGCAGTGTAAACATTATTGTAAATATGAACAGTGTTGGCAGTGCAAATAAAACATTGACTACCGCTTGGAGTGCGACTCACAAAGTGCAAGGATGACTGCGGTTTAAATGGCAGTCATTACATTTGCAGCGCTGCATGAAGAGTGTCGAAAAATAAGAAAAAGTGTCAGCTGTTTAGGAGTCTGGTAGAACAAGTTCTTTAGTCGTGTCGTTCTACAAATTTGACGCTCCTGTACCTCCGGCCGGAGGTTAGGAGTGTGAACAGTCCATGTTGAGGGTGGGCGTGGTCCTTGGTGATGGAGGTCCTGTGGACTCTTAGGTGGTAGATGCTCTGCAGAAAAGGCAGTGGGGTTCTGCTGATCCTCTCTGCAGTCTTTACCGCTCGCTGCAGGCGTCTGCAGGTTTGTAGCAGAGCTGCTGCCGCACTACACAGTGATACAGCTGGTCAGGATGCTCTCAACAATGCAGCTGTAGAAGTTGCTGAGGATCTTAGGTAACACGCCAAACCTCCTCGACCAGGTGAGGTCGTCGCTTATGTGGACACCCGGGAAGCCGCTCGCCCTCTCAACCCCAAGACCTTGGAGGAGCAGAGGCTGATATGCTCTCCTCTCCTTCCTCAGGTCCACTATCATCTCCTTGGTCTTGTCCGTGTTGAGGGTGTGGTTGTTGTCCTCTCTCCACTTCACCAGACCGGCCAACTTCATCCTGTAGGCCGTTTCGTCTCCGCGGGTTAGCTTCTACATAGCTAAAACAGTCTTTCTTCAGCCTGCTTCATGTTGAAAAGGCTCATTTAATTTGAGACAGAATTCACAGAATTCATGAAGTCTTCAGGTTTCAACCCGATCAGCATGAAATAAATGAGTACCGATTTTGCGCCGTTCAAATGTTTCTATCGCTTGATATCCAATGTCGCTAACATTTTTCTGTTTCCTCTCAGTACAGACTCATAAAAAGAACCTTTTCATCGGACCATTATTGTATGTTTTTTTTTTCCCCATGATGTATTTACTCTTTAAATATTTTATAATGACTACCGTTAAAGCATTTCCCCCCTTAGATACATGACGCATAAAACTGCGAGTGTGTCACATTGTTAAGAATGATAATATCTTGTGATTATTCGTGACATAATACTAATGTGATTTTCATTATAAGCTGCAAAAGTAACCCATCATGGTGATTGTTGTTGCCACAGCACGATAAATCAAACCCATTGCAAAGCTCCATTGTTTTTACACTGGCAGCTATAAAAAACAGCAAGCCTCAGATTTTCTACACAGTTGACAGTTTCAGCACCTATCTTGCTGCATTTCTGTGTCAGGAATCCATTCTATCAACTCATATTCTTTGAAAAAGAGGCTATTTAGTAATTGGAAGGTCTGACTACCCTCAGACAAGGGTTTCTGTACCAATTGATCATTTTCAAATATGTAAGATATTCATCCCTTTAATGATACACTTTGTTTTTTTTGTTTGTTTTTTTCAATCGTCTCACTCTTCAATATAAATAGTAAAAATCTACAGTAAATTTCCCAGTGTAGATAAATTACTATTATGTTCGGGCATTATTTTTACTAATGGAGTGGCTCATTCAGTTTGCATCTACCTGCAAATCCCTGCCAAATAATGGCTCAGAGCAGATGACTTGATTATTGTCAACGCCCCATTGGAGAAAGTGGGCGTCGTAATGAGACCAGATGGAGGGAAGTGAAAGAAGCAAACATAATTCACTACTCTTAGTGATATTTATAGGCTGCCCGACTGGGTGAAGAGTGGTCTCCGGAATCCAAGCTGAAAGTTAATTAGGTGCAAATTCAATCAGTTGTCGGTCCGGCGGGAGCCGCAGCAGCAGGTGGTCATTGTGTCAGCCATGACGGCGTATCATCTTGACTGCATGTATGCGTGCACGTCTACATTTGTGTGCAGCCTCTCTCTCTTCCTTTCACTCTCTCTACATATGGAGTCAAAACTTTGGTGTCCATTGACCTTTTGTGGTCTGATGTTATTTCAAATTGCTGGTACGAGAGATCAAAACAACAGGACACACACACACACACGCATTTTGGTTGTCTTTGCGGCCTGAAAATAATAATAAGTGGAGCGAGGAATGCACTTCAGCTGATGCAAGTCCAGGGGATGGGAAGGTGCGGACACTCCTGTCAGCACTCCTCTCTGCTCGATACGACATCGGGGGGCTTCTGACACTATCATTGATGGCGCGGACCAAACTCAATTTCAAGAATCCCCTGCCCAGCCATCATCGAAGACACACACAATTGATGCTACCTCTTGAGGGTAATGTCTCTTGTCCACAGACCTGGCCGCTCCCTCATCAACAACATCCTCTTGTACCTGCTGGGTCGGATGTTTACCGGATGCTACCGAGACCGATCCTATTCCCAGAAGCGTTCCTCGCTGATTGCCGTAACACATGAAAATATTTTTCCCAAAATTTTTTTTACATCTTGATCTCAACAGAAAACACATGTCAGATCTACATCAATGTTTTTCTTTTTCTTTTCAGCTCAACATTTCTTACTTTCATTTTTTCAGGGACATCTCAGTCAATCAATTAGTACAGTACAGACATGTTTTCCGGCTAAATGTCACAGCAGGAACTGATATCGGATACTGTTGTGCCGATACAAGTTCTAGATAATAGCGTGCTCCGCTGCCATTCCGGGAAGACAACCTAGAGGAGTCGCTGCTATCACAGTGACCATGAGATTTCAGCTTACACTCTCATCTCATAGTAATCCAGCAATTCGGTACAATATCTGCAAACTAATCTCCAGAAAACCACGTAACAAAACCCTTTCTTACTTCGTTATGGAGTGCATTGTTTACGCCGGGGCTGTTACGGTGTGATAGCTGATGTTCCGAGAAGGTGTTCATATGGTCGGGGTGTTTCAACCCTCCCCCCCCACGCTCGACAGGCCAATGACATTGACTTCAGCGGGTGACTTTGCATGCACGTGCACACACGGGCTTGCGGCGCGCAGACATACTACAGTGTTGACAGGATAGTGGCTGTTACCTTTTCCTGACCATCAGCAACCCACTGTGCCGGGCTGTGGAGCGCCGTAGGCTGGCTTCATTCTGCTTGGACGTAAGTGTCTGCTGTGACTCTTAATGCTGATATGTGTTTTCCTCAGCTTTCTTGACTTTTCTTAATGACCCCATACATTATGCATCAGTGCCATTATGGTTTGTAGAAAAAAGGTCCCATCAACCAAAGGATTTGCATGGATAACTGGTGACTGCAGTGGCTCCACATTTGTTGATATGTGAACAAACTAGGGGGGCGGGGGTTATACTTAATAATAATTAATTTGCTCAGGTCCTGGTCGTTCGCTCGGTCGGTGAACGTACCCCTTGGTTTGGCTCAGGTTTTTTTTTAATTCAAATACGCCAAAATGTTGCCAATTTGGCTCACGACGTATGTTCATCTCTGCTTTTTGATAAGGGAAGAACCGTCTTCAGGAGTTAATTATTGGATAATAGCATTATTTGCATCCTCATTAAGCATCCTACTTTTAGGGAGGCATAGGACTAAACCTCAATTGTCAAAAACAGAAATTTAGAACAGGATCAATCACTGAATTGAGTTTGTTATTCATGTAAATGTGACCTTAAATTTTGACCTTGCTATTTATAGCAATATATGTTTTATCAACATATATTCTTAAGCAATACAACATATGTTATTATGATGCTGATGCTGGTAATTTTATAGGTAAGACCTATTAACATATAGGCTAAAATGTTGGCTACATAACATCTGAGTCTGCTATTTGAATGCATGTATTTGCAACTTTTGGATTGGAGTTTTGCAATTCTCCGTTTTTGCTTCGGTGAGGAAATAAAGCACATTTAACAAGCCTGACCAGTAAAGTCGAGCGTTAGCTGATGTTACTGCTACCGACGCAACAGGAGTATCACACCTTACCAGTCGAGCATAAAAAATAACTTATATTATTATATGTATGTGTGCTATGGTGCTTGCATGCACATCTGCACGTGTGTGTGTGTGTGTGTGCATGTGTGCGTGTGATTACACCATAGGCTGAATGTATGCAGTTTCATGATGATACTGGTTTTGCAGAACAGGAGAGGCTCAGAGTTCCAAGGCCTTATGGTAAACCTATTAAGTTGGAGACCAGAAATGACCAAATCCCGGATACCTGCATTCTCCTGAAAATGTTTTATTCAGTTCTATCTCACATCCCAGATGTCCTGTATAATTATGTAATATATAGCCCGATAAGGCTCTTTACAAGTAGGGAGTTGGCAATTAAAGGAAAGTGCTGTCAGCCTGGGTTTACATTCTTTTTGTGAAATTGTTACACATATATTAGTGAAAGTAGCGAAAATAATAAGCTGTAGGTACAACAAAGAAAACAGATATATCCTATTTTGCCATTTTCAGTACTCATTATTCATCTATCAGTTCCCAAGGGGTCAATTCAGCCATGCCTTTTTTACCCACTCTAGCATAGGAAATGTTCACTATGATGGAACACACACACACACCACACACACACACACACACACACACACACACACACACACGGGGTAGCGGGCAGCCATTTTGCTGCACCTGAGCCAGCTGGTCAGGTCATTTGGCACCTTGGTCAAGGGTGTGTCTTCTGCAAATGCAGAGGAAGTGGAAAATTCCTTCACCTTCCCCATCTCCAATTTTACCCTGAAGACCGGGGAAATTATGATTCGCATTTTAAGTATGAGTTTCCATGAACGGAAAGACCGCAACGACAGTATACAAAGGAATAAACTTGCCACAGGTGATTAATGTATGTAATAAAACAGGAGTAGGTAACATTTTCCATTGAGTTCATTAAAACCCCAATGCATAAAGGACGCATGTAGCACCCAAAATAGGTCACATTAGGACGATCAAAAATGAAACAAAATGAATCTGTCCGTTAAATAATATAATAATTACTCACTGCAGTTGGTCTTGTATTCACCCCCTTCCCTTATGGTCATAAATTCCGCTGGAACGGCGATGTGATCTTTACTGAAGTTCTTCAATTTACTCATGCATTGGGTTTTTAATGAATTCTGAAGAACCCAATGTTTCCAATTTTAATTTAATTGTAGTACTGAGTTTTGCTGCAGGTGTCCTTTGCACCTTTACCTTTGTAAATTCTCTTGTAAGTGCTTGTTTGGATATTATGGACTTGATGAGTGAAGGACAGAGGCACAAGTGAGGGAAATGTTTACGAGAAGACATGGATTCAAGTTGGTAAATGGGTTTTCTTGCATTTACCAAGGGAAGTGTTATTGTTGTAAATGTAGCACTTCAGGTGCTGTGTATTGTCAAGATAAAATCTCAGTGATGTTTTGTAAAAACGCGTACAGACCCGAGAAAACAAAAATTCATATTCATCGACGTAGGAAAAACTCAAGCCATTGACAGAAAAGTGCCGTCTCAGCTGGATGAAAAAAAAAAACTGTGCTCATGCAGTCACACAGTTAGATGATTAGTCTTGTATACAACAATATATGTGTTCCATAACCACTATATCGAACAAGGAAAGGAACCATCATGCACAATAATATTCCTACTTTCAGAACTGTAGAGCACACTGGGGATTTAACTCCTCACAGCAAGAAGGTTCAGGATTCTATTTTCCAGACAGTTTAGTTGTTTTATTTCTCTCTGCAGAGTTTGCAAGTTCTGTGTGCTGGGTGCTCCCCAACTTTAGAAATGGATGGACGTCCATTTCATCTGATTTGCACATAAACCAGTTTGTGCGTTATTCACATTTCCTATTTCTTGCTTGGACGATTATGCAAACCCATTTTATGCAATAAGATAAATAATGTTTCTACTGATGGGATGAGCACAAAGACTTCGCTGAGTCTCTTTAAAGACCTTCGATGTGCTTAAGATAAAATGTTGCAAATATTAATCCTTTTGCCATTTTGCTGCATCACTCTGGGGTCAATCAAATGGGATATTTTTGTACATTTTTGTACCTTTGCAACTCAGCTTGTGTACATACCATGTTTCTCCTATTTGACTCAAACCAGCACTCGGGTGTACTATTTTTTGTGCTCAAACTAGACAGTTACAATAACATAATTACCTTATCATAAAACACAATACAACATACAGAACCCCTGACATATAAGTATATAAATCAGATTTGATAAGGCACATTATTTTTTCCTCCATGAGCTGAAATGACTTTGACAGCCCTGATCTAACATGTACTGACCCTCCGGTGGACTCAGTCCTGATCCTATTCATCCTCGTCACTCCCAAACAGAACCCCAACATTTTCATCTCCGCTACCTGCAACTCTGTATCCTATCTTTTCCTCAGTGTCACTGTCTCTACATCAGACATCACTGGTCTCACCATTGTCTCGTACATCTTTCCTTTCTTTTTTTTACGGACGATATTCTTATAACACATCACACCAGACACTATTCTCTGCCTTTTCCACCGACATGCCTGCACACTTTCTTTACCTTTTTAACCACACTCTCACTTGCTTTGGACTGTTGTGGGTCTTCTATTTTGTTTTGTGTTTTTTTTCATCTTGTTTGATTATGTAAAGCCAGCGAGGCGTCAGGTGGACTTGGGGGAAATGTTTCCTTTTACATTCAAGATTTAACTTGAATGTAACAAAGCACCACTTGAAACAACATGGGTATGAGTATGTTTTGGCAGCCTTGTTGCTTGCAGGAGAATACCTTACAAAAAGCCGAGTCTCATTCTAACTTTCGATCCGGAGTGGTATTGATCTCATCTCTTGTTGAGCTGAAGAGGGGAGAAGGGCACTCCTCCCAAGCAAGGAAAAGTATAGAATAAGGGTGGATTGACCTTGCAAGGATGTAGGAGACGGACTCACATGACAAACTGCTTAGAGATTGAAAGAGGAAGAAGACCCACATGGAGTATCTAATGCAAAACAAACAAAAATCCTTTGATCAAATTAAACAAATCTCAAATGTAATAGTCCATTTCTGTCAGGGCGCAAACGCTGCTTGGAATTTGAATTTGTGTGCGTTTGTGTGTCCGGCAGAATCCGCTAAACATTCGCCCCAGTGTTCTTTCGCTCTCTCATACGAAACAATGAGATGCCAAAACATTTCACTAAGCTGGGCTCTACGTGCCCTGATATGAGTCTTTTTCTAATTGTTATATTGATAATTAATTTTTAAAAAATGCGATATATTGAATTAGGGGTTTATATTTTATGGAATTTAAGAAGTCTGTAATCTGTTACTTATAAAAGTCAGCCATGTGTTGTATTTGATATGCTGTAGGGGGGAAAAAAAAAAGCATTTCAACATAAAATCTTTATCTTACCGGACCTTATTTGTACTTTTAGATGCATTGTTTGTACTGATTTGTACACTTTTACGTTCTGATACAGTGGTACAGCTTCACATCAGCTCTTAAAATCAATGACCTTGGAAATATCCAAAATAACCAAGCCAAGAAGTGATCAAAACTGAAAATGTATTTTGCGGTTATCGCAGTCATGGGTCTAGACCTCGCTGTGCTTTGAAAGGCAGCTGCTGTGTTTTGTATTTCAGTATTTTAATATCTTCCCAAAAATACCGAGGGGCCTCACGTTCCAATTTTACCGTACTAGTCGGGAATTTATGAACCTACAAACAATCAGTTACTCCGAGCCTGAGTTGTTTCACCAGCAAGCATCTTTCTCCTTCACGCTGGTAGTCACGATCCTGCCTGGACCCGAATAAATAGCCAGCTCCGTTGTTCTCAGAGAAATGGAGTAAAGGGGAAAAAAAAAAAAAGAAACTACACATAGAATGAAAAACATACTAATGCACGAATGATACACTGGAGGGGGGGGGGGTTGCCTTCAAGATCGATGTTACACAACGAAATACACAAACAAGTTTTCTTTGATCTCAGTTCAATCTTTCATTTCCAAATGTATGGAGACTTGTACCGGAGACATATTTTTAATTTTTCTTATGAAAAAATATGTCCCCTCATGCCTACCTCTTGGATTTGTTCACTTGATAAACAGGGAAACCAGATGGGAATTTACACTTTAACTCAAATCACTTTTGTTGCGTGAAAGATTTCTAATCAGGTTTTACACCATTTATATTGTGCTCTGTAAAGGTTTTGTGGAGGTGGACTCCCAAAATCTGAGGAAAACCAGCTCATTCAAACAGCTTTGAGATCGCAGCAAGCTACCAATTCTATTGTTTTGTTGTTTTTTTTTTTCTTTACATTTTTTTTTTTCCCCGCTTTATCTGCAGTGATTCATGTTTTCTGAATCCCATAAACCCCAGGGTTTCAGTGTCGCAACCCCTCCGCTGGGTGCAGAGTTGGTTGAAATGAATGATTTAATTTGGCAGGCTATATACCTCACTGCACACCGACCGCAGACGGTGAAAGCATTATTGTACAGGAGGACACTTCAGATAGAAATAATGCCCCTTGGCTAAGTGTTGATGCAATAAGCAGGGCTGATGGGAAAATATTGATCAACAGAATCAGATCTTCTATAGGACACATATAGAGACTAGTTACCCAGGGTGTATGAGGATAAATCAAATATTTTTTTTTTTTATTCCATGTACAGTGTAGCTGATCTTATCTTCCTCATGTGATTTAATTAAAAAATAAAACATCAAATCTTTGTGGAATATCACATAAAATTCAATGTGTAAAACCCACACGCAGGATGTTCCAATACAGTCATCATTCTTTTAATATCACTCCCATGTGTATGCGTTCTGTGCGCATCCATCACAGAGGTGTGAGCTGTACATGAGATTGATGGACCACTAACGCTCTCAGACAAACTGCCAGTTTCCATCATTTTTCCATCATCCGCCCCTCGTGTTTTTTTCCCCGAGAAGGAGCGACTGGATCTAGTGCCGGAGGATTACACGCCGTGTTGTTCTGGAAAACGGGGCGACCTGGCCCCCCGTGTGGGATCACCTGTGGCTCGGCAGATGCGATACTCTTTAGTGGCCTCCGTCGAGAGAGCTGCGCTGGGCGAGATCATGCGGAAACACTATCATAAAAAGGCACCTTCAACTGCAGGATTATCGTATGTAATCCTTGCAGAGCAATAAAAAAGACGGGCGAGTGAAATAAGGCACTTGTTCATGTACAATGACTCTAACTTGCACATGCTGTGCGCTATTTAATGTATGATTTTGCATTTCTTTGAACTCATATGCACACATTTAATTTCTATTCTTCGAATTCGTCCTTCTTGAATTGTTAAAAATACAATATCCAAAAAAATTCGGTGAAATTTGAAAAGGCGTGGTTTGTGTAGAACAGGGGTGCCCACACTTTTTTGCCCTATGAGCTACTTTTCAAATGACCATATGAAAATGATCTACCGCCGCTAAAAATGCTGAATATATATTTATTTGTATATCTACTGATACACTTAACACAATAAATGTTTGCGGATCTTGCATAACTGCATGAACCTTTATGGCGCACTACTTTTTTTGGTAAATACCTAATTCTGATGACTTGAATGGAGTCAGCAACATAGTTAAAGTTAGCTGTGAGAAAAATGACCGCTGTCCTGACAGCTGGGATTTTAGTTCCTTCACCTTTCTCCCTCTCAACTCACTTTTCGGAGGAAAGTCGGTGCTGTGGTTTTTATGAACGGTTTGAAATTTCCCTTTTTTGGTATTGCAATGGCAGACCGGCAGATGAGGCGAACGCACTTTGAAAATGACATTGTAAAAAAAAAAAAGTCCACCTCCCATTCCGTATGGAAGTGATACATTTTAGTCTTTTTACTTGGTCCAGCTCCCCCATGCATTTTTATACCCATACCTTTAGAAGACATAAATTGGAGGCTAACTCGCTAGCTTGCTAGAATGCGCCATTATGTGTCTGAAAAGGTCAGATCGGACAGACCGACTGTCAGTCAAGTGACAAACTTCATAGTGAGGATGATAGGTTGACGTCAACGTTTTAATGCCAATGCGATCTACCAACGCTACCTTTGCGATCCACCGGTAGATCGCGATCGACGTATTGGGCACACCTGGTGTGGAATAAACCAACAGAGCAAATAGCGGACTTGATAAAGGGGACCTGAGATTTGCTTTTGTTCAAAGGTCAAGTCAGCAAGAGTTAGGAGCCCTCCTACAGGTGTGCTGTAAGCTGTAAATCATGAGGCATGGAAGTGATCCATTTAGGCGGGCATGTACACGACACGCCACCGCATGACTACGGGCATATTGATGAAATATCCTGTATCCAGACGATTGGCATGACACATGTTCTCCTCGCTGTTTACAACACAGATATTGTCGTTTGCACAAATTTAATGACATCATCCACATTGCATGACAGCAATTTATCGCATACTCTTTTTGTTACTTTTCAATGTCATGGACTTTTTTTCTGCTGTTTCGGGGCTAATATTGTAGAGCTGTTCTCGGTAGCGATACCGTCACTAACCAAGAGTCTGCAGTTAATGAGCTTTTAACAGGTGAATCATGTTTGTCAATCTCAGTCTGCATTCTTTTGTCAACAATTAATCAATGAAGTGCTGAAACATGGTGGTCAATACCTCGCTAGTGACATTGCTGAGCACCCGCTCATTACCTCATGCATGTACAGTGCACATAGATAAACACTTTGTAGTCAGTAAAACGGATCTTCCCCTTATAGTGAGATGGTATTGGAAATCAATATTGGCTGTATGAAGTGTGAGAATACTCTGACTCCATGTATTAATCATGAATAAGAAGTTACCTCTGACCTCACATGCATGAGTAATGAATGACATTTGGCCTCCTCCGGGGCTGAGAAAAAGGCAACGTGCATTTATTTTAAGAACACAGAAAAAAAAAAAAACACTACGTTATTTTCTCCATTTCAGCTCTTTGTGGAGTGATATCCCTTATTTCCTTTTGAAGAATGCAAATGTAAATAACGGGATGAGAGGTAAAAAAGCTGCAATTTTTTTCTAAAAAGCCACTGGTCTCATCGGGTCTGCCTTCCCAGACAATGCATACACAGCATGCTTAACATACTCATATGTTAGCGTCCTCCAACACACAAACCTTTACATGTAGATCCGTGTGAGAGTAAATGTGTGTACGTTATATGTTCATGAATTCATGCTCTGAGATTGGGCTTCGAGAGACCAGCGATATTCTGCTGTTTACCCAAGAGTCACATTAATTAGGGAGATTAACTGGCTAATAAGAGGAGATTGCTTCACTTAATGACTCCCTGCTATATTAAAAACTCTCCCAGGCCTTCAGCGCAGAGAGGCATTAAATGACAACTGTTAATGAAACAAGATAAATAGGAAGTAGATATGTACGTGCTTCCCTCTCTTCGATTGTTTCACGGTGTTCTAGTGCATTTAAGTTAGACAATGCCATCTTGAGTTCAGCCCCAGACTCACAGCAGGCGAGCTTTAACACAATTCTGATGGTTTAAACCCAGTACTCCGTCTCTTTACATAAAAATGAATAAAACATTGACATCGGTAAAGTCCGTATGCTTTATCTGTCAACTTAATAAACAGAGCTGTCATTTTCTGTCACTTTTTTTCAAGTATTGGAGTTTCAGTTCTTTTGAAGGCTCAGAGTCCAACATGATACACCCTTGGATAACCGAGGTAATGAAATAAAAAAGCAAAAGTTTCCATCACTCACCGGGCATTACAGGCAGGGTTACAGCAATGGAAATGAGATTAGAAGTTCGAAATAAAAAATAGGACTATAATGATCGCCGGATTCCATCAAAAACACAGCGGTATCTGGATTTTTACGGTGAGTAGCGAACCTGCTAAAGGTTCCTGCAAATATGCACATGGTTGTCTCTCTAGACATGTTCAAACACAGAGCAAATGCTAATAGGGACATCATAATGCAGAAAATTGTGCTGGAATTGTATTTTTTTTCCTCTCTCTCCTTCTCTCCTCCATGGATTCTTGGGGGTAGAATAACGTCACATCTCCAGCTGACATCTGGATGACCCCCTCCACATCTCAAACTTTGTCACGCCCGCTTCAGCAACTCACACACCCTCCGTGGACTTAATGCCAACGCTTCATTTAAGAGAGAAGGGGCAGCCGGGATGAGTTGATTTTATTTGTTTTACTCTTTGCATGATATTTTTGGATTTCTATCATTACAGATATTTTTTATGCATACTTCTTTACATGCATTATGTGGAATTTTATAAGCACTGTATATATGGAAGCAAGACTGTACCGCCTTGCACCCTTTATAACCACAATGAATTTCAACTTTACCTAATACCTGCAGCCCCCCCCACCCCCATACTTTATTCATGCCTTGCAGGACTTTTTTTCTTAAAAGCCTGTGCATTTAACCGATTATATATGAGACATGAACGTTGTGCAGCCACTGAGCCGTGCCCTGGAAGCAGTTGAGGTTCAGTGCTTCGCTCAACAACACTTCAGCAGGAATCAGGAATCGAACCTGAAGGCCACGTCTCTGTCAGGGCCCACTCTATTCAAAATTTATGAATATTTTTTTTTTAGGTTATCAAACAGATATTAATGTGATAACAGAGAAGACTTGAGCTCTGATCCCATTTAGAGATTACAGTTGTATCCATTGTGAGAGATGCTGATGATTTTCTGACATGGAGGCGAGGAGCCTTTGCTTGAGATATACCGAAATACACATCATCCCTATATTTCTCATTCCCAAATGTTGATTGTTGCATCGTTGTAAATGACATGATCCATCAGAAAAAATCAGTTGCAAACAATCATTTTCTAGTGTTTCTCACCAAGAATGCAATCAGCTTGTTATAATATTACAAGTAATTACAATGATTGGCACCGGTAGCAACGAATCCCAGCTTAAATTTATCTCAGGACTGAGATTTTGTGTCGCTCAAGCAGAATGTAAATAGAAGGTGAACTGAGGAAGGATTTGACATTTTTATTAGTCTTACTACAGAGCAGAAAAGTACTCAAGAGTAATCTTACTCTCGCTACCTGTTCTTGCCAGACTGAGTCTGGATGTCTTCTTGGGATCTAGATGGAGGCAAAATCAGAGAGGCAAAACCAAGAGCCGAAGTTTCATGATGAACTAATGACTTTACACGGCCATCGAAACTGGATGCCTAAGTGATAGATTTAAGCCGCCAGGAGCATTTTAAAATCCATATCCGTTTTAAACTCCGAAACAAGTGTAGGGGGTGAAGAATGGAGCGTCCTGAAAATGACCTTCATTTGCATCCTACTTGTCTCCGCGTTTCACGAAAACGTTCAAAAATGGGTTCTGAGTGGGCGGTCATTTCACTTTCATTCTGTTTGGGTTAAGCACGTTAAAAAAGATGGGACGCATGTCATTTACTCAAGCACAAAGACGTGGAGAGTCAAAAGCTCATGTGTTTCTGTATGCCACGTTACTGTATTTTTAGGGTTTTGGTTTGACCTGTGTGCAGTAAACCTTCTGGTAAATACGTGAAAGACATGTTTGGAAATTAATGGCATTCTTATTTCACACTCCGATTAGACGACGGGCCACACAAGACCAGGGTATTGTGGTATCTGAGAGAGGCATGAGGTAACAGCATGAACTTATCGAGCATTAGCTGAGGGTGAAACTCATTTAATTCTCAGTTTATTTATATTCTGACCCTGACCTTTGGTCACAGGCTAATGCTAATGACTGAAATTAAAATTAAGCTGTGTATGAAGTGGCGTTTTCACTCTGAGTGGTCTGGTATGGACCACCGGGACCCTTGTGTACTATAGTATAATTCTTGCCGCTGGCGGGCAAAGACATTACCCCTTACAGCAGGGGTGTCAAACTCATTTTCACCGAGGGCAATATCAGCATCATGGTTGCCCTTAAAGTGCCACATTGAATGGTAACACTATCAACGGAACCAAATGTAAAATAAATGTAACTACTCCTTCATGCTAAATAACTCAGAATTTATGATTCACTCAAATCATAAATGTTACATATGCATTCCCATCTTTCTCGAAACAGCCTTCCATCTGCATCAACTTTCCTCTTCCTGGACCTTTAGGGATCATTTGTATTTCTCAATACCCGCCATTGATCTGGATTGACTGCAATCTAATGGCGGGTAATGTGATCGGTGTGAATTGTGGGATATGTAGTTTATGATCAAATGCATGCGTTTGACGTATTTATTTGAAAACAAGAATAAGAATAAGAACGAGAGAATAAGAATCAGAACAGCTTTATAAAATTGTTGTGCCAGAGTTACGAGAAAAACAGTAAAAAACAGTAAAAAAAAAAAAGGGGGGGGTATAAGAACTACAAATAAACTATAGTGTCGTAACAAGTGGAGACTATAAAGTGTCTTAAGGTCTTAAGTACCAAGTGAAAGATAAGAAGTGCACAAGAGCATGAAAAAATATTGTACATGTAGCTGTTATGAACTGAAATATTGCACAGTTAGGAACATATTTACAGATAAATTATTACAATTTACAGTAAGCAGGTACGTTTGTTTTTTTTTTTTTAAGATTTAAGATTTTGAGATTTTCTGCGGCTGAAGGGAGAGGAATTAAAAAGTCTGATAGCCTCGTGTAGGAAAGACCTCCTGTGGCGTTCGGACCTTCTAAGACGCTGTCATGGGCCACATAAAATGAGGCCACATAAAATCACTTGCCTCTTCAGGAGTAAAAGCTTTATTATAGAATAGACAATACCTTTATTTGACCCCCATTGGGAAAGACAGTTCATGGTTTGCTTATTCAAGGTAAAGGGCTTCCCTCACATATCTTATCTTCATAGGCAGGTGACAGTTTGCGCACAAGAAGCCCCCTTAAAGTTTGAATAATTAAGTGAAAAGCAAATCAAATTTGACCATCCGGTATCGTGAAAACAAGGGACGTGCTTTTTTCCTGTAAAAAAATACACCCATGACTTTTCAATTAAATACAGACTCTAAAGAGATGACCTCTCTTTGCCTTCAATTGGAGCATTTAATTGAATCGACAAGCACCTATTCCGTTGCGAAAAATGTTATTAGCTCGGCTTTATGAGGCGACAAGTCTGATGAATGCAATACCCCCTATACTTAGTAGTCGGGGATGCGCCTCCTGGTTTTAGGCATGTAATCTACACCATCTTGGCCATATAAGTGGACTGGTGTCAGACCAACAAGATAGTGCCGGGGGAAGAGATTGTAAGGAGAAAGACAGAGAGAGGTTGAGAAATAATGTGAGAAAGCCAATGAGTGTGAGACTGATGGCAGGTGTGCGCAATAGATGGAGTTTCCTTCTTTCCCATTCTCACTTGGACAGATAAACTACAGCACACCTTATAGTCAGACAAGGATTCAGTGATTGATCAAACAATTGATTATCTCTGCAACCGAGTCTTCTCAATTCCACCTCTATCTTATCCTCGCGCAGCTGAAACATAATCCTTTCTGGACTTACTGTTATTAATCAAATACTCTTGTGTTCCCATACGGTTTCTCATCGTACATGCCTTGCAGGAAACCCACCTCTCGCATTTCAAGGCTGTTGCAATGCAAAAGGAACACATGACAAATTACATGGTGTTAGTTTCCCCCTACAATATTTGCTTAAAGGTATGAACATGACACACAATGGAATCCATTATAGACCCCCTTATTCTTTCCTGACAAGCTCTGTTTGTGAGACAGATAGTGGGGCAGAAGTGAAGTCTCTGGCTAATAGCCTAATCTCTTGACTGTTTGGCTCACTTGGGCTGTGTATGTGCACGGGCACAATGCGCTGCTGCTTTTGTATATTTGTTGAAGAGGAGCGCTTTTGAGTAAATTAGAATAGAATAGAATAGAATAGAATAGAATAGAATAGAATAGAATAGAATATTCTTTTAATCGCCCCGCAGTGAAATTTGAACGTTTTGGTTATTTTTTTCCATTCTGCAGATATGTTTTTGCAGGTGTGCACACTTTTAAAATGTCCAAGTTAAAATGATCTACCTACTATAAACATGCAAAACATTTTTTTTTTTTTATGAATATATTGGGAATTCTTAATGCTGTATGTATGATATTTGTTGGTGTACCTTGCATGACCTGCATGAATCCGTATGACACAATACAAATTTCTGTGCTCTGATTACTTGTACTGAATGGAATCAGCCACGAATGTATAGTCCAAACTATAGCTATTGCTAGCCAGCCTCAATAACACTTCTAAACGATCATCATAGTTTTTATAAACCGTCCGAAAATGCCGCTCCACATTTCTCTTCTTCGGTATAACGATAGTAGATTGGCAGATGTGGCAAACGCACTTTGAAAATGATATAGTAAAAAATAAGTCCTCCTCCCACTCCTTATGGAAGTGGTAGATTTTTTAATTCTTACTTGGTCCAGTTCCCCCACTCACTTGAATACCCTTTGTTATGTTTAAAAGAAATAAATTGTAGGATAACTATGTAACTCGCTTGCTTGCTGGGGTTTTACAGCACTTAGTACTGTTGTATGTGCATTAGCAGCGAGCCATGTATCAGAAATGGTCAGATGTCAGACTGGAGGCCCAATTAAGTGACAAATTTCCTAGTTAGGGCAGATGATTGGTTGACGTCTTTTTTTTTAATACCATGTGATCTACCCACGCTACCTTTGCAATCGACCGGTAGATCGCGACCGAGATGGTACTTGGCACCCCTGTTTTTTTTTGCATATTGAACAGGTGTTTTCTGTTCTTAAAGGAATGATTACCTTTAATAACAGAACCCTGAAACAAAGTTATACATCTGTCCAAAAAAGACTGAAAATAATGTAATAATGCTGAATTTTTCCCCGAAGGGTCACGCCACAGCGAGTCAACCTCCTCCATTTAACCCTATTCTCTGTATCCTCCTGTCTCACACCAACTAAGTTCATGTCCTCTCTCACTACGTCCATAAATCTTCTCCTCGGTCTTCCTCTCGACCTCCTGCCTGGCAGCTCCAATTCCAGCATCCGTTTACCGATATATTCACTATCCCTCCTCTGTACAAGACCCAACCATCTCAATCTGGCTTCTCTGACCTTCTTTCCAAAACATCTAACATGTGCTGTTCCTCTGATAGCCTCATTCCTGATCCTATCCATCCACATCACTCCCAAAGAGAGCTTCAACAAAACTTGTTTTCCAGCAAATAAGTTCTTTAAAAATCAGACAATGTGATTTTCTGTAATTTTTTTTTTCGCATTCTTTGTCTCATAGTTGAAGTGTACCAATGATGAAAATGACAGGCCTCTCTTATCTTTTTAAGAAGGAGAACTTGCACAATTGGTGACTGACTAAATACTTTTTTATACCTCTATACATGTCCTGCACCAGACTTCAAACAGAGAAGCGGTAATTGAAAGATGAATTAATTGCTGTATTTTGGGATGAAAAGAAGAAATTTTGACAACAGGAAATAACTATGTTGTGTGACCAATCCACTCCCTGTTTAAATATGTTGCACTCAACCACAGAAAAAAAAAAAGGATATAATCGACTGCAATGACCTTGTACCGTCTAGATTTACATACCGGGTCGTCGCATCAAGCCAAAGGAACATACCCAAGACGACAAGAGAGGTAATCACCGGCATTTTTAGGTTCTCTTTGCCTCATGTTGGTGAGTTGTATGCAGAAAGAAAATGAAAATATATTCCTCGTGATAAACTGATGCTAATTCAAAACATATTGCACGACTCAAAGCGTCCCCTGATATAACAGGAACCCAAATGACGACTTCGACATCGACACAGTTCCCGTGTAACTGAATGAAGCAGTGTGAATTCATTTGTTCGCTATGCTGGGGTCGATCCCAGCGGGCATCAAGCAAGAGATAGGGTTAACTTGCACAAGTCCCTCGTGAATCACACGGAAACATACGGAGCTATTCCTTTCAAACATTATTTCTGTTATCCACGCCTATGGAGAACCTCTTCAGTAATGAGTAAAACATGTGTGAATGCTATCGAAACATTTTCAATCAAAAGTCATGCCATTGCTTCAATACTGGTTTGAAAACCTCATTCAAGTCTTTCGGTCTTTACAACAAAAACATATCGACTTGGTGATACATGTTTTCTTAAACAACTCTGCTGCCATTGGATAAGAAAGTCACATTGAGATAGCCATTAAGATAATCACATTTGCATTTATGTATATCCTAGACCGATGAGTATGTCCATTAAAGTCCACTTGGGAATGCAGAAGTTTGCCAGTATATTGTGTTTTTACTTTTATAATGCCGGTATCGCATGAATATGAATCGCTGCAGAGCTGGTCGGGGGTCAACAACCTCTTTAGATCCTCTAATTTATAAAGAAAATGTTATTATTCAGCTTATTTTTCATAGTGAAGCGATATAAAATATACACTGGACATTATCATAGCTTTAACCTAAGAAATATAACCAAACAATGGGAAGACTAATGATTATTAGATTTGCCTATTTGTCACTTTGCAAACACATTTACATTGGAAATAAACTAAAGTTTCAATAGTCGTTGCATGTCATCCACAATGTAAGAATGTACATCTGTAATATTAGATTATCTTAATGTTGATATTGATTTTTTTTCCATTATAAAGTGGTGTATTTGGATAACATTAAAATGCAAGTAAAAATACCATCTCTATACAGAACAGAGGTGAATGTATCTGGAAAGTATGGACCAAATGGACCACAATATTATGTTGCAATTTCAGCATTTTTACGAGCAAAAAATACACAAGACCTTGAATATATGGATATGCTTTACATAGAACTATTCCCTGACTGGTATTAGCACTTACTGAAATATCTGAACTGCAAGATTCTGCAGACCTGCTGTCCCTGAATGTCTTTTCAGAGGTTCAGCAGGAATAGCTGCTCTTAAAAAAAAAAAAAAAAAAACATCAGTCAAGCTTGCTCCTACTAATGAAAGGTTTCTCTTGTTAAGAAGAACGGCACCTTCCTACTGGGCAACCGAGACAAGGCTGAAAAAGTGACATCCTGGGCTACACTTAAATTTCCACACACATAAGCGTGCCGGTGCGTGCGTGTGTGCACGTGCACACAAACACACACAGTTTATCACGGCCCATTACCCAGCCCTTGGTACAGCGGGGAGGGAAGACTGGCAGGTATTGATCCACAAAAGCAAGTCCAGGTAGGAATTCACAAAGACCGCAGCGAGCACAGGGAGCAGAGCCAAACCTCATCCTGTCACTTTCTGCGCACTCTCTGTCCTTCATCTCACCCTCTTCCCACTCTGTCTCAAACACTCACACACAAACACAAAGGGTAACTGAAGTACTCCTGTACTTGTGATTAAGAGATTGGTTTTTACTTTCTTTTGTGTGTGTGTGTGGGGGTGTGTGTATGTGTTCCCGGGCATGCATTAATCATTTCTACTGCACAGACCGTGTCCTGTGGACAGGACACAGGCCTGCTGTAACTTTGTTATGGGCTATTAAAATCTACAAAAGGTAACTCTTACCTTCTACAAGGAGAGAGAAACATTCAGTTACTTGGGAAACAGACAATATCAATTACCATCTTTGTGACAAAAGATGATACTACAAAGTTCAGTCTTTTTGAAAATGTCATGCAGGTTTTTCGGGTAATTTTTTCACTGAAAATATATGTAAACCCCACATGTAACAGTGCTGATATGGTAGTAATGTAACCTTGGGAAAAGATCTATTGATAGGTTATAAAATCATCACATTGTACCTGCGTTCAATGCATCAAACTCATTATATACATGGAATGGATGTTGGTGTTTTCCTGTGAGTGACGGTCCAACAAAATTCATGATCGCACCATTATGTAGGCATTAAAAGAATTACAACTTTTTAACAAACCCCCTCAGGAAAAATTTAAAAAAAATTAAAAAGTCTCTGGGGCTGTTCTTCTCTTCATCTACCAACATTAAGTCAAAAAAAAATCTGATGATTCTAAATCATGTTTACATGATCCTTAATCTGCTTTATTTTTTGGTAACCTTCTGACCATCTGTTTTAGCCCCTATTATTACAATACAGACATTAAACTGATACTGCTAATACCAATTTTTATTTCAATGTTCCTCGATTTCAACGTCGCAGTTTTGATGGTAGAAAAATAATTTCCATAAGCGCCGTAGTAATAACCTCCAAAATAGTTAAAATCTTTTTAACATTACTTGGACGACTTTATTTGAAATTCTGGATTGATTCATTTGGCTACGATAGCAGATAAGTAGATATGCTAATCATAATTATAATGATGGTGGCCTGAATGAGATAAAAAGCCTCTCATCCACCCAGAAAGCACTAGAAACTCTATGGTTGTGTATAATCCATTCCCCAGGGTTGTTATTGCAAGTTTTTGAGTGCTTTGATCTGGGATGGATAAAGGAAACAGGGGTCACCAAGTCACCCTGCAAAAAGCTACATAACCACCGTACTCACTCCTCCTTACGGTGCTCAATCCTTCTGATATTCTTGTCTATTATCCCCATCTACCACTTTGTCTTTCACGCCGTCTTTCATCCTTCCGCAGAATCCCCTTTACCCCTTTTAGGGTTGGTTATACTTCATTCCTTAATCATTTATTCACATCCGCAGTGATCTCCTCTTATTCTCGTAGCTACAGCTGCTGTTGCTGTTACCTCTATAGCAGCCCGGATTTTCTTCCAATAAATTCCTCCTCCCAGGTTAATAGCTAGAATTTTATTTCTTTTGGTCCCGGGACGTTCATTTACCGTGATCACAAAGTAACCTGTAAGAATTACCGACCAGCATGTTCCTAATAACATGTCATGGTCCACTTAATCAAAAATCCAGTTCGTCCCAGTGCATAGATTTACCAAAATCTGTTTGTTGCTTTCCACTGAAAAAGTTAATTATTTTCCCATCTGGTGGTTAAACGTTGCGCTGAGGTAAATCACACGCTGGGACTATGGCTTTAGAACTCATAAATTAAAAGATTTTAACGGGAGTTACTATAAAAGCATTGTCAACCATTATCATAATTCATTTTTACCGGGCGATGCTGATCAGACACATTTCATGCTGAGAGCATTAAATGAATAATGATGCAAACAAACAGGGAAGTCTTGGGAAGAACATTTATCACTCTGATTAATTCTTTTTGGGTCAAAAAAATTTAATAAAATGCTCGCTCATATTTCTGACAGTCACAATAATGCAAAGGCCTTTTCTGTAAATAACTTCAATAAAATAATGTATGCATTTTCTGATGTCTTCTCTGTATATTTATATGCAATAAAAAGATCGAGTCTCAAACAATTCTGTTTCCCTGGTAATAAGACCCTTTCCACAATGAAGCCAATGACTTCAGCATGAGGCCATTATAAACGTATTTGACTATGGCTAGGTGTAACCATGGAAACAGCCACCTGGCTATGTGTTGTGAGAATCAAAATTAAGAGAACAAATAAATATAAGTTCCAGATATAATTCATTTAGTCCTTGAAAATTATGTATTTCACATGCTCTGTCTCAGTAGGTGATAATGTTTATAGAGGCTATAACACATTATCACCTTCCCACTCTGTGGGTCCATTTTCAGAGTCTTTTTCAGAGGAAAATAGATGAAATTTTCGATGTTGTACATTTCAAAGAAAAAAAAGGTACTATTCATACTCATACTAACATGACCTCTCTTTTTTAATTTTGATTGTTTCTCAGGTATCGGGATCAATTCTTCCGGGTACCAGCGGGGGTTAATGCATAATTCAACAGCAGCACCATAGGGGAGACAGAGTGCAAGTGACTGTGTGTGTGTGTGTGTGTGTCTGTTTGTCTGGCTGTCTGGAATTTTTAGAGAATTTGTGAGACTCGGTGAATATACAGAGTCCTTGCTTGATTCAAAAGTACAATTGTATGTGGCAGATAGAGTTTTGATAGATTTCAGGGAAATTAAACCATTAGCCATGATTCCAATGACAGGAGGAGGTGGTGGATAAGCCTATCTTCTCCGTGCACTTTACAGTGAAGTGAGAGACATTCCCTACAATAAATCAGTATATCGAATGAATCCTTCTACAGCATATTTGAATTTTTGAAAGAAAGACAGAATGGAGTCAGAACTACTTTTTCACTACTTTTGCCTATAAACACATAAGACACCAAGGTATCTCCTTGCAATAGATGTGTCTAAATTGAGCAAAAACAATGGCACCACTATCCCTATTGCTAAAAATTGTAGATTTCTGCTCTGCCCCATCTGGTTTCAAGATGACAGTCTACTTTTCTGAATCTCAGGTCCAATCACCTGTGCAGGCAAGTTAGATTCGAAGTACATTTTCATCGTAGACTAAGCCAATTCCAGCTGATATGTGTGATGCGATGCTAGGCTGCCAAGCTTAACAAGGCGGGTTAAATCCTTACCGGGCTGCGTGTTAGCCTGTATTCTACTGTCTGTCCTTTGTAAGTTACATTAGTTATAAAAGTATACCGAGGAGGTCAATAGGTGAATTACAAGTATCAATCTTGGGGTCTTGGGTGTGTGATTAGCTACCGACCAGACAACCAATGCAGATATTTTATTGACTCCTCGCCAGTGCTGTGGCGTCTAAGTGGTTGGCAACAGATTACGGGTTGTTCTGATGCCATAAATAAATAATTTCCCTTAGTCTTTGCAATCAAAAGACTTGCCTTTGGCATTCAGAGGCATGCACAACCCAAATCAAAGCTGAGATCCCCCCAGGTGTTTTTTTTCTTCCTGGCAACTCACGAATCACAGTCACATTCACCCCAAGTGTGACGTCAACACTGACCCTGCCTCCTTAAGCCTCCTGAAGTACAATCACAGCACTATTATAAAGTTAGAAAACTTGAAAACTCAAGTGTTACAAACACTGAAGTCCCCATTTTGGGAAGCAATGCAAGCAGCCAAGCATGAAGTGTGGAATATAAAGTAATTAGCAAACACACACACACACACATGCACACAAACACTCAAACATGGCTGACCAGAAACACTGGACATCAATACAATACATGGGTCAAGAATATGGTTCCTGAGTGAAGTTGAATAAAAAATTAGAAATAAAAAAAGGGTACTTGAAGAATACGTCACAATCCTTCAGAAAATAAAAGGAATAAAAAAAATGGTTTTCTTTCTCTTGAATTTTCATGTATTCCGCTTTTATCCCGGGTCCCACCATATTTGGTTTTATTTGCAATGCAGAATATCAGCGGAAATCAGTCACTCTTTTATTTCATACCTCTTATCCTGCATACAAGCTCATGAGGGCACCGGAGCCAGAGGGGCAAGAGGTACACCTTCTGATCAACCCACTAGTCTATCTTTTGATGTTTTAGGTCTGTGGGAGAATCAGAGAACCCATAGAGAACCACACAGACACTGGGGGAGCGGGAAAGTTGCACACAGAAAAACCCCAGTTGGCCACCAGAGTTAAACCAGGAACCTTCTTATTGTGAGACGATACTGCTAACCACTCCACTACCATGCTGTATTGTTGAAATTTTGTACCTCAAACCAACAAAAGCCAGATAAGTGACAGGATGCTTCAGCGCTGGTTTCGTCCATCATGTCCACTGGCTCACAAATATTTGACCCATTTCACTTTTAAAAACTTTTCTTTTTCCGTTTGCAGCTCTGACTTGAGTTGAAGATAGTAAAATGAGAGACAAATACAGGACTGTCTCAGAAAATTAGAATATTGTGATAAAGTTATTTATCTTCTGTAATGCAATTACAAAAAAAAATGTCATACATTCTCAAATCAACTGAAATATTGCAAGCCTTTTATTATCTTAATATTGCTGATTATGGCTTACATCTTAAGAAAACTGAAAAATCCTATCTCAAAATATTAGCCTAACACGAAAAAGTAATTTTTGTTTTTTTAATTGCATTACAGAAGATAAAGAACTCTACCGCAATATTCTAATATTCGGAGACAGTCCTGTATCATGGTTTTGGTCATCAACCCTGACGGACATTTCTGAAACTGATGCGAACGAAAAGAAGAGGCGAAAAGGGAGTAACGGCGTTAGAAACTCTAAATTCTTAAATAATCAGTGAGAAAATCTATATACTTTGGAGGTAATTACGCTCCAGCAAAAGGATTCTTCCTTCATCAAGACTAAACAAAGATGTTGCACATTTTCTCTACATTGTGTATTCATGTGACTATAGGCATCAGTGATGTCTCATGTTTGTCAGTCCATCGTCCTGCGTGCTGAATTGAAATGAGAATGTCAGTGATGATTCCCTATAGGGAGATGCTCGAGGGTATGGTTGCATCCTTGCTCACTTCATTTGTCATCCAAACCCTAGTGACAGTAAAGCCCCGGCAACCTAATTAACTGTGATAGCTGTCGGTTGTTTAATCTCCACGGTGCCACGAAACATTCTCTTTGTGCAGTAACAGAGATTTACATGAAGCCAGGGGTAAGAGCCAACAACACACCTGTGAAAACGACGGATGAAAACGGCACGATCTCTGTGTCACCCCTCGCTGGAACCGCTGTCAGATCGTGCCCATCCTGCAGGACAACAAGCGAAAACACTCTTTGCTTGCTGTTTATACTGTTGTTACTGTGTAGGGTTCATCTTTGCAAGCTGTTGGAAACACTTGTGTCTTTTTTCACTCCCCACAGACCAGATTGTGAGATGAGAGACTGCCTAAATTTAGAGGCATGCACTTGTCAAGATTACTAACATGTGGCTTGTTTCACTAATTAAAGGTATTACTCTTGCTGTGGCCCATTTCTTCCATCAGCTAAATCAAGTGCTTAAACTACTTGCATGTTTGTATAGTTCACTTAAGAAAAAAAGAGTCAGCTTCATATTTGTAATTTTAAAGAACATGTGATATGTAGAGATAAACTCGCAAAACCATAACCACCCACCTGACCCAGCATTAGGAAGAACCTATTGTAGACTGCATGCTGATGCATATGTGACCCTTAACTTGTTCGCGTCTTACATACATCCAACCTTTTTCCCCGAAAAAAGGGAAGTTGTAAAGAACGGGTGATCATCTGTTGTCATATGATTGAAATTCCCGGAGTTTCTGATGAAAGCGCAGAGTCCTGCATTAACAGAGGATCTTTTTGCAAATACCTCGATGCTATTCGGTATGGATGCAGAGCTCCTGTTGACTGTTCAGCATCTGGGTTGCGGGATCCTTCGTGGTAATGTGACCAGAGCACCATCTATTTCCTATCGCTTCTCAGATTTTCTCCGGTCCAATCAAACTGTCTCAGTGATGGAGACTGGAGTGCGAGGCTATGTGTCTGTTCAAACACGAACCCTGCAGAAATGGAAAGCCCTGACAGACTTTTTCACGTTTAGACATCGTCCCGTCTTCAGCTCTGAATTTGTATGCACGTGTCTTTTTATATGTAGACATTGATCATGAACACAAGATCGATCAAGAGTGGTCCTCCACAGCAGACAAGACCCCGGGTGCAGACAGTGCAAAGATACCCCTGAGATAATCCAGCGCATAACAGCAGGATATAAGATATCGCCAGGGAAGGCATACATGGAGTGTAATAACTAGGTGGCTGTCCTTGTACACTGGATCATCCGTACCAATTATGGGCCGGAGGTCCCAGGATCAAGGTGACGGAGCCAAAATTGGTGATGGTGAACCGATTGGAAATGGTGGCGATGGAGCCATCCCGAACAGCGGCAACATCAGGGATTGGAGTTGGAGAAATGTTAGAGGCTCAAGAAGAAGTAGGAGAAGATGTTGGGCATAAAGGCAAGTATTGCCATGAGAAATCGTCAAGATGGGAAAATGGCTCCATCAGATTCCAGGAAGAACGACCTCAGAGAGATCTCAGAAGAGTGCAGTCCGGCTAACAGCTAAGGTACCTTGCAGAAACGTCAAGCTCCCAAGCCTCTGGTTTGACCCCAGCTCGAAGTTGATCATTATAGAAAATAAATGACCATTTCTCTCTTATTTCAGGGCCAAGCCAGTTATTGGAATAAATTAATGCAGGGATTTATTATTGCACCCCAAGTTTACCTTCAAGTGTGTTGAATTGATAAACAAGTCAGCTGAGGTATCTTAACAATAGTTTGAAGTGAATGTCCTTTGTGATAAATTATTTCAGACCACCAAGAAACATCGTCAAACA
This sequence comes from Fistularia commersonii, assembly GCF_037954325.1. Taxonomy (NCBI): domain Eukaryota; kingdom Metazoa; phylum Chordata; class Actinopteri; order Syngnathiformes; family Fistulariidae; genus Fistularia; species Fistularia commersonii. Next base: position 5,507,273 of record NC_141318.1, read on the forward strand.
CCATCATGTACATTCAGGCCATTTTAATGAATGTCTTTGATCACAAATATAAATATTAATCTCACATTGTCATAACCTCAACTGATTCTTGCTTGAAATAGTTTAGAGCGTCCCAAGAGTGACCCGCTATATACTTTGAAAAACTTCTGCTTTGGTATATAGAGCCGATGGCAAGAAAACGTGCATAATTACAACCAATTATGCTCTCGTATTCAGATCCATTTCATTAAAAAATGTCATGTTTATAGCAACACGGTTTTATCAAAGCCATAAAACAATGAAATGATCAACCTCCTCACATCTCTTTGAATGAGACATCTCTCCCAGACCGCATAGCAGCTTATTTAAACCTTAAACGGATTAATTGCGGTGGCCCTCCTTGAGACTACAGCCTATTATGGGCTCTATGTGAAATAACCACAGCTTCACGAAAACAAAAGTTCTTTTGTAGTCCTGACTCAATCACCCTGAAGAAGCTAAATGGAAGTCACTGTCAATACGGTATGGATGAGAAGACCGGAAGACTCTGGCTGAGTGCCCACGGAGGCATTTCTGTGCCTGGATATGAGATCAGTGGTAATCAGGCGGTCTGGGGCTATCGGATCATCTGTTTGAGATGGGAGAACCATTGCGTGGAAAAACATGAAAAGTCGATCGGTCCCTGATACAAAGCCTTTTCAATTTGTGTATAATACATCGCTGTCACACCTCGCCGTTTGAATAAAAATGCAGCGGAACAGCAGAGAGACGGGGACCGTTCTGGCTCCCGGCCATCAGTTAAGAGAGAGCCGGAATGGCGGAAAAGCTCATTAGAATAATTATACTGTTTGATTCACACATCACGCCTCTGTTGTAATTTTAGGATGCTTTTGATATTAAGGGGGGAAGATATTATGTCAGTATATTTTGATCCCCAAATCTCAACATAGTCATCTCACTCTATCTCTCTCTAGCTCTCTGAGTTTTATTCACGTCGTCCCTGTTCAACCTTTAATATCAGGATTCATTTTAAATTGCATTTTTAAAAATAAAACATGTAGTTCAGGCTTACTAGTTGTGTGATCCACAGATCAAGCCGAGAAAGGACGAAGTATAAAAGGACATTGCACAATCAAGGGTAAAATATAAACAAACCTCTCACCATGATGATTCTTGGTATTCATGGCACAACATAGACATGAGGATTCCATTAAAAGTTACTTTACGTCTGAATAGGGGAAAAAAAACGGATGCAGACATAAACCTCTGAAGGTGTCCTGCTGCATCTGGTGTCAGGATTTTTGCAGATGATGCAAACAGAGACATTGTTTCCCCCTGGACTTTCTTGTTCGTCATCATTTCAATTTGCCTCTTTTTTGTTTTTCCATTTTGTTAAATTTCAATTGCAGCGCATTATTCTTAGGACCAGGACACCATTCTATATTTTTCCACAGCTGGTTCTGACTTACATGGGTCAAGTGATGCGACTTTCTGCAATGGACAAGGGTCAACACTTTGACCGTCCATTCCGTCTCCCACACAATAAGGTAAGAAACACTGCGTGTTCAGAGCTTTCTATCAAACCCTGCACTGCGCTGTGCAACTGTGGCTCGTCTTTATCTGACATGCTTAAACTTAATTTGAACATAATCATCCTGACCATGAATCAACTTCCTCATCAATGCATTACTGCTCAGTGCTTGAATCCAATGTCGAATATCATTAGCCATAAAACACTTCAGTGAGCGACATTTTTATGGTCGGACCAACTGGCCTCCCAGAGAGTTAAAAACAAATGGCTTCTGACTTTTCTTCATTTGTGAAAATTAAATTAACCATTTTTCTGTATTTTTCCACAAAAAGGCATAACTTCCATGAGAAGAACTCCCTGCAACTGAAATCTGAGTCATTTATATTTACTGTATTACAATAAAGTAAATGTAGTAAAATTATACCATAATTTGTACTACCAAAAAAAAATCTTGTTTTTACCATTTACAACAGGGAAAAGGGGCAAAATTACTATTTCATCCCAAAGTAAAGAAATTCATAATTTCCCCATGGCTTGAGTTCTCTTTGTCTCGTAATTTGATCTTATCTGATCAAGAAAAACTTTGTCCTTAATCTGATGTTATAAACAGACAAATCTAAAGATAAATTAAAACTATTATCCAACTATATGGGTCCGACAAAATATAAGGCACACCTTTCATGGCCAACATTAAAATTATATTAACTCAGCAGTTTCCCTAAAGAGTTTCAGTATAACTGAGCATTTCATTTTTTAGGATGAAAGGGGCTCCACTAGGACCGTTGTACCATAATGCATTAGCTTAATCTGGGCGTATCAAATGAATTGGCAAATCAATATTGCCAATCCACCAAAGGATGCCAGTTCAAGAGACTGTATAGGACAGTCCATTAGATAAATTAGAGGCAGCCTCTTCTGGATGTCTCTCCAGCTGTACTAGGACACAATTAAAATTACTACTTTACAGGCCAACAAATTAAAAGTAATGTCTGTATACACCGAGAAATCTGTCCTTGAAAGCCAAAAAAAAAAATCAAGTGCGAAGCGATATTATGCCGAGGTCTCATCAGATCAATAACAGAATCTGCTATTTGTAACCTGAAAAAATATGACAGGAGACTCTGTTAAAACATCATCTAAAGAAATTTAAGTTTTTGTATCGAGCAGGTCAATGCGGTGCAGTGACCTGAGAAAAGAAATCAGACTGCTTTTGCGCTGAGCGGCAACACAAAGGACAAAAGTTCGGTGTGCAGCTCTAGTTCTTAGATCCCTTTGCTGGTTATCAACTCCTTTCAAATCAAAGTTCCATTTTAATAAATAGTTGGGATGGTTTTCATTTTTTTTTCTCTCTTTTTACAAAGTCCTCAGCAAACTTGGCTTATGGGGATTTTATATTTTGTCACAGAGAAATTATTGCACAGAATATATGCATTCTACTGTAAATTATTGTTATAATAGTTTCTGTATTTAGTTAAATAATAATTCAATCAGGCAGTCTGACTCATAAGCTTTTATCCCCCAACAGTAGCCTGAGCCCAGGATTCTGTCATAATTATCAGAAGTGAAAAACTCAATAATATTACAAAATAAGAAGTGAATAAACATTGTTACAGCATCTGAAACAACTCCATGATGAAGTAAGAGATGAAAATAATTTTGGAAGTCATAAAATGATAATAACCTATGTTTGAAATGTCAGCGTTTGACACTACATTTCAGTTCCTCATGTTAAAAATTGAGTTTTGACATTTTTTTGATGTGAAAAAAAAACAGTTTCTGTGCAATTTTAAGCTTGACAGCAGGTTAATAAAGTTGGGAAGCGGATGAAAATGACCATGCAGTTTGTCTACCAAGCTTTCAAAAATTATCACGAATTATGGAAAAAAATAATCAAAAGCCCACTGATGATGTCAGAGGAAGGTTAGGACAGGTAAGAATGAAATGGTATAATATAGTAAAACCCCACTGAAGCACTGATTACTGATCATATTGTCAACAAATAATGCAATCTGCACCGGGCCAAAGATATATCCATTTCAGATGGCAAAACAGCTTGACATCAGCCATCCAAATTCTGACAGTGAGGTAATGGCAAAAATTCACTTTTTGTGTTTATTTCATCCAAATCTGCAGAAAGCTGGGAATTATGACAGCTTTGGGCAGACTGAGAAACTTTTCTCATATTAACTGTATCACCACTTTTGGGGAGAAAAGCAACAGAACCCTTTCCACGGTAAAACATCAAGCTATTATTCAGGTTCTATTATATTTTGATGTATATTGTTATTAAGATATTGAATTACCTATGCAAAAAAATAGGCCAGCATGGGGGCGCAGAGGTTAGCAGGAAGGACTTTGGTTTGATTCCCACAGGGGGCCTTTTTATGTGGAGTTTGTGTGTTCTCCCTTTGGCTCCCTGAGTTTTCTCTATGTTTTCCTCTTGAAGTCCGAAAACATACAGAAGGTTAATTAAAGAAAATTCCCAGATGTGTGAATGACCGAGTGAATGGTTGGTTGTCTCTATATGTGGCCCTGCGACCGACCGGGTGTAACCCGGCCACTGGCCCAATGACAGCTGGGATAGGATCCAGCATTCCTGTAACCCCACATGCAGGATCTAATGGAGCTAATGGATGGATGGAATTACTTTTATAGAGATATTCCATTTTGGCCAAAATCATTAAGTCCAACTACAAACAACAATTGTTGAATGCTTTTGATAAAACACTGACAAAACAACACAGAATACGTGAAAGAATCAGAGGCGACAATATGCTTTCCATTACACACTTTGACCAAATCAGACAAAAATTGCCCAATAAGTTCTAAACCCTTTAATTGCAACATATACTTGGGTATTGCCATTACTTGACAGGACAAAATAAGATTCCTCTATTAGCCCCACAATAGGGACATTTCGTACAAGCGTACAGTACTGCTAATATGCTATGTAGCGTCAGATTGTCGATGCTTTCGATGGGTCAGGGTCGAGTCAATCTGATGTGAGCAAACAAGAAAAAAAATGCTGGGTTCAAAAAAATGAAATCTGTGAAATCTGACATTGTCAACCTCTTCAACTTTGTAGGCTTTTGGTCCTTTTGAGTGATTGTTACTTGACGTTTCTACTTTTCGCATATATTTCTGCTTGGTTTGACATATCACTCTGCTCTTGAGGTGCTAACTCTAAGCCACACGGCGCAGATAACTTTCTGAAGACCTAAAAAGATGAGGAAAAAAAAAAAAAAAAAATCACAGGAGATATGTTGTGCACACACTGCATATTTGAACTGTGGCAATGCAGAACACCTTGCCTGAGAATTTAAACATTTTGGTGACCATGGCTATTAGTTGTTTAGTTATACTTCAAAGTGGGCGCAGCAAAGAGTTTGACAAATAGCCTGTCCACTGACTCACTCTGGGCCAGGCGGGCTGATGCTGTGCCATTTGACATTTGGCTCAATTTTAAATCATCACAGAATGGCTGAAATATCTGAGGCCCTTAATCATTTAAAACCCCAAGGCAATGGAGAAGTTGGCGACAGATGGGATGAAATTGGAAGAAATGACATTTCCTTTTCCTGGCACACACACGCAGACACACAAACACACATTCCAAGTCCTTGTTTTAAAAGTTCCTCGTTCGTAAATATGTACATCCATTCATTTCTGAAACAGGAAATTGTGAGTGACATGTCACTGTACAACAGATTGGACACAAGTGAGAAAGCAATTTAAGGACATTTGAAAAATTATTTTGGACTTCTGAGGATAGAAGAAACTCAACTATTTCCTGCATATAACATTTTCTACTAATAACATAGAGGATATGATTTCCAGGGCTGGGTGGCTTTCTGATAGGGAAAAAAATATTATTATCAGGGTTGTATGCCTGTAGAGGATCTCAGTCATCCAGGTCATGGTGAATTTTTGTCAAAATCTTCTTGTCGTGGCAACTGGACTTGCATTTTTTCACTTGAAGACGTTCAACCTTCATCCGAGAGGCGTCTTCAGTTCTAATGACCTGTGGGGAGTTTCCAAATATAACTGCCAGGGTTTTGGGTGGGTCTAGGTTATGGTGGCTGGTTATATAAATGTAGGAGTCAATCAGCAGAAACTTGGTCTAAGGAGGTTGTTATGCTAATGGGGGTGTCATTCATTGGGACAAACTGTTGACCTCATCACGCAAACTGAAACAGCAATGAGCAACAACCACATCTCTAATACTGAGTAAATCCGACTCAAGGTCTCAGCAGCACTCTCCAGTGCCAACCCCGCCCCCCCGTCCAATCTGACGCCTGAACAGGAGACGGCACTGTCCTCACTCCAGAAGGACAAGAGCATCATCATCCTCCCAGCTGACAAAGGTAGATGTGCAGTAGTTCTGGATAAAAAGGATTACCAAGCAATCTCCTCAGGGACATAACAACATATGAAACTCTGAAACGGGACCTGACCAACGCATACAAGAAGAAAGGGGTCAGATGTCTACAGCAAAGAAAAGGACACAGCCATTTACAAATCAATTTATCATCGACTGTATCCAGAAGAAGCCATGCCATGCATTTACTGACTCCCGAAAATTCACAAGGTGGGAGCTCCTCTCAGACCCATCGTCAGCAGCATCAACTGTCAACAACATTGCCAAACACGTGTCAAAGGTTTTGTCATCTTTGGTTGGCAACACCGCACAGCACATTCAGAATTTACAGGACTTTGCCGGTAAGGTCAAGCAGATCAAGCTGGATCTGGATAAAACCATGGTGTCGTACGATGTAACCTCACTGTTAACATGTATCCTCACATCAGCTTCGTTCAAGTCCACACCTTAAAAAACAGAGCAAAACTCAACACGGGTTACATCGCCACCCTACTGGACCTTTGTCTACAGACCACCTATTTCCAGTTCAACAAAAGTATCAATATCAGCAAAAATATGGATGAGCCATGGGCTCGGCTATAACCCCCATTGTGGTGCACTTATACAGGGAGGAGGTTGAGAGCAAGGCCTTGCTTCATTCAGGGGAAAACCACCAAGCCACTGGTTCAGGTATGTAGAGGACACATGGGTCAAGATCAACGTGATCGACGCCCACATCAAATTCACAGGGGTGGACATCATTGCTTAAAAACTCCCCCTCTTGGACTGTTCCGTTCACATCCAGCAGGACAGAAGCTTGTACATCAAGAATTACAGGAGACCAACACACACCAACCAATATTTTCTTTTCTACTGACGCCACCCGCTTGAGCACAAACTGGGCGTAATCAGAATTCTACACCCCCGGGCTAAGAACATCCCATCAACCGCCGAACGCAGCAAGACCGAGTTGCAACACATTAAGAAAGCCCTGAGATATTGCGGCTACCCTAATTGGGCCTTCGCCAAATCAGAAACCACCAGACGCAGGACCATAGAACAAGAGTAAGACACTAACAAACAAAAGAACACCGTCATAACATAAGTTGCTGGTGTTTCGGAGAAACTCCAAAGGGTGTTCAACAAACACCGTATACCAGTACATTTCAAACCCCATAACGTACTAAGACAAAAACTGATGCACCCCCAAGGACAAAACACCCAGGAATAAGATAGAGAATGTAGTATATGCTGCACTTGCACTGAGGATTGTGATGACGTCTACATTGGGGAGACCAAAAAACATCTGCACAAATGGACTGCCCAATAGGAGAGAGCCTTCTGTTCAGGAATGGACTCCATGATCCATTTATTCCTTACCATTCTTTTGACGACAGCAATGTCTTCAATGTATTCTGGCCAGAGAGGACAGATGGATTGAGAGAGGAGTCAAAGAAGCCATCTTTGTCAAAACAGAAAAAGCATCTTTGAACAGAGGAGGGGGCCTCAGACACAACCTTCCACAAACATCCAAGGCCATACTGGGATCAATACCAAGATGGATTTACACACACGGATCAGGCCCATCTGCAAACAGCCAAAGATTCACCACCAGCCCCCAGTAACTTCTGCATGAGTCTCAGCTCGTGTGATCCAACAGGTTTCACTACTTTGTTTAGCTTTACCTTTTCACATTTCAATCCAGGTAATCCCACAAGAGTTGCTCTTTTGTCCCAATGAACGACATCTGCATTAGCATAACAACCTCCTTATACCTAGTTTCTGCCGATCAACTCCTACATTTATATAACAAGCCACCGTAACCTAGACCTGCCCAAACAGTTATATTCGGAAACTCCCGAATGAAGAAATTCAAGTCCAGCTGTCACGACTAGTAGACTTTGACGAGAAATTAGGGTTGTATCTTTTGCAAAGGACCCCTGCTGAGGACAACTGATATATCTGGTATTGTGTGTATTCAGTGACATTTGGTCATAATGAAACAAGGGCAGGTATGCTGTGTCAAGTAATTGTAACAGAAGTAGTTGCAAGAGAGTTACAAGGACCTTGTTATCTATTTCGGAGCAGGCTGATTAAGGGAGTTTCAAACACTGTCTGACGAGGATTTGACAGCTACCGTATTCAACGCATATTACCGACTTAAGATCAACGTGGACTCATTTCTATTTAAATCCCTCCATGAAACAAAGGAGTTTGCAGTATGGGAATTGCTTTTTGGGTATTTGTCTAATAATTGGAGAAAAAAAATCCCCCAAAATTGTTTTACAAAAAACTGTCCTTGAATCTCAACTAATAATTCTGCTTGTGTCTGCTTGTGTCGGCTTGTGTTTTAAAAAAAAAAAAAAAAAAAAAAAAAAAGAAGAAGAATGTCATTTTTTCTTTGCACATGAGAAAATTCTGTACAAACAAACCATGATTGTTTTCTTCCTGTAGACTTTTTTTTTTTTCTAATAACGATGAGAATGGAAGGAAAAAATGGTCAGTGGTTTCAAGGGATGGAATTGACAGTGTACCGACTGAGGTCTGAAACCATGTGGGTAATGTGATACGCTGCTCCCAGACGGCAAAGACAAACAAAGAAACATTCAGGTATCACACAGCAATGTGTATCACAAAGAAATCACACAGGTAATTGTCCGTCTACTTGCATAAGACAACCTCAGTAATGGAGGAAAAATGTGTGAGAATAATTAGTATAAGTTGGACTTGGGCCAGAAACATTTTGATCAACAGTGGAAGTCAGCCAAATCGGCTGATTCTCTTGTTGGACTGTGTGTGTGAGTGTGTTTGTGTCACAAGTGTGTGACAACCTGTCTCCCACCTCTGGCCCTCATTGCGATGCTATTGTTTCTGGATTGAGTTAGCATATTCCTGCCGTTATGCTGTAATTGATAACATTGTCTGCTATTTTTTTTTTGTGCATCTCTGACAACAGGTTGAATTTATGGCAACATTTGTGTGTCTGTCTAGAAAAAAAAACAAAAAACTACCCGGGTTATTATATGAAGAGATGGAATACAAGCCAAGGGGGAAAAAAACTTTAAATGTGCCAGGGAGCTGAATAGCAGGGGGGTTTACAAATCATCTCTCTCGTTCATTAGCCTTGCAAGGCGATAGTCTCATCATCATGCCTGCAATTTATCTTTGCACATTTTGTCGCTTTAACAAAATCGTGTCATTGCCTTTCTCTCACAGTGCTACTTTTTAAGCAAACAATGTCCCACTTTGACCGCCAAACTTTTTTTTTAATTGTTTTATTGACTGTTTTTCAGATATTTGATCCCTAGAAAAAAATATTTTCGGTAATTACACTGCAGAATTGTCTTTATGTTGTGACATATGAGTGATAAAGAGATAAAAAAGTACATCTTTATGTAGTAAGCAAGGGTTGAGTTTTGTCTCAGCTCAATCCTAGTCATACAAAGCAGAGAGCCTCGCCATGGTAACCTGTAGCTCCACTTAAAACCTCTCAGTTGAACCAATTTTCTGCCATTATCCTAGCATTACCCCATGTTAGCTGAAGTTTTGGCTTGTGGAAAAAGATTTCAATTTGAGAGATTGTGAAACATTTGAAAATATAAACAAATGGCCATCTTTTCCCCTCTTTGGCATTAGGCCAAGGGGAAAAATGCTGTTTGAAGTGTCCATTAAAAAGATTTATTGGACAATGTGGAGGCTAGAACACCATTAATTCCTGTTAATAGACAGTGCATCAGGAAACAACCTTTACTTGACCGATTTCTGTAAATCTTTTGTCGAACTTTTTCTTTTATGGATTAATTGCATTATTTCATTATAAATTGATGTGCATAATGAGTTGTAGTCTCCCCCCATGCATTATAATGTTTGGTGGGGAGGCAGTTTATTATATGTAAGAAACATTGCCAATGCGCTAATGATCAGCAATGTTTATCTAATTTTGCAGCTGTAAATCAAAACCATGAATTGGAAATGAACAGTAAGGTATATATTCAAGTGTAGACTGTCATTCTTAATTCTATATTGCATAATATTTTTAGAAGCCACTAAATCAAAACTAGATGCTATAACTGTCAGATGCATAAATATGATTTGACAGAGGATAATTTCCCTGTAATGCTGCTGCCAGCTAATGTAAATTACAACTTTTTTATGTGCTTTCTGCTTACAGTCTGCCTTTAAGTACCTGAGACATTTATTCTAATAGGTTGAAAGCTTAGACTTGACTTGGCCTTGGAAGAATATCTAATTTTTGGAGTATCTGGAGTAGCTTTCAAAGCATGTTTGGGTCTTTACCTTTAACAATCTTGTTATCTAAAGATTCAATTTCCTTTAAATGTTTTGTGTTGATGTGTTGTAAACCCTCTTACAGTTCTTCTTCTTCACTCATCCAGGGTGTTTTGCTTGGTTTAAACACAGTCAGGGAGTTTCTCCTCACTCAGGATGTTACTTCCCTTGGTCATTTTAAGTTGTGTTACAGGTTTTGTTCTTTGGGTCAAAGTCGCTACTGAATCTCCTTCCTTTTTAAGAACCTACCAAACTGTCGACTGCAGCCATTGCTGACATTCTCTTTTTTGTTTGCTTTTTCAGCTTGACAATTTTTTGCAGTGACACCTGTTTTCTAAGCTTTGTTTCAGATGAATTCACTTCAGTTCAATGGAATAAGAAACGCCGCCATGAGATGGAGCTCCATAAAAGTCCATTTGTTATTCAGACTCTTGAAGGACTGTGAAATGTCTGGAACTTCAGGACTGTTGATGCTTTTTTTTTTTTAATTACATAGATTTAAATGTGAAGGTCTATAGTTCGAAAACCTATTCATGACTTTATTACAAATACACAAATGGTCTGGAGGCAAAATGACAAAAAAATGCTTGTTTTTTTAATTTAATGAATCTTTTGTAAGTCAGTCAAAGAACTGGTTGCAAAAAAAAAAACAACAAAAAAGAAAAAAATCAATGACACAAATTCCTGGGGACGTTTTGACTGGCTTCTTGTTTTATTAAATGATGCTCCCAGAATGCCCTTCTGCTGGACTACTCCACTGCATGTCATATTTGTCTCTGCTTCAGGATTCTGTTTAACTTCCTTACATTTTAATTATCATTTATTGTGCTTGATTTGCACACAAACCATGGGACACTGCTTACTTTCTAATAATACTGACTATGACACCAGTTGCCTGATTTCCTGGTCCCAAAGTGTCTATGAGAGGAAATTCTGGCACTGTCAATGTACTACAACTAAACTTAAATCACATAATTACACAGTGGTGCAGTGGTTAGCGCTTTGGGTGCAGAGCATAAAGGACCCTGGTCCGATTCCAACAGGACACCCTCCACGGTGTACAGCGCCTTTCGCCCGATGGGAGCTGGGATAAGCTCTGGCTTACCCCTGCTTCTGAGTAGGTAGATGATGGATGGGTAATTACAAGGCTTGAGGGCTAATGGAGTTGGTGACTTTTGCAGGGGAATGATCACATCATTATGAAATAGTAGCAGAACAAGTGATAGGTTTGATCAAAACTAATTTCTCATCAGACACATTCACATCTGAACTGTGTCCCTATATCAAAGTGAGTCATTCACCTGCATTACTTTAAAATATGTGAGATCTATGGGGAAAAATTGGGTTTCAACAATATGATGACATTTTTTTTTTCTCAGCAATACTCAGTCAAGGTCAGTCATATACAAAAAAAAAAAAAAATTATTGCAAAAAGTCCATCTGATCTTGTAACAGCAAATCTATTGAGTGTGTGACTGAATCCCCTGCTTTCTATTTTTTGGGGGTCCAGTTGTGATTTTCTGCAATTGCCGCTCAAGCCATTGCCCTCACCAATCAGGTATTAAGGTGTTGGTAAGGACCTTGAAATGTCAAACCTTGAGGACAAGAAGAATATAAGAGACGTTGCCATGCCAACCGGAGAAAGGAATTCAGGGTAGGGTTGGGTGGGGGGGGACAAAAGGTTTCCTGTAAGTGTGCAAAACTTTGACAGTGGCACCATCTTATGGTTAGCGTGCATACTACACTTTAATGGTGCCACATATATTTTTTCCATCAGTAATTACAAGACATCTGTGCAATGATCAGCCATCAAAGATTGTAAAAGGACTAAATTCCGAAAGAAAACAAACTTAAAGGTTTACTTCTGGGAACATGAATATCTCAAAATTATTTTGGTGATATCCAAAAACGAAGAAATGCCTTGCAAAGACATCATAGTACTCAAAGAGTTTGAGTGACAGTCAAGTAAAGTCTGCAGAAATCGTGTGCTAGAAGGAGAGCTTATGAGGTAGACTGGGGCCACCTACTGGTTAGTGCACCGCTCAGCGCATGAGCATGTGACTGTGCGTGTGTGTTTGTACACACATTTGTGACTATGTGATGGGCAAATGTTTTTGACAGTATAGATCCTGACAAAGGCCAGGTTACATGTGGAGAGGTGGGGAGCAGCAGCCAATCATCTGCCAACACACTCAGAGTACAACCCCACAGTAGGCCTACCTAAATACACCTCACACAAAAACCGAACATATGTGTACACACAAAGGAAATAGGCTCGGTGTTCCCCTTTGTCATGCGACATTTTATATGGTCTTATAATATAGAACTGGGGCTCAAATCTGTTGCTTAAAATGTAAACTCCAAGGAGGTGAAAATATTCATATCCTTTATTTCAGTTTCAGGAGAGACTGTAGAAAAATATTTTATATTTTGGGAAAGGCAACCGGATGAATAATATGATAGAATATAAAAAAGTTTAACTATATAAAGTATGAAATTTATTTTAACTTAATTGTAATTAATTGTTATTGTTATTGTCTCATCAGGAATACCTGAGGACTACACAATGGGGCT
>NC_141318.1:6160000-6200000 GCF_037954325.1 Fistularia commersonii
AGTATTTGCTTTGTGAATGCTATAAAGAAGTACAGAGGCCAGAGAGAGCTTTATTATGTTTTTGTCGACCTAGAAAATGCATATGACAGGGTGCCGAGAGAGGAGTTCTGGTATTGTATGAGGAAGACTAGTGCAGGACATGTATGCTAGCTGTGAGACAGTGGTGCGGTGTGCTGTAGGGGTAACAGAGAAGTTCAAGGTGGAGGTGGGACTCCATCAGGAAGTCCCTTCTTGTTCTTGATGTTAGACAGGAATCTCCATGAACTATGATGTTTGCAGATGATATTGTGATCTGTAGTTAGAGCACAAAACAGGTAGAGGAAAATCTAGAGAGGTGCAGCAAGAATGAATATATGTGTGTGAATGAGAGGAACTCGGGTGGAACGGTGAGGCTACAGGGAGTGGAGATCAAGAAATTTGAGGATTTCAGGTACTTGGGGTAGAAAGTCCAGAGCAACGGAGTGTGGAAAAGAGGTGAAGAGACGGATCCAAGCAGGCTGGAATGGGTGGAGAAAAGTGAAGGGGGTACTACGTGATAGAAGACTATCGGCCAGAATGAACGGAAAGGTGTACAAGACAGTGGTGAGACCAGCGATGCTGTATGGCCTAGAAACAGTCACAATGACGAAAAGGCAGGAGGCAGAACTAGAGGTTGCAGAGATGAAGATGTTGAGGTTCTCTTTGGGAGTGACCAGGATGGATAGGATCATGAATGGGTCTATCAGAGGAACAGCACATGTTAGATGTTTTAGAGAGAAGGTCTGACTAAGGTGGTTTGGTCATGTACAAAGGAGGGATAGAGAATATATTGGTAGACCAGTGACGTGCAGTGAGGTTAATGGCTGGTGAGGCACTGACATCATCAGTCAGATTTACAAACATATGAACCCTACGGAGTAGCTTATTCACTATTTCATTGGCAGCAGTTGATGTGCTTTGTTTAAAATATCATATCGGCATTCTTTACATATACAAAGTGTAGCATAGAAAAAAGTACATTAAAAAAAAAAAAAAATTATCTCTTACCTTTACTTATAAATGAAGTCCATGCGCCGACGAGCGCTGATCGGTTTTCCTTTACCTTGGCATTGTGGATGCTGATGTTGAGTCTTTGCTGTTCATTCAAAGCCAATTCTATCCTGGACATCCCGAATGTTTTAGCACTATTTGACTTTGAATGTGAGTGGCCGACCGCTCATGTTTGATTAAGCATCTTTGCAGATTCTTAAGATCACAATATCCCATTTGACTCCAGACATTGTCAGAAGTTGAGAAAAGAATGCAGGAAAAGCAGAAAAGGCGCTTTCTTACTGGACATCCCCACAGCCAGCCTTTTCGAGTGTACCACTCCGTTTGAAAAGATCAAGTCTTCTGTCTCCTAGTCTGAAGCAAATCCGTTAGCCCCGGCGTCGGTCTTCCCTTACTTATTATCTCCTGCTTCAACTGAAAGTCCAGTTTAGAAAATTCTTTCAGTTTAGCTATGTAATCCTCCATTTTGGAAATAAAGTCAAGCAAGAGGAAAAAAAATAACTGGATGGCTGCACTTGACTTGCTAACTGTTTACAGTAGCTTGCTATTCCAAATTCTATTATTCTTTAGCCGAGAAATAAAAAGGATCCCTGGGATCGCCAGTGCCCCCTACCATGAGGCCCCGTCACTGCATGCCTCACTTAGTGTGTCTTCGCTGCAGCTTTACGATCGCTCGGGACGAGTAACATGTTACAGTTGTTGACGAAAAAAATGGTACACATCAGCTAAAGTGTGGAAATTTAGTTCATATATTAGTGCTTGAAGTGTTTGAAAATTTTAATAGTGACATCCATAGAGACAGCAGTACAGTCTGAGCCACATAGCACCGCAGCGCAGTTAGCGGAATCATTGCACTATCCATAGTAGGCTACGCTGGCTGCCATGTCACCGCATGTGTCGTCTTCATATTCAAACCTTAAATGTGATTTTTTTTTTTTCAGTAATTTTGAAAAAAAACACGACTAAAAATTGTGTAGTTAGATGGAAAATAACTTAAAAATACAAATAACCGAATAAATAGAATCATTCACTTTATTTTTTCATTTTACATTTTTTTCTTGATGCCAGGTGAGGCCCGGCCTCACCTGCCTCTACTGACTGCACCACACTGTGGTAGACGGATGCTGAATTGGAGCTGCCAGGCAAGAGGTCTCGAGGAAGACCAAAGAGAAGATTTATGGATGTAGTGAGAGAGGATATGAAGGTAGTTTGTGTGAGAGAGGCGGATACAGAGAATAGGGTTAGATGGAGAAAGTTGATTCGCTGTGGCGTCCCCTGAAGGGAAAAGGCGTAAGAAGAATAATTCATCGATTTTTATTTTCATGTTTTTTAGTCATTAGTTGACTCGATATGTGTTGTATCCTCTTACAAGACTCTACCATATAATGGAAACCTGTGTGAGGTCATTAAATTATGAGTTGTGATTACCGTCCAGGTTGCATGTTGCCAAACGCTAACTAGTCTTATATGTCACTTCTCTTTTTGTTTGTGCAGCTGAAAGTCCATCTCTTGTTGTGTTTTCCCCTACAGATATGCAACTGTCTTTTATCCCTCAATTTCTACATTTTGCATCATTACCTTTTTTTTTTCTTTGCTTTAATATTTCCCTTGACTGCTCTTGCATACTGAAACCAGAGCAGATGCAATTCACAATAGATGATGATTAAGATGAAAACTCTTGTTTGAACATGTTTAAGTTGGTGAAACTGAATGCCACATTTTCCTTTTTTATTGCAAATAAACCTGTATGATGAGATATTGAATTGGGAATCCACAGGGAGTCTTAAAACCCTTTTTTCCCCAATGGTAAGCCTCTCAACTTATGCTCTTGCACTGAGAGCTTCTTTGTACCTGTTAAAGGGTGTCAGAGACAGGAAGTGTAAGTACCTTTTATATTTCTGGCAGAAGACATCGTGCACATTAGTGCAATCTGTGTGCATGAGTATTCGTAGGTATATGAGCATTTTGTAGTAGCAGCAAAATGCCTCATTGTTTCAACAATGATAGTAGTCACTCTACCATCAGTACCAGTGCCCTGAATGTAGTTCTTGTGAACCGCCCTCCATTTGTCTGACAGTTGCCATGGTGACCATCACCACACCATGAAGACAGCAGTGGGAAGCTAACAGCAATGGTGCGGAGAGGAAAGCCACACTTAGGGATAGCAGAAAGAGGATGACTGGTAGAGGAGAGGGTGGTTTGGAAAGGAAGCCACAAGGAAAAGAGGAAGAAATGCTAAAAAAAAAATAATAATAAAATAAGACAAGGGAAGTGGAAGTTCAGCTGGGGTGAGAGGAAGATGGTAAGTGAGAGTAGAGAAGTAGATGTAGAAACACCCCTGACAAAGAATTTAGGCAGATGACGAAAAAGAGAGGAGAATCAGATGGAGACCATCAGTGTATAATTGCGCATGTGTGTTTCTTAAACCGAAAAGTAGCGCTAAGGCAATGAAAAATAAAATCCCTATTTCCAGGAGTTGTGTATATTTTCCACACAGGGGAAATTGACTACTGTTATGAAAGTGTGTCCTTTTCAGTGATTGCTAACCTTCAAAACTATTTCAGAAAAGCCATTATTCATCTTACCAGCCCCCAAGTTCAATTTCAAAACTTACTTCTCCAACAAGCCAAAGATGTCACTACATCCCAAGACGAACTGAGGGGAAAATATTGCATTAGCTTTATTTACTGGGTGCTCTTACAGGGGGCAATTACAATCCATAGAAGGGGGGGGTTAGGAAGGAGGAAAAGTGGAGGAAAGGGACAGCAGGATGCTGATCAGCTGGGAGCTTTCAGAAGCTCCACTTCGTGCAGGTAAATTAAAGGTCTTATTTCTACTGTGAGTGCGTCGTAATTGCTCCCGTACCCTCCCACTTCTTCTCTGCTGCTCTGCTGCACTGTGAATGACTGAGAGTCTGTCAGGATGTTAAATGATATCGAAAAAAAATGTGTATAAGAGCTTATACATGTGTAGGCTTATCTTCATGTGCTGCGCACAAATAAAGCGCACATGCCAGAGGGCCAAATATCAAGGCGGCGATGCTTCTTACTCGAGGTCCCAGTGGCTTTAACAGAATTAGGGGAGAAAGCTAAACAGCACAGCATCCTTCAATAAGCTGATCAAAATCATGATATCATATTTAAATGCCCAATTCTGCTTGTTTGTTTTTTGGAGTCTTTTTTCTGAAAGATAAGAAATCATTAACCCAGCATTGGTACTGCTAAGTAATTTTATCTCCCTCGGTCTTTTTCAATGGGTGTTAATGACCACCTAAAAGTAACATGACAATATGTTTATCAGAAACAGAAATGCCATTATCCAGAGGAAAGGATATTATTTTACAGTCTGTGCCTGTAAAGGTAGTAGCTACTGGACTGTCCAGGATTACAACTGTATTGCCTAAGAGTGCAGTTATTGTGTGGAACTTGCATGCTCTCCCCATGTCTGCATGGGTTTCTTTTGGGTTCCCTGGTTTCCTCCCACAGTCCAAAAACATGCAGGAGGTTTCCTAAGCATTAGATAATGAAATAATGAATTCATTAATTTATGCCCAGGAGGGCTGGCTGCCACTCCATTTCTACACCGGAAATCAGAATCAAGAAAGACATACAGGTACAAAGCAAAATGATCCCACAGCTATGGAGTTATTTGTTCGAACCCAAAGTCATTTGTACTGTTTGCCAGGCTAGGAAATCAAATGAACATTTCAGTAAACAAAGTTGTGTTTTGTCCATTGCTCTTGTCCAAAACGTTAAAATTCATGAGATAAACCTCAACTGAAGAGAAGATTTAAAGACTGTGTGAGAGCAATATGAATAACAGTGTCGTATAAAAGGTTTCCCTGTTCCTTTTCCAAGCACACAAGCCAAATCATCTGCGTTTCTCTTAAAAAAAGTTGGAACATGATATTGGTAAAGCGGTATGTGAGGAAATACTCCTCATGTTGTTCATATGCTTTTGAATTGACAGATGGATGAAGCTCAACTCATCAGCCTGCTTAATCAAAGCTTTGATCACGTAAAAAAAATGTGTCAATACCACCTGCTAAAGGATCTACATTGTCCACTGATGACTGAATCTTTCAAATAAAAGCTACAGTCCTTAATGTTATATATTCGCCTGCCAGTATCCAACATTGATAATTGTTGCGCTTTTCTGCAACATACAAAAAGGAAACAATGGACATGAGATAATCTACTACCCACATTGTGATTTTCTAAACCTTAAAAAAAAGTGTTTGTGAAAGAAGTTGCAATTTTAGAGCCTCCAGTACATGAATACAGATAATGAAGAGGAAACCTGTGCAAAATGGATTGATCCATGCCAATGCTTTGCCGCTAAAATGTATTACTAATGATTCATAGAATCCTTCATATTCTTGGAAATTAATGATTCGTCATAATGGCTGAGGTACGATACTAAGGAAAAAAAACTAAAAATGTACTGATATGCTGATTAAAATTTCTGTAGGAGATGTTGATTCAAGAGTAATTTGAAAGATAACAAATGTCTAATTCAACAAGGAAATTGGCACATGCCTTACGGAATCTCAACTGATATCCTTTGCAGTCCAACAAAATTATGAGCTATTACTTCAACTATTTACATTGGTGCGTAGACAAATGCCTTTCAATTTGGGTCTGGCACCCAACAAAGAACATTCAGCTTATGTCTGACGGGTCCATCCCAAGAATCTGGCACAATTCCCATTTCAAGCAGGTTGAAACTGATTATGTAACCAGGTTATTCTCCCCTGTAAGAGGTTTATAAGCTTAACTTTGTTAACTGGATTCGAGGTTGTTCAATTTCACAATGTTTGAGTGTAAAGCATCAACAGTTGAATATTGAGCAGAAAAGCAACAATAGTTGATTAAAACAGCCCGGACATCAAGCGAAACAGTTCAGTTGCTTTTTCGGCCAGAAAATATGACTTTAGAAAAAAAATGAAAGGAACTGTAAAACAAACTCAACACGGATTTGTGTAAAAGCAACTCTAGTTGATTCAGTATTTACAACAGAGGTCTTATATTTTTTTTACAAAGTAATGACACACGGAATGCACTGAGTAGTGATGTTTTGTTGATTTATAGCAACTGAGCAGGTACATTTATCCCGCCTTACCTGTTCATTGACAATTGGCAATCAGGTGAACAGCAACCAGGGAGTCGGAGTGGATTAAACCCAAGTGTATCCAAGAAGTTTCTCAGACATCATCAGCAGCTTAACAGCATCTGTAGTCAATGACACAATCACAGGAAAATGGTTTAGTCAGAGTCACACATGACTAAATAATAAAGTAAAATAAAATAAATGAGCAAATTGAAAATGTAAGTAAAATACACATTGGCTGGATTATTTTCCCCAACAAACTGTAATACAATGTAGTGCTCCTTTATGAACCTACTATACTCCTTTCTGCATAGTACCGCACATGACCTCAATGTAATTTAACAGAGACCTTCAGTGTGCAGTCAATTTACATAGTCAACGCACACGCCCAAACACACACGCACGTGCGCACACACACACACACGAAGAACAGGGCTATATCCCGTTGTAGTTTTCCCCAATCTATCCCATTACTTTCCTATGCAAGGATAGTAAGAAGACGGTGCATATGATGTGGTCCTGGTGGTTTAATTTAACCGTGATCTCTAACTCTTACTGGATTAGTTCGCACCCGATTGTAAAACGGCCGTGATGAAAATCAGCACCATCATGGTCCTCAGCCGTTAAAAGGTGGAATGCCCTCTCCTGGTCTGGATGTCCTGCCCCAAGAGGAGGAGTTCAAATATTTCAGGGTATTTTCAAAACTGAAGGAAGTATGGAGCGGGTAATCGACAGGTTGATCGGTGCAGCGTCAGCAATAATGCAGACTTTGTATCGGTTCGTCACGGTAAAGAAGGAGCCGGGCCGAAAGCTCTCAATTTATCGGTCGATCTACATTCCCACCTTCACCAATAGTAACGGCATGTGGGTAGTGACCCAAAGAACAAGATCACGGACACGAGAAGCCAGAATAAATTCTCCTCTCGTATCGCCCTGAGAGGTGAGAAGCTCGGCCATCCAAGAGAGGCTCAGAGAACTGCTGCTCCTCCACATTGACGGGAGCCAGATGAGGTAGCCCGGTCATCTGGTCAGGATGCCCCCGGAACACCAGTCTGAGAGGTGTTCCAGGCATTTCCTAGCATCAAGAGGCCGTTCTAGCGGGATGATGTCTCTTTCCTGACCCGGGAACGCATTTAGGAAGACTTGAGCGAAGTGTCCCTGATGCAGCTGCTGTCCCTGTGACCCAACCCCAGATAAGCAGCAGAGGATGGATGGGTGGATGAATGGATGGCATTGGAAAATATGATAATTTCAAGGAAAGTAAAGAGTTTTTTTTTTTTTTTTTTTACCTTTCCTTTTTTTAGTTTGTTTTGGTTTTTGCTTTAACAAAATGAAATCGTAATGTCAGTACAGGTGGAATTTACTATGCAGCAGTTATTGCGTTAACAGTGATGCCATGCCTTACTAAAAAGAAAAGGAAAAAAAAAAAAAGGAATCACTTTCTTTGTCGAAATACCATATTTAGAGGGATGAAAAGAAAAAAAAAACCTTAATTTAAGATTCAAGTCCTTTACACTATGCACACAAAAGCAAAAATGTAGATAGCAAAAGTCAAAGTGAGCCTGCACCTGGAACCACCGTGGGTGCAAGGGCTTGTTGAATGTGCGATCTATCATCCCCCAAGAAATGTTTCAGACACTCCCTGCGACAATTAGAAGGCCATCTGTGACACTGAAGGGAAGCAACCTACTTCCAAGTATTGCATGGTGTCAAAATGACTAGCATTGACAGTTGTATGTGTTTGTGGGCTGTCAAGTCAACAATGATGTTATCACGCAACAAAGGAAATCATTAGAAAGATGGGAAATGTTGCTTTAGACCCCACAGGTTTTCAGCTTAGAAGGAATGTGTCAACAAGATACGGCAATGATGCAACCTGGAGAAATAGGTGATGAGAAGCAGACTTACTGTGTGGCCTAATCAGGTTTGTTCCTCCGATATGTACTGTGCGACACAGCCCTCACTCCAACACCACTATTCTAGACACATTCACGAAAATGAAAAACTGAAAGAAGATAAACAAATTGTACTGCTAAATCTTTGTCCTTTACACTAAGTGGAATTCATAAATTCATCACTTGAGTCCTTTCCCCCCCTTTTTTTTGGATGTAGCAATGATGAAGCAATCAAAGTGAAGGGCAATTTTAAAAGCAGAGCTAATGCAGCAATCAGCTTTGGATGATTTGTCAATGGCGAGCAATTCGTGCCTCTGCTCTGGCGCAATGCCCTGCAGGTAAACAAGGGAAACAAATGAGCAACGTTCAAGTGCACCATTCCTCCAAACCACACTCAAGCATTAACATGGACACACACATAAACACCTCCTCAGCTGTTGTTGTCAGCATGTTAATCAGGCTTTGGTATGCTTGTAGCCCTGAGGCGCTGTGTGATGTAAACACAGATAGAATAAATATCTCATTTTAGCACCTTTAAATGACTAACTTTGTTGTCTTCCTCCCTGATGGCTCTGAAAAGAAAGTTTGTGATTAAGTATTTATGATGTTTAGCATTCAAGGAGACTATCTCTCAGATACTGGAATATTAAATCTTGAGAAAAAAAAAAAAAAAAAAGAGGAGAGAACCGAACGAAGCAAGTTGCTGCTTTGAGTGTTGGTGACCTTTCTAACAGAGGCCATCGGCAGTACATGGCTGGCTTTAAAACAAGATCATTATAGAACTGGTTTTAATTGATGCCTTTATCCCAGGTGTAATCAGGGCCAAATAAAAACACTGAAATCATCCAAGCCTCAATTAGCCCAATGGGGAGAATGGTGCGTGGAGATGCATTGTGCTGCCTCTTCATAATTAGCGTAAATTAATACTTGATAAATGACTACTATCTGTACCTTTTTCCATAACTGTTTGCATTTAGCACAACACAAGGTAGTGGTAATTTTATGCTGTCATGTGATTGGTACAATATTGAAATTATCCATTGTGTGTTCCTTGAAAAACAAACTGTGGAATGCCTTTATCATATCATTGAAAATATGGGATATTGTCATCTTCCAATCAGAAATATTCTAGAATAGGCAACAGGAAGGAATCTTTACACAAAGTCTGCGACTTCCAAATGACTCCACACTTCTGTGATCGAGAGATAAAGAAAACTGACAAAGAAAAGACATACCAGTGATATTCGTCTCTAGTTAATTTAGTGACAAAATAAACTCAGATCTCCCCCAAATCAAATTACACAAAGTAACACATGTAAAATATAAACAACACCACCGCTACGTAATGAACGCCCTTAATATAATCAACCATCTTTAATGAAATCATGTGAAGTAATGTCTTAGATCTTTGCTTTTGTGAATATGCCTCCGGTGGTCGATGCGCCAGGAAGTCAACGGAAATTATTCAGCTGTTGCTCTGTGGAGCAATGTCTTTGTGTGGCGCACGCCTAGGAGGAAACAGGAAAATAATAGGCCAGTGAGAGATGATACCGCCTTTCCTTGATATTGCAACATGGAATCTATCTATAGGTGTACTTTTCATATGTTACGCCAGCTGATTTAAATGGAAATTAGGCAATCAGTGATTCAATTACAACTGTTTAACACACATTCATTTGATGTTCCTTGTTTCTTTTTTTTTTTTCTTCAGGGTCAGGTTTTTAAAGTAGGTCATGTGTCGTTTAAGTAATATCTTGCATATACATTTAATGTGTGTGTGGGGGGGTCGGGTTGAGACAGAGGGACGGGCGTAACTCTTATTTTAAGGTAACAGCTTTGCTTTGCTCTTTCTTCAGTTTAATTAGAGCCCCCATAAAAATGCAGATTAATTGTCTCTAGAATCATCTTCACAAGTGCTTGAGAACAATGCCCCGACAGCTATCTTCTTAAACTGTGATTTAGGAAAATAAAAATAAAATAATAGCGAGGACATTTGCAAACAAATGGTTGACTAGAATTACTGCTGAAACCTTGTAATACTAGATATGTGAAAAGTGTCCTTGTGTGCGTGTGTGTGTGTGTGTGTTCACTTCAAATGTACCGCTTGAATAAAGTACCATATCGCTTTGAGTTGTTTTTTTACTCACGGTTATTGCAGGAAAGATAAGATATGGTTTAGCCGTAGGACTAACTATTCTTTAACAGTCATGATTACTTGCATTTTTATTCACCACTATATCACTGAACAAGTCATAATCATCCTGATTGTTTGCAAAACAATCAAGAAGAGATTCTTTATGTACATACCAATAACTTTCTACTGTTCAAAAAAATAAAAAAAGAAAGTCACATCCAACACAAATTGAGAAATTAAATTTCTGCTATAACCTGAGAGACAGATTTGTTATCAGAATTGGATTTGGGCGCAAGGTACTGTTTATAATTGAATGAACTACATCGTGCGCTGAGATTTGGCTCTCTGTCTTTCATTAAAGAAATATTGAGAAATTTCATTTACTTTTTTCATTCTTTATAAATAGGTCTTTTAATTTGCTTGGTTTTGTTGTTCCTCTTGTGAACACTTGTTCTATGGTCTCAGAAATTAGATGTTAAGCTCAATGAGACTGATTAAATAAAGAGTAATTAAAAAAAAATAAGATTGAATTAGAGCTGCAATTCAAAATGTCACCTTCCTTAGACATTACTTTTATCTACTTGTGTACTCATTTTCATATTTGTTTTTTGTTAGTTGCAGAGTTACATTTATTTGACCTTGTGCTGTACATTCTTATATTTTGAAACTAGTAATTTAATGTACTGAAAACTAAACCCACTTCTTATGAAGTATTTTAAAGGAAGGCTGAATGGAGGAAGACCTAAGGCAATTTATATTTTATAAAGAGTAGCTATTCTGTGTTTCCAATAACGGTATATCTGGCAAGCCACTTTAAAAGGCAAAGTAAAAAAAAATGTTTCGGTCCTTGATCTCCTTGTTACACAATGTGAAGAAAATAATTTTGTCACAATACAGTAGTAATGAGAAATTCTTTTCTGAAGCCAAAAAAAGTAAAAATGAGCAACATTATTTTCAGTAAAAGTTGATCCACAATGACTTGTCTTAATTACTGGTTACTACCAGACACCTATTGGTATCCTGATTGTCTATCTCAAATAACTAATGATGTAGATCTGAATACACTTGAATAACAGAGGTTTTTTTTTTTTTTTTTTTTTACTAGGCTGAATAATGAAATAATTTGCTTAAAAAAAATTGGAGGTGGAAGATATAACAATGATAAAATCATATTAATGCAATGTGATAAATTTGCTGCAATCAAATGGAATACAATATAAAATGAAATTGCAATTATGGCAATGCAATAAGCAGAGGATTATGAATGTTTCAAATAAGAAAATAAAAATCTTTTTCACTGTCCAGTGAAATCCCTTGCCGTGCATTCTGTTTAGCAGATTGGTTTATGCCAAATATGTTCTGTCATATACTAATCAAAAAAGTCAATGCAATCATCTATTTTGTGGTGCAAACCAATGTTATTTTGTATGTAAGATGAAACAAACACATACATCTTAACAAAAGAAAGAAAATGTATCAGTATCTGGCCCCTGAATTCAGGACAATAATTGTAATAAGAGTATAAAAACTACTAGTATACTGCTATTTGCTTAAGCTCAGAGTGAATTACTTACATTAATACATTACGAAATCTACATTAATCCCATGAAAAAGCAAAACGTCAACTATTTATTCACATTTTGACACATCAAATTGTGCGGGGAGTTCTACATTTAGCTGAAAGTGTTAAGAAGCCTGAAAATAATGTGAAATAGCTTTCATACTCCTCTCCCCTTCATCACTTGCTTGACCTTGTGACTCATTGTAAATGCATTGAGAGCAAAGCAGATGTGGAGTTGACTTTTCACAGCGCTGGTGTGTGTATGTGCAACTCCAGGTCGAATGATGATAAAAAAAAAAGGAATGAAATAAAAAAAAAGGTAAAAAAAAAAAGGAAAAAAAAAAATGTCAGCAGCTCATCAGATACCTGGCAACATGGCTGGGTGATGGACTCACCTACAACCCTACAGGGGTTATGTTAGTGTGCTCACTGTTAGCTAAATGTCAGCGCTCTATCTGGCTGCTATCACACCCTGCCTGATACCCTGGAGCAGCACTCAGAAATACCTCCGAAGTCCAAAGGTTCAAATTCTCTGTCAGTAAAAAACCAAAACACCAAGTCTTGGACAAGGTGAAGGGGGAAAAAAGAAAAAGTCACTGTTTTTCACATAACTCATCATGTACTCTTACATAATGGTATCATCTGGGTATTCCCCGATTGCTTTTCAAAAGACAATTAAGATCTATTTAAACACTTCTCCATTTATGAGACAAAAGTTTATGTTTTTTGTCTTCATAGAATTGAACTATTTCTGCTGTGTTTAGGAGGAAAAAAAACCTGCATGAGTTGTTGATGCTTGGGTGAAATCCGTGATCACGAGACAAAATATAAGCTGCCGGGAGCTGGAAGATTTGATTAACTGGATGGCAAGTTGCACAATGTCTAACAGTAGAAGAAATATGTATAAGTAGTGCTTTGTGACAAAATTTTGATATCAAAGTGAGGCAAAAATGGTGAAGAGATAGATTGAAGAGGAGGGGAGTTGGGTGCTTGAAAACTGCGCGAAGAAGATGGAAAAAGCTAATAAAGAGATGCGGAAGTAACTTAAAGAACCAGCTTCATTTCTTATAATTCCTGAATAACCAGTGAGGCTGGAAGTCTGCAGCTCCCCAGAGTGGGTTTTAATGAATCTTTGATGATTCATCAGACAACATGGATTTAGCTGTAGCTATAACCATTACTTCAGCTTAATCTGGAGCTTAAATTACACTATAAGCAGTTAAA
This sequence comes from Fistularia commersonii, assembly GCF_037954325.1. NCBI lineage: Eukaryota > Metazoa > Chordata > Actinopteri > Syngnathiformes > Fistulariidae > Fistularia > Fistularia commersonii. Next base: position 6,172,953 of record NC_141318.1, read on the forward strand.
GTTTTCATTGCCTTCAGTTGATGTGCCAATTTATTAATCCCTCTGCATTGGCATGCCAACCTTGAGTCTTTTGTATCCAAAAAAAAAACAAAAACAAAAGAAAAACACAAATTCCTGTAGGGGGGGTTTTCAACATTTCATTTCCCATCCATGCAGATTCATATGAAGTAAAGGCTGATCACAAAGTGCCATCAGCTCTATCGTACCTATGTTTATTTTAATTAGAGGCATGTTTAAAGGCCATTGAAGGTATTATAGAAAAAATATTTCTCTCATGTCTCAGGAGCTTTGTACGTTAATACATGTTTGTGTGGGGGTGGATGGTGGGGTACTAGATTTCCAGAATGGTAAAGAAATACTGTTTTAACATGCCTGAAATAAATAAAATAAAAAAAAAAAATAATAATAATAATAATAATAATAATAATAATAAATCACACTAAAAAGTAGCAAAGAACTAAAAAGTTTTCAAAGGAATTACATCAACCTTGTTCTGATAATTATTTGTTCTGGCCTGAACTTGAGAAGCAATGACAAAAACATTGGGATGTTCTTGTCCCTGTGCAAGAGCCCAATTTGAGAGGATTTAGAGAAAAGCAGGTATCAAACTAATTCTTAATGTTGACATTTCTTTTGGCAGATTTTTATTTTTTCTAAAGAGCGACATATCTTCTCAAGGTTTAGTTACACTGTTAACACAGTATTAGATGCAATCGGGATTTTTGCCATGATCAAGGGCACTTCAGCACAGTGTCTGCCCCTTCGAAATATCCTGGTCTAGCTGCTGCTACACCAGCTGCGCTTTCCTTTATGTTTCTTCCCTGGATAATTACAAGGGGCAATATCATTATTACAAAAAATAAATCTGCATCTGATATTCATTTTATAATTGAAGCAGCTGGCTGGCAGGAACTATGTGATTATGGTTAAATATATGGTTGTTTCATATTTGAGGATAAAAACATATCTGAATACTTGGGTTAAAATACTGCGATTAATGATAACGAAATTGAATAGCTGCCCAAACGTTAAAATCACCAAAGGAATTGCCTTTGTGTACCATCTGCTTCAAATACACTTCTATGCATTGCACTTCAAATCGAGCGTTGGGTCAAGTCAAGTCTTTGCCTTACTAGCTCAGTTTTCCTCAACTCTACTCTCCATAACTGTTTCAAATGAATTTGCCCTGAGTATATGGGTACTTCAGTCCCACAGCCATCCTGTATACTTGAACTTCCAGTTTGCCATTAGCTAAACACTCTGAATGTCCCTGCAAGCCCCAAGGCCAGGTGTTTCGCTAAGAGCACCTACATGTCTTTCCCCCCCCCCCCCCCCTTCTAGCCCTGAGCCACATTATAGTTCTAACAAAAACGTGCTTTGAGCTGGTGATATTAAAGGCAACAGATTGGTTCCACAGGCTCTTCCACTGAAGATGTGTAAAAAAGACCTGAGGATAGCTCTGTGTCCAGGACAAACCTTCTAGGAGCATCAATAATTCATAAGGACAAAGTGTCTGATACATGAGAGAAAAATGCAGCTTGCTTTCCCCTCCTGTGTCAATATTTTGACAGCTAGTGCGAAGAGGGAAAGCAATCCAAGGGGACTCGTCCATGTAAAGTGTTCTTTCATGTTTTGCAAAGTGAGTACTACCTCTCTCTTGCCAATTCTGCATCCATGAAATGGAGAGTTAGGGGGAAGCCACTGTAAGGTCACGGTCTGTTCAAATTGACTGACTAACTTAATGATTGACTGGCTTGGGAAATGACTGAGCTTCATGCCGCCGGTCTCTTGTCTTCGGCTGCACCCCATTCTCCCGGTTTCCTTCTTGTTCTTTCTCTCCGTTCATCTTACGTGCCCTCATCCCGCAGTAAAGGGGAGGACTGCAGAAAAATCCATTACACCCATGAAGACGAGAGACTCACAAAAGGGAAGAGCTACAGACACGGGGCATGACAAAAACAACCGAAGGAGAGGGTTACGAAAGGTAACGAGGCCAAAAGTGTGGGAGTGACTGAAACAGCACGGTAACAAGATAATATGGTTTTCTGAGTGTAGTTCTGATTGAAAACAAGTGGTGTTTATCATACTCAACTGTTCAACTCAAAGCTGTGGAACAAGGTATTTTTGGATGTTATAAAAGCCGCCCGTTCACCAAGTTTTGATGGCAACACTTCAAGGTTGTCTCACAATTGCACAGGTTGCACATCGCGTCTCATCTGCAGCTCTCATCCAAAAAGGATATTTGCAATAAGATACAAACACGTACACACAGCAGGAAGGGTGGAAGCAACAAACACTCCTTTTAATTACGCTGTGAAGTTTTCTCCCAGATGGCCTAGTTATTTCAGGGACCGGGGACATGGCAGGGTCTTTGGAGACAGCCTCTTCTCCCCAAAGCGGGTGCAGGAGGATGGAATATGCGCTGTGTGGCACAGTGAAGGGCCACATCAGCATTCTCACGAGGGAGCATTTTAGGACCTTGTTTTCTTCAATCTGTTTCTTACCGCCGCAGATCCAAAGAAAACAAGACATCACAGAACATCTGAGAGCATAATAATGACAAATAGGAAAATAGTAAGAGTAAAGTCATCATATATGAGGCATTATAGATGCTTGTAAGGTCTAATGTATTTCCAAATGCGTTTATATAAACTTATATTTTGAAATGCAAGCCCTTTAGATGTCAACAACTTGCACATTCATTCACTCCATCTATACTCTTTGTCCTGCACTGGCTCATAAGGAGATTGGAACATTGCCCAGCTTTTATCAGGGTAATCACCGTAGCACCACACCTACAATGCACAGAAGACAAAGTTCATGTTGAGACAACAAGTGTCTTCCATTGATGTCTCTGGCAGTGCTCTGTATTCATGTTTGATCATTGATTTAACAAAAAAAAAAAAAAAAAAATCCATTTCCTGTTTCGAGTGGCTTCAGCCCCGTGTCACAAGCATCCTCCTTAGTTGTCGTTCCAGTTTGATCTCATATCATGAAACGGTTATATAATTGACAAGCCAGTCTGTCAGCTGTTCCCAACCCTTCTTTATGACATAGGGTAGTTTGCTTCATAATATGACTCAAAACTCATTAAACACACTCACCTCTACCAGTCATTGGTAGAATCAGCAATTCCACTACAAATCTGAAGCAGTAATAATCCACCATCAGTAATAATCTACACTGTATGCAAAATTATTTGACAAGTTGTATTCTTGATGATTAAATGTTTTTACAACTACAGTGCTCTTGGTTAATCCAAAATGTTAAACCCTCGAACCCGAACATTTAAGTAATAAGTGACGTTTTAGGTTTGAGAATATCTATATACGGCATATTAAGAAACCTAGTGTGCAGAATTATTATGCTAAATGAAAACCAAATATTTTCCCGTCTCACTTGTTTTTCCCCTGATAAAGTGAGGATGATCAACTCAATTTACATAAACATTTTTGAAATTTCAAAAAACACACACACACACTTCAATGACCAATATAGCCACCCCTTCTTTTCAATAAGTCACAGCCATTCATTCACAGAGTCAGTTCCTTGATCTGGTCAGAATCAACTTTTTATGCAGCTGCAACCACAGCCTCTCAGACACTGTTCAGAAAGCAGTACTGTTTACCTTCAATGTAAATTTCCTACTTAGGAAGGGTTTAATTCAGGAGAAGACAAGGGGAAAGTCAGTTTTTGATCAAACCAGGGGCCCATCCATCTGGTCCATCAAGAGTCACTCATCAGTCCACAAAACCATTGAAAAATCTGTCTTCAGATTTTTTTTGGCCCATTCTTGACATTTGAACTTATGGGTCTTGTTCAGAGGTGGTCGGGTTCCAGCCTTTCTTACCTTGCCATGTCTCTGAGAACTGAACACCTCGCACTTCTTTGACGCTCCAGGTAGGTTGCGGTTGTTGAATTTGGCAGCGATGGAGGATAATGGGTTCCTGGTAGCTTCATGTTTGATGTGTCTCAAATCTTTGGTGGTTAATGTATACATTGTCTTCTACATGTTTCTTGCGACACTGTTGACTATTTGCAACAGAACATTTGGTGGATCACACCCCAATATCTTAGATATTTCAAGAGTGCGCCATCCCTCTGAAAGACTTTTTGCAATTTTTGACTTTTCAGAATCTTAAATCTCTCTTTTGGCCTGTTTTTCCTGAGAAAAATCTGCCTAATAATTATGCACACCTTGATATAAGGTGTTGATCTCAGGCCACACCCTCCCTCGTCTCACAAATGCATATCACCTGATATGCATTAAATCCAATAAGAATCCAAGTTTCTACACCTTGGAGTTGGAAACTCTGGATAAAATGGTGAAATAGTCAAAATAATCACTTGCCCAATAATTGGGCACATTGTATATTTATTGCAGTTACTCTACTGCATCACTGATCATTTACATTTGTGAGTCTGCATAATGTCATACATTTCTATTCATGTTGAATTGAAACTTCAACTTTCTCACCATCTTTCTGACGTAATGAAGCACAAATAATTCTGTGTACATAAATATAGTAAAAGTGCGATGAGCCCTTTTTTTTTTTTTTTTTTTTTTTTTTTTAGGGAATATTATGTAGAAAATATGATTCTACTAATACTGGATCCAGAGATCCACATATTGTATGCATGGACTATTAAAATTTGACACCGATGATAAGAACCTCTTCAATTCATAATGTGTGTCCTTAAACATCATGGTTTATTCAATTTGTGAAAAGCGCAATATACAGTACATCCAAATCGCCTTCTTGATCGAACATTCTTTTTGAAAGGAATTGGCTGCCTGAGAAACCCTATAAGGGTTTGTTCCCACAAGGAACTTATTTTCTGTCTGTTTCACTTTACTTTCAACCCCCACAATCTATCCTGCAGTTTTAAGCTTCATGCATTTATTTCCTCACTTCAAACATAATTTGACAAAAGTCACATTACCCATGGGTACTCACTTCCCAGAAAAAAAAAAAAAAAAAAAAGTCATTTTGGTGTAGACTATAGCCAACACTAGAGTTTTGTAAGGGCTTTAAAATCAGCTGGCATCTTAGTGCAGGTGAGTTGGATGGGCTGGTGAGATCACGCCAGAAATGTGAAGCCTGGTATCAACATATGACAGAGTATGAATACTTTCAAACATGGGTTCCATTTGGCACATCCTTTGCAATATGAACATTTGTTTCCTCCACCACCAGGAAAATAGTTTTTCACAGGAAATGCCTATTTTTATGTATTTTTTTAGCACATTAGAGCAGTGATGATGACAGGGCGGTGGGTCTCTTGTAATGGGTTTATATCACATCATGTCTGTGCCAATCGCATAAATGCATTTTGTGTCAGTCTTGGTGTAATCCGGTGAGTGGTCCTGTAGACAAATGTACTTCCATTTGTTGGTTTATATTTGTTCATGGTACCTGAACTCCTCAAAGCCTATCAAAGTGTTGTTGAGCAAGACGCTGAACTCCAGACACGGCTTGGTGAACATCCACTGTTCAGGGATCATCCAAGATGATGATGGAAGAAATGGAGAGGACACATCTCACTGATGTTTTGCTGTGTTTTTGCTATAAGTGGATCTGAAATGTTTCATCGTCTGCCTTTTCATCTGTCTTTCTCTCTCCTTTTTTTTTTTTTTTTTTTTAAACAGGTAATTTTGAAGAGGAAATTAAAAAAAAAAAAATCTAAAATACAATCATGTCCCACCTGTGACACATATCTCTACATTTAGAAATGTAGAGATTAGACGATTAGGATGTCAATGTCTGAGTCCACGTCAGCAGTTGTCATAAGTGCGGGGTTGTTTGGCAGATACATTAAACACAAAATCCCCAATTTTTAAATGGACGTGTTGTCACCAGTGTGTATAGTGTTATCTATGCAAGAAATTTTAAACTGTGTGTGCATGAGTTATGAAAGCATCAAAACTGAAAGAATCCTGAGAGAGACAGCAGTGAAATACTATAACATGTTGAATGGCCGTCCAAGTAACAAGACTTACATGGGTGTAGGGAAAGCTGATGCTTTCATTAATAGAAAAGAGGCATAAATTTAAACGTTCATCAAACGCAAGCAAGGATCTTGTCTTGGGATAATGACACAAGTGTCATATAACTAAATGTGAGTCTTAAAAGATTTAAATGCTATACTATTATGACTTTTAAATGCCAAAACCCATTCACATCCACTTGATCCATGACTTTGCCCATATACCTTAGTTACAAGTCAGACGTTTATGAAAGTTTACAAACTCTGATGTATCAATTTCATAAGTGATGACTTTGGACATTGGAAACAACACTTTGAATTATCTGTTATTTCAGTGTGACATGTCAAATCTGTCAGAAAAAACAGATGGCACAGGACAGCAGTGTTAAGATTTCACACTGTTTATAATTTACAGCTCCAGTGACACCTACCATCACATGGCTGCTGCACCCCAATGCTGTGAAACCAAATGCAGACTTAAATGAAGAGGTATATCTATAAAATAATGACAAATTACATGATTTAAACCATTTCACGAAGTAAGACACAGGATTTTTCTAATCCCAGACAGGGATTTTGGTATGCTCCTGTCGTTCTTAGAAGCTCATCTGAAATTGAGCGTGCACATTTCATTATGGATCCTCTATGTCGCATTTGCTGCCAACATTGCCAAAACCCCAACTTCAAACAACTTCCCCTCATCCTAATGAGCAAAGGGTGCATCCTGGTTTTGAATTCAGTGCCACCTCCTCTGAAATGCATTTTCCTTTCTCTGTCTTCCAACCCACTTCCTTCATCCACACACACCTTCTCAATTGAACTCTGAAGTGTCTGCGTGCAAATCAAGCGCTAATCCATTTGAAGCTGACAGGGCATCCTGATTACGGCAGTAGCTTTCTTCTTCAAACATGCCATCGCCATCATCTACCCCGGAACTCATGTCGAGACATGAAAGAGCTCATGGGTTCAATTAGCAGATCAATTGTTTTTCGGATATGCCAACAAAACCGGGGGCAAATTGTCTTATGCACACCTGAGTCCATGGCGCTGGTTTGGATTAAGGGACTGATTGAGAAACATTTTCTCACTAAGAAACACACTGGGTATGTTAACGCGTTACAAAATTAATTACAAAGTGTTTGCTTTTTATTTAATAATTAAATTCATATGTCAAATTTCTGTAAAGAAAGTTTTACACCTCAGTTGGAAAAAAGGAATGCAAGATTAAGGTGAATAACCTTTTACATGTAAATATTCAATTAACCTTCTCCACAGGAAAGGGCATATGTGAGGAGACACAATACTGCCTAAGATTTGTGGGTAAAGAAGTAAAGAAAAAAATACAAACTCCTGTATACTGTATGTGACTGGTAAATTAATACATAGTTTTTTCCAATTACTAAGTTTGCTCATTACGGTATGTGTACGTCTCCGTGTGGAAGATTATGTACATGCATTGCAAATCAATGTGTGCAGTGTACAAAGAAATCATTCATTGCATTTCTGCCTCAACAAGACATCAATGAGACATCAACAAAAATAAATGGATTAATTTAAAAATCATACTACATGATACTGCGTAGTTATATTAATGATTCATTCACTATCCCACATTCTTCTGAAATGAAAAAAAAAAATCAGCTATGTAGGAGAAAGGGTGGAAAATGAAACACAAGATCATTTTGGCAGGAATGTACAAATGTGAATTAATATTAATTTTAACAGCTGAGGTATGTAACATTAATGAAGAAAATAACTATGACATTCTCTTAAATAAATTAATTGGACTCATACAGAACGGGGACCAGAAATGAAGATGTGTTCTACATAGCAGAGGTACTGCTTTGCTGTTTTTATTTGCAGTGTAAAGACACGGTGCTCTTGACAGATTGTTCGTGATAAAACTAGTGATCAATGCTTTATGTCAACCCTTTGTAACTTTGAAGTCACATATACATATCTATTCATTTATTTACTGTAGTTTTAAGAGAGATAGTTTTAACAGTGTTTTCAAAAGCCTCTTGTTGTTCATATAATATCTTGCCATCTTTTAATCTAATTCTCCTACTCTTTTTCAATGTCATTCAATGACAACTGTTTAGCTAGAACCCTCCCATTTAGCATACTTGTCATCTTATGCTCAGATTTATTTGCTGAAAAAATGTATTTCCCTGTCATAGAAAAAAAAAAAAAAACACCTTGAGTTCACTGTGTTTGAATTTCATGTTGCACTTGGAGGCTCAATACATTCTATCCAAACCCTACCAGGCTGAAACAATAAAATACGCAAATCCTCACATTCAAATGTAGCAGCCATGGTCATTGGTGCACTGGTAGTCACAGTTCGGGTGCCGTGCTGAGAACAAAAAGCTATGAAACATTTATGGTTTTTTTTTGTTTTTTTTATAGAGTATGATACCACCAAAGTGATTAAGATGCAGTATAATTTTACATCATTTTTTTTACATTTATATAGATAGATAGATAGATAGATAGATAGATAGATAGATAGATAGATAGATAGATAGATAGATCGATAGATAGATAGATAGATAGATAGATAGATAGATAGATAGATAGACTTTGACCAGTGCACCAATGGCCATGGCTGCTATATATATGTATATGTATATATATGTGGGTGTGTGTGTGTGTGTGTGTGTATACATATATATATATATCATATATATATACATATATATATAGAGAGAGAGAGAGAGAGCGAGAGTCAGAGAATAATTACAGCATGTAATTTTATTCCTGACTTTGACATTTGTGCATTTGTGCTCAATAGTATTTGGTCCTCTTTTTCATTGCTTGCATTTAACAATTTACTCCCAGTTGTCTTATCCATCTCTATCTCACACCTTGCCTCTTTCATTAACCCCCCCAATATTCCCTCATCATCCTCCTCTTGATGAATATCCCTCCCTCATTGTACTTTCTTCATCTCTCATTCACCCAAATTCTGAATTTTTTCCTCTCATCTCTCTGCATTCCTTCATGACTCAGCCTCCTTTTCCTTCTTTACCTTGCTCACTCTCATACTTTATTTTCGGGCGAGAAGTCATGGAGATCAAAGGGAGGAAGAGATAGAAAGAGGCAATGCAACCCCCCACGCATTGATCTTCCTTGCACTGTCTTTTCATTCTCTCTCTCTTGCCGCTAAAGCTAAATTCACATTTTCCTTACCTTTACCATCTCCCCCGTACAATTTCCAACCTACCAGCTCACTTTTCTTTCTGCTCCTGCAGCAACACATCTCTCTTTTACTTGTTCTCCCTTTGTTTCTGATCCAACACGTTATTGAGCTGATGTCAATCCACAAAATAATTTAAAAAGCACTTTGACAAATGAGGAACATTGTAAAGATAAACCAGACCTTTCTAAAAGATTCACACGATAGCAATATGATTCAAAGGAGAAAAGTAAGAGAAAAACACCCAGGGTTGCCATGGAGGCCTCTCATCTCTGTTCTCTTCATAATTCAACAGGCCTATTAGTGTTTGTGTCTCAGTTTTTCCTCAACCCTTTTTTTTTTTTTACATCATACCATAAAGCAAGAGAGTTTGCTGTTTGTGCACAGACATGTTCACACAAATTATGCACATGTCAGAGAACAAGTAAAAAAATAAGAACGTATGCTTATGAAGATATTCACCCACATGCTGATAGGCACATGTATACAAGTCCAAAACTACACGCCATACACCTACATACACTCAGTCTCTTTGTATGTTAATAAAGTCCCTGTAGACTTTATTTGTTCTCAAAGCTGCTTCATCCATCCCTTTTTATTTCCCCTAGAGTTTTATAGTCCCCAAACACATGCTCACACACATACACTCAAACACCCACACACATATTGAAGACATGATCAAGAGCAGCAAGAATACGTGTCTTTGAATGTCCATTTAATGTATTCATGAGAATTGCGTGTGAGCACACATTGTTTGCACAATCTCATAAAAATATTAGCACTACAGCAATGTGATGAAATTTCTCACAGAAGACTGCAAATCTCTCCTGCGCGTCAAAAGGCTTGCACACGATAACACGCTCAAAGAAGTCCACCCTCTTATTTCACCATGGGACATATCATCAGAGCCTTCAGTTCCCGCTTTGTTAATTTATTTAGTTTGTCTTCTTGCAAAGACAAGCCGCTGGGGACCCACCCTGTTAGCCACCCTGAGTGGGAATCCGCAGGAAATCGTCCGACTTTTACGTCAATGCGACGGAAAGATCCACTACAGGAAAACTCTTGTACTTGGACTGCGCACGTGTCAGTGTGTGTGTGTTTGTGGTGTCAGATCTGACAATTGAATTGTGTGTCTATAAAAGGTGGGATGAAAATTGATTCTGAAAGATGTAGGAGGCAGATTTGGAATGGAGAGAGGTTGCGACAGCGCTAGCAAAGCAAAACATTTTAAAAACATATAGAACAGCACACAAACACTCAAACACATCTTTTTTTTTTTTTTTTACTTCCTTTTAAAGAAACAGCATGATGCTTTGCAGCTCTGTTTTATCAGCAGCTGTTGTCTGCATACAGTTGTTAACTGAGCCACGCAGAACAAATACTCATGGAGAAAAAAGAAAAATAGTAGAAAATGATAGTGGCCAACAGCTTTATTTACCAATTTTCCCCCACCCTCTCTGTTTCCTCCTCTCATTTTTTTTTTTTTTTTTTCTGTCCCTTCACAATCAAAGTTTCAGTGTGCAACAATAAGACTGCTTACTCTCTCAAAAGCTGTTTAAGTGAATTTCACTGGCTCACTGGGGAATCGCCCCTCTGAGGCTTTTGAAGGCATTGAGGCAGGGAGAGAAAGTAATTACTTTTTTCCCTAAACAGAAGTGGGGCGCGGCATGGTGTGTGTATATGAGTTAGTGAGAGACTTAGCGTGCGTAACAAGGTGACTTATTTTGCATATGTTTATGCTGGTGTGCTCAAGTGAATCTGTGTCAAATATTTATGTGTGCTTTCCAAACCTTCCTTTTTTATGTTAGACTTAGGGACAAAGATCTTCTCCTCAATTTAGGGGAAACCTTCTTACTTTTGTCATTGATATGCCAGTGCAATGATACGTTTCTATTATATTTCACACCTTTGAGAGAAAGTTCGCAAAGGAATATGGAGAGTTTAGTGTTGTGTACTTGATGGTAGTTATTAAGGATTGTCTCACTCGTTTTTACAGCAACTATAGCATATTTGTTTGTACAGTGTGGAAAGTTTCGTGATGAAAACTGGTTTTGCTTATTTAAATCCCAATATCACTTTTTTGCCGTTTCAACACCGCCAGACATAACGTCGTGCAATTGCATTCGCAAGTGAGGCCAAGTTTTCCTCACGAGCCCCCATGTCTGACCTGCGCATTCAGAGGAAGAAGAGCCAACAGGCTTTTACTGGCTCTTCCTATGTTCAGTTATGAACCTTGACTATTCAAATTACCGAGCGCTCAAAAAAAAGAATTTCAGTGACGAATTCAACAAGCAGAGCTAGAACGACGGTGAAGAGGCAATAGAGAGACATTATAAATACCTGTATCATTGACTGAGTCCTCAACAAACATGATATTAATAAAATAAGCAATGTCATGTCATGAACTTTCAGAAAAAAACATAAATTGAAATTAAATTAAAATAAAAATTGCGTTAACTTGAATTGAAAAATCTTCAGAATGGTGAAGAGTTGATTGACGGAGAGAAGCTGAGTTAAGTGTATTTGTCGTGGCCAAACTGCAGTTCATGGAATATTTACCGTGCCAAGAAGTGCATATACTTAAATTGTTCTAACGATACAGTTACTGCTACAGTTCACCTTTGTTTACTGACAGACTAGCAATACCGTTTACCTGGGTTTTATCCTTATGCCCCAATTAGTTTTCATTAATTAATCTTTTGGATATTTTCATTTATTTGTTCACTAATAAATTTTAATGCAGCCATATCAATTATGTATTCATGTTATTTTTTGTTGCATAGCCCGAGAAAGGTCATTGCGAGTAAATCAGTGAGTTGATTAAGGTCATCATTTTGCAAGCAGGGAGCATCGCTCACAGATTCCTTGGGCTTGTCTGGAATCTTCACCCACAAGCTTCACATAGTTAAAAGCAGAGGCATCAATTTTAATAGTAATCGGGCCCAGGTGAAGCGTGCACCGACTTCTTGTTTAAATCTAACATGATTCCTAGATTGGACACATTTAGACTCAATTCTAGATGAGATTCCTCAATGAATTGCAAATGCTAGCTTAAATGTTAATTCAAAAAAGAATGAATATCAATTTGTCACAAGGTCAGGTTGAGATGGGCCCAAAACACCCTGTGGGGATAGATTTTGTGTTGTGCATTCCATAGCGGGGATAAACACTCACGCAATTACTCTACATGTTGGCTTTCTGATACCAAATAGCGAAAAACTCAACTTTTTAATTATTTTCATCAAATTGAAAATATCATTCAAATGAAATAAGAAAAGAATGAAAGAATGAATGACATTCAAACATCCAGCCGTGATTCATTTGAGATTTGTCGTGGACATATGGGGGCCTGAAGCCCTCAGTTTTCCATCAGGCATCCTGAGCATTGGGATATATCACCAGAAGGGATATATTTCGATTTAATTTCATTAGCCTTTTGTTGACATTATCTGCACACTGAAGTGGCATAAAAAAACAAAATATATGTATGCTCCCAATATTTGAATTTCCTTCCCCAAATTGTTATGAATCTCTTTTGCTCACCCAAGTGCACATATCAGATTGTAAGATGAGGTTGCGTTCCATGTCATATCCTCACAATCCTGCCTGAGCTCCCTCACCAAAGCTGGTTTCTCATTGGCTCTAGTTTGGCACATTTCCTAAGGGAATCCACCGACACTGCTGCTGCCTCTGTGCTTTTCAATGCACTCTATAATTTTGACCCGTGTTCATATATTTTCTGTTTGCTTTAAGTTGACACACAGGTTCAATTGATCAATCAAGCAACCATTAAACTTCATGTAACCAGGTAAAAGTCTCACTGAGATTAAAATCTATTTTACAAGAAAGACCTGGCCAAGACAGCAGAAGCATGGCAGTAACAGCACAGAAATCAGTCAAACACAAAAACCTGTCAAACACAAACCTACAGGTCTCAAGTTTAAACCCAGTTAAAATAGCTGCTGGCCCTGAAAGAACACTGATTTGAAGTCTCCCAGAGTGATCTGTTCAACATATTTTTTTTTAATCCTTTTGAAAGTCATTCCAGGATGATGGAGCGGCAAATTTGAAAGCTCTTTTGCCAAGCTCTGTTCTTCCTCTTGGGATCATCATCAGCAGAGAACTTTGAGAATGAAGAGCATATTGACTGATTAATCGCCAAGAGCTCACACAGATTATGGTTGTAGAGCAAGAATGCATTTATAAATGAATATCTGCCTGCGGACACACATATATGGACATTTAGAATACAATGGTGACAGCAGCCACAGTCAGTGATAAAAACCAGAACCCGATAATAGTTCCATTGGATCACATTAAGAGGATGATAAAATCATCACACATCATTTTGGCTGTTTTAGATTTGGATAAAGATTATATTTGGATTTCAGACATAACTAATTGCACTGCACGACCACCACTGGCCACAAAATGGAATATGCATCATATTTTGCCCTAAAAAAAGCCAACCCTGTCATCTAAAAATAGCTGTGTACCTGTGATTTACTATTAATTACGGTGTTGATGAGATTAATTACATGATTAATTACATGATTAACATGAGATTAATTACACTGATGCACAAATTGAGTTGTCACCATATTGGTTACTTCAAAATGCACATTTTCACCGTTGACAGTGTGTGTATGTATGCACAATTTGTGCCTCATGTTGCCTGTCCTGTTTCTCCTTCAAGTTCAGATCCCCAAAGAAGATGTTGTTCTTGAAATCGGTTTGAAACATTCTTCCAGCTCGGAGGTTATGGGTTATTACTATTGGGATCAGTTTGGTCTTTTCACCCTACATCTTTTCCAACTCTTCCTTGAGGCCCTGGTATTTGTAGCATTTCATACATGTAGTATTTCAACTATATGTACAATGTGCTTTTCTTTAGTAGTAGAGTAGTCTGCTGGAGCAGCAGCCTGTCAGCACTTGACAGGAAGATAAAAGAAAAAGTGCCGAAGAAGGCCAGGTCTGTCCTGGGGAGTGCTGTGGGCTCAGTGCAGGCCGAGGGAGAGATGAGAATGAGAGAAAAGTTATTGACTCTTATGGACCATGTCTCCCATCCCATGCAAAACATCATTGCAGCACTGAACAGCTCCTTCAAGGACAGAGTCCTTTGACTCCTTCGAAGTGTGTGGAGGGGAAATTTTTTAAGGCCCTTCCTTCCAGCTGCTGCTTCCAGACATATTTTCATTCATTCATTAATTCTTTCATTCAGTCACTCATTCATACATCCATAGGTGTTGCTGCTGTGAGCGTTGTTGTACGCTGCTAGTTGTCATTTTTGCATATTTAGACTGTTTACATATTGTTTCTATTCTTTATTTCTGTCTTACTGCTTTTACATTATTTATTATCTCTACTGCACTAAATTGAAATGTCTCCACTGTGGAGCGTTTAAAGTAATATTCTATACTCTTACTGCAGCTCCTTGTGTTCTTTCTTCCTGATGTTGACTTACTTGGGACTGCTGCATCCACCTCTATGGCTGTCTTCTGCTGCTTATCCATCACCACAATGTCTGATTAGTTCACCATTACCAGTTTGTCTGTCTTGTGGTGGAAGTCCCATAGGTACTTCCTTTGGTTTTACTAGATCACCTTTGGAGGTGTCGTCCAGCTCCAAATGAAACTCTGTGAACCTCCAGCACATATTCACTATGGATATTCCTGTGTATGATGCTGGTCACTGGATTGTGACAGTTTGTGTGCTGTGTGTTATGTGCTGGATTGTCTTTTTTTGAACAGGTCAACGAATCCTGCCAGTTTACAAACATTTAAAATTCTATGATCGTCACTAAAGCTGATGCCAAAGCAATGTCAAAAAAGTGCTTCTTATTTTATTCCTCCCCACAAAACTTTTATAATTCAGAAAAAAAAAATCAAAACATTTTTTTTAACCAAAACAGACAAAATACATTTTTATAAGGTTACTTTAATTCAATAACTAATTCAGCAATAAAGTAATGAAAACACAAAACACTTTCAGATCCCTCTTCCAACAATAATATTTTTGTTATTCAGCACATAGAATTAGAATAGATGGAATTGAAGGCTCAGCCCGACCGATTAATGGAAGAGACTTGGAATTTGCATATGAACACATGAATGCAGTTTTGAACATTTGAAGTGTCATGGATTTTAAAATTGAATGTGAAACAGTTGGAGCATTTGATTTAAACATGTGCGAGATGTACTATACAGAGGATTATAAAAAGCAGCTACATTTGTTGTATAACATAAGGTGTACTGAAAACATACCTCTTCATCAACCACTACCCCACTAATCGCACTTAGCTCCCAACAACCCCCCACACCTAAAAAAAAAAAAAAAAAAAAAAAACGAAGAAATGAACGTATGCATGTATATGGTCTTGAGATGGTTATTTGGTGGAGTGGTCACTTCTGACTTCCGACTACTGGTACTATGGATAAAAGCGTCTGCCAAATGACTGTAATGTAATTGTACAGGTGAATTCCTTTCAGTATTTTGGAAAAAAATACTGTCTTATCCATGACCCAACACATGTATGAATAATGTATCTGCATTACGGACATGAATGAAAAACACTGTATAACATTCGGCCTCATCTGCAGCATCAAAGAATAGCCCCAGCTCGCATTACTTGGGTTTTATAACCAGAAACATCTCTTCTTAGTGCATTTCAGATGATGAATCAGAACTGAGTACAATTTCAGTATCAGACAATTATTCATATATTGTATGCCCACTTTGATGGACATTCAAATTATATGATCGTATATATATATATATATATATATATATGTATTGTTTTCTTTTTTTTTTTCTTTGAGCAGCAATTACAAAATCACACATGCACTAACAGATTTGGTTTTACTTCCAAATGGAGAAACAATATGCCTCTGCATAATCTTTTCATTAACAGTCCATCTGTAACTCAATTTAGTACACCTTTTTCACTTTTTTTTTACATTTGTAAATATTCAAATAATTACAAATTAACATTTCTGGAAGAAACTTTTTGATAACCACATGGAGTAATGAATGAGTCAAAATGTGTAATAGAAAACAAAGGCTGTGTACATAATATCCCCCTGCATTCATTTTTTTGTTTCTTTAGAGCATCACATGAACATTAATTCTGACTTTTAAATTTTGACTTTAGAAACAATTTGTGAATACATACTTAAATGAACCTGCATGGATTGGATTAAGAGTCAACAACTTAGAAGTATCCTGAGGGACTGGCTGGGCTGAGAGAGCAGGTCACAGTTGGTGTACGCAGTGCTCTTAAAATGAGTATCCACACACCTACCCCATCTAAATAGGGATAGTAACATTCAGTGGTGGGTGTCCAGTTTAAATTGACCTTCCATGGATAATGCGACATATTGGCAGTGGCAGAGGGTCACACACTTTTGAGGCTTAACAGGATGGTTAGGATATTACCAGACTGCTTTAGCCTGACGGTACAGCACAACTATTCTGTATTCTCTGCAAATGGTGTACTCACATTCACTGTCTGCTTCAGTAGACTTCATGATCTTCTTGGCAGTGTCAAATGTCTTGATCAGTAATGTAGATATAGTTAGATAGATTATACAAATGATATATTTTGGCTGCAATGAATGATACAAAATTAATTGCAAAATTCATACAAAATTCATTGCAAAATTCATACAAAAGTCATACAAAATTCATACAAAAATTCATACAAAATTCAACGGGCGAGCCATGAAACAGGTCTGTGTAAAAGCAATTAAAACCTTCAATATAGAGACCCAGCACATCTTTCACTATGGAGTCAAGTATGAACAGGGGAAGTGGCAGCAAGATGCAGTAGTTCATACCTTGGTAGGTACACAGTTGGTCAGCAATGCACAATTTTGTGCACAACCTCCTTTTAAGTGAGTGAACGCATGCCTATACTTTGTAGAGAATTTCCAAAAGATAAAAGAGTACATAACTTTTGTAACAAGTCATATAAACTTTCAAAGTGGAAAAAAAAAGGATGCTTCTCAAATTGTTGTACTACTCTGAGTGCCAAACTCACATGAAGCACAGAGCTTGACTTTTGAAACTCAACTCAATTCAAAGTGAGTGACACCAAGCCATGCCCCCTCCACTTAGCCATGCTCCAGCTAAGACCTGCCACTCCCTCTTGCCACTTCAAAATCACTCGCCTGGCTTCCCTTCAACTACTCTTTATCCTTTCCACAGTAACGGGCGAGCCACTCCTACATGCTTGCTGCATGACAATATTCACACCCTCATCCCTCTCTGACAATGATGACCTCGCCCCCCCCCCCTTTATCTATCCTTTCCCTCATTTTGTCTCCGGCTAAAATCTGCCCCATCCATCCCCACGACAACGAGGAGGCTAACGTCGATATGACTGGTGTATCTGGAGAGTGAAGGGCTTGAGACAGGCATGGAGACAAAGACAATGATAGACATGGGCATATGCATATGTATGAAAAACACATATGCATAATCTCAGAGAGAAAATTGTATAAATACACACTCACAGACTGTGGCAAACGTTAAGCCATTGAAGGTGAGCACACATCCAAGTGAGGGGATAGAGCTTCAGCACTGACATTTGTGCGTTCTGTCAGTCACAGTATCAACAGAATGTGACATAGGAATTTTGAGTCTAAGATTATGCTTGTGTGTGTTTCATCATAAAGGGGCTGTGTATTTGTGTGTCCCAGTTAATATCTCTTCATGTTTGTGCATTTTAATGGCAGTGGGCAATCTAAGCAGTCGACAGAAGGGAAAGGGATCTATTAACAGCCTCTCTGCCACATGATCTTAAATAACAGTGATTCACAGCAGCTTAGGTTCTCTTCGCGTACGATTGGAAAGAGACTGTCAGATTAATATCTCCATTTAAAATAAAGGAGGTATTTACACAGGGGATGAGCTTTAGATTTCAAGTCAAATAACTCAAACATATTTATTCAAATTCTATTGACTGGGCCACATAGGTTATTTTCATGCTAGGGGGAGATAGTATGATATATCCAAAACGTAGGAAATTACTGATGTCTTTTGCTTACATAACCATGTAATTAATGGCTTCACTTCTAAAAGAACCATGGTTGGCTTCATCTACAGAAAAAAACAGGAAGAAATGTAGTACTGCATTCAGGTAGAAATGTTTGAGTATACATGACAAATCATGTTTCTTCTTCACAGTACACTAAACACAAAGGTTAATCTTAAGGACCAATTTTAGCAGTGATACTTTTGTAAACAATCACAATTATGATGGCTTTAGATACTTTTTTTCTTTATTTGCTCTTCATTGAAATGTTGTCGTGTATGCAATCTAATTTAACTTGATTCTTGATCCCAATGAGGACACATATGGCATTGAGGACGCATATTGCATAAATTGGATTTTCATCATTAAACACCTGAGATATTTTTAATCTGGCAAAACTGATACTTAATAGGTTACCTGGCAGCAGCAGGCCAGTAAACCATTTTCACCATGAATGATGTACGCTGATTCTTGGGGGGGTAATACCAAATTAAGAACAAAGAAATGAAATAAAACATTGAAATGAGTAGAAATGCAATGGCCTTATCCATAACAGAAGCAACATAAAAAAATCAAGGCAAACCTGGGAATCAAGGAAATCTGCTCTGAAATATAGCTGGAAGAGCAAAATATGAGGACCGGTAGGACAAAAAACAGAAATAAAGAAAAAGCTGCAGCGGGAACCCATCTCTTTTAGCCCCTGTGGAATTGTTACGTTATACTCACCACTGGGCCCATCTTCTGACCAACACATTTACATGTTTCAACATATAAGAAAATGCATGCTTGGTTTGATAGTGACAGATCCTTAGCTATGAATCTCGCTCAGCGAACTGTGACACTACACACAAGTGAACCTACTAAATGGAATGGATTTTTTTTTTCTTTTATGCCTCCAGTCAGTGTCCTGAGCACAAAATGCTTCCATCATATTTCTACAGTTCCCAGTGTCACATTCTTATACACTTGTGATTCCAGATATGCGGGGGAATCCCCAAAATGCGTATTACAAATCCTTGATTGGCATTATATAGTCATACATGTAAAAAAGAAAAGGTAAACAGATCAGCAAGCATGGTTAAAATTTAAGAAAGTGAAGCAGAAATGGTGTTCCAACTTCTAATAACAGAGCAGGAATTATCTGACTTACTGGTAAGTTAAGTAAAATTGAATGAAAAATAAATATGAGATTACATTAACTTGGAGAAACTTTCAGCACTGGTATGCTAGGTTGTAAATGTCAGCGTCCAGCTCATTTGATTTTTTCAGCACCTGATCTGTGGTTCTGCTGAACATACGTGCATGTTTATTTTACCATGGTCTTAATCCCTACAAGCATGGGACATCTTCAGTATGTGGCTGGCAAAATGCAGTGTGTGGTGCAATGCGGTGTGGCGCAAATATCATTCACTG
The DNA here is from genome assembly GCF_037954325.1 of Fistularia commersonii. Taxonomy (NCBI): domain Eukaryota; kingdom Metazoa; phylum Chordata; class Actinopteri; order Syngnathiformes; family Fistulariidae; genus Fistularia; species Fistularia commersonii. The sequence continues at coordinate 6,192,587 of NC_141318.1, forward strand.
AACTCCTCTGAACCAGATTTATAAAAACAATACTGTAAAAACTGTAAATTGTCTTATGCCAAATCCATCAATCAAAGCTGAAAGAGACTGAGATGGTCAAAATATGTTATGTAAAATATGGACAAAATATGTTATGTAAAAAGATAAAAAAATAAGTGTGTATGGTTGAATATGTTTGCTTTTCAGTTAGGCAGAATTGAGCCAACCTCTAATTATTAAGCTTCTCATTAGGGCTCAGTTGCCAGCTTCTGGTAGACACTAATTCCCTGCAAAGTGTCAGAGCGACATGTTAATGGTGTAATTGTGCTGACCTATGTACCCTCGTGGTTGATAATTAACTTCTGCATTTATTTCTAATGTTACATGTTTGAAGGAGAAGGAGTGTTGGGGGAGTGGGGTAAGGTGTCCTGAGACCCCATGGAGACATACTGGGAGGTGCAAAGGTTGCAAGCTAATAGCAAATCAAAGGCTGCATGCAGTTAGACGCTACAAAAAAAGTCAGCAGTGGGCAGGAGTGATTATCAATTAAATTCCAAAGCATATGTAGAACAGGAAATTAAAACTTATACTCATATCTACAGGGATCACTCTGATTGCGTGGATGTCATGGGGTTAGATTTCACATTGCACAATTACAAATAAATCACAATATAAGTCACAATCCAATTGACTCAAGTTGCATATGATTTACCCTTGTCAGTAGTTAGTAAATTGTACCACTTTGGTTATTTTGTGCCATTAAATCATCTTCCAACTTTCTAGACTAGACAAATACAGATAGATCTGTGAAATGCATTTTCTAATTATGGAAAGCAACAGCGATTCTGTAAAAAGGTGCGGTGCTGCTTTCTGCCAAGCTCCTTCAAGGCAGCAAGGCCGGTGCTCAAGTGGAAGCCGTGGACGCCAGCAAACACATCGAGCTGCTTTTCATCAGGGACTCAAGGTCGGGAAGATGATTTCTGGTGGACTCTGGCTTGCAGGAGAGGCTGCTCCCTTCAACGCGAGTGGATATACAGGCTAGAGGCGGCAGCCTGCAGTTGAGCGCTACTAACAGTTCATTAATTGCAACATTTGGCCCAAGGCCGGTGTATGTTTTTTTTCATGGCCACCATTTTGGAATTTTGGAATCGCCTCCATCACAGTCCGCATCGTCGGTGCACACTTGTCTGTTTGTTAAAATGATGAACTACCGTTTAATTGATGCTGTGTCTTTCATCACTTTTCAATGTGTGACAGGGGGAGCTGGGTCACTAGCTCATGCTACCTTTTGAACAGTGGGGTATGTTTTTCAACATTTGCAAGCAGAATTTCCGTCTCTTACTTCCCCTGCCTTTTCGACTGCATCTACGAAACAAGGTTTTGGGCACTTCTAACCCATGATGGAACCTCCTGTTTTTGCACGGGCGCGGCACCCTGTCAAGGTCAAGCTAGCAACTGCTAAAGAGGAGTTCACCACCATGGTGTGCACCACCGTCTGGGGATCCTGAGGTGGTCCGACAGCCCGGGGGTCTCCCGGCTCCACATGGTACACAAGGCCAACGGGTCATGGTGCCCTTGCGGTGACAATGTCACTGCGATCAAGTACTGTCCCATCTCCTACACTCAGGATTTCTCTGTGCGGCCGTCAAGTGCCACTATCTTTTCTGAGGTGGACCTGGTGCGCAGTCATCACAAGGTGCCCATGTGCACAGAAGACGTGCCCATGACCGTGATGACCCCATTCGGGCTTTTCAAGTTTCTGTGCATGCCTTTCAGTTTGAAAGGAGCTGCGCAGACCTTCATGAACTCCTTACTGACTGACCTTGCATTTGTTTTCGCCCGTTTTGCCCATCTCAACGACAGTCTAGTGGCCAGCCCATTGGTGAACGCCTAGAGCACCTGAAGCAGGTTTTACATTGTTTGAACGAACACTGCCTCATAGTCACACTGGCTGAATACCAGTTTGGACTGTGGGTAATTAACTTCTTAGGGCTCTACATTTTGCCACAAGGCACAGTCCCATTGCCTTCAAAGGAGCAAGCAGTAGCTGATTTTCCTCAACCAGCCTTGGTCAAGGTGTTGCAAGAGTTCTTTGACATGGGAAATTTGTACAACATCTTCCTCCCTCACTCCGCCCACCTCCTTAAGCTGCTTTATGGGGTTTTGTGGACCAGATAGGTGAAGGACATAGTTGACAGGACTCTGGAACAGGTTCCTTTTGACAGGGCTACGTGCACCCTGGCTGATGCGACCCATCTTGCCCATCCCACACTCACAGCTTCCATAGCGTTGACGACCCATACATTTGACCTTGCTGTTGGAGCAGTGGTGGAACAGCGGGTGGCGAATGTGTGGCAGCACCTTGCGTTCTTTAACTACAAACGGCAGGATAGCGAGCGCAAATATAGCATTTTTGACAGGGAGGTGTTGGCCCTGCTCTGGTGATGGTGGTGTGTGCTAAGTTCATCTGGCATTCGTAAAGATGTCAAGGAGAGGGCGGTCAGATGTGTGGCGTGCCAGCACACCAAGATTCATCGGGGCATTAGGGCAGCCATTGAATCGATTCTGGCCAGGCGCTTCAACCATGTTCATGTCAACCTAGTGTGCCCTCTACTAGTTGGTCTAAGGTCGCTTCTGGGTGTTTGGGTGGGTACACTAAGTGGTGTGGCCTCTCACTACACGGGACGAGTGGCTGGGGGTATGGTTAAGCCAGGGATGTTATCAGTGACTCGTTTGAATGAAGTTAGAACTCGCCTTATGCTTATCATACTTTGTCACAATGTGTATTGCCTTTATTCAAATACATTTATTTTTCAAGAGAACTGTAGCTATATTAGTTTCTAATTTTCAACTCTGCATAACCTCTTTATTGCTCCAGACGTGGACAGGACATTCTCTGGTGCTGAACCATTGGACAACCCTGATTGCAACATTAGTTGAAACCGTCACTCCTAACTGATTTTGTTGTATCGTTTGCTTTGTATAAGTGAAATACTTTAAGGTCAGTCCTGCTGATTCCAATGTAAAGTAAAACTGCCATTGGAAGTTAGCCACAGAAGAAAGTTTGGATGAGATGAAGTCACATTACAGAAGCATTCATTCACAGCAGCCCTCTTTCCAAACCATCTGTCTCAAGTCGTAGCGTAGGGGAACGAAGCCCTATTGCATTCATTCATGCTAGGTTCTCAGCATGCTCTGTGTAATATCCTGCAATCTAATTTGTCGATGTCAGGCATGGTGAGTGTGCAACAGAGTACATGCACTGGAAAGATACAGAGAATTTTCAGAAAAGAAGTGAGATACCATGTATGCAGAGAGCTCTTGGCCTACGTACAATATAAGAAAGTATTTTGCCTTGCGTATAAGAAAGTATTTTGCCTTGCGTATTTGTTTGTCATTCCAAAAGGGTATCTTTGACCATGAGTGCAGACGCTACACAGTCATGGAGCAGCAGGACCTCGGGGCCGTAGTAAATGGGCTCTTTTTGTATGTGCTATATAAGGTTCACATAAATTCACACACATACATACAGACACACACAACTGTTTGTGACTTCAGTGAGACATTATTTCTCTTCTCCAGTTCAAATGAGACTCTCATCAAAAGCCAGAGTACTGAACAGCCAAACTGCATGACATAAAGTAGCTCCCTTCTTCCACCTTGTGATGCAATTTAAGGAGAAATTTTCCCATACACCACACAAAACAGTATTCAATCTCTCAATCAGAAATGAAACTCCTGGCTTTGTATTTTTGTATACTCTGCACATTGTGCTAGACCTGTTCAATGAAGCCAATTGTTACAACAAATCCCTGCTTTATATATCTGAATAACCTTGACTGGATTGGCATTGAACGCACCTCTTGGGGATCCATCGAGTCTCTTTGTCATTAGGAGCTGTTACACAGTAAATCTGGAAACTAGATTGCTGGGTAGTCAGCTGTGGAAGGGTTCAGGAAGGTAGCAGCAAAGGCAAGATTGACAGCATTTGCAGCCGAATCAAAGAGACAAGGGGGAAATACAAATATTTGACTGGGATTCAATTGGCTTTTTATCAGACTCAATAAAAGGTGTTATAAATCAAGTAAAGTTGGGTGGTATAATGGGATGGGCAGCCAATCTGTATCACCGCAGTGACAAACAAATTTCAGGTTATGAGCAGATAATTCGCTGGGTGTTAGAGGAGACAGAGAGGAATGAAGGAGATTATTCTGAGAAAATAAAGAGTGAGGGCGTAAGTAAATGAGTATATGCAGATACAGGATACCAGTGGGAATGACTACTGTTTTGCGGTAGACCAGGAGCAAGGTGAATGCTGATTGCATCAAGGATGGCAGAGATGACAGTTTTGATGCAACCTCAAATTAGTTGATTTTGTTTTGATCTGACTTTCAATTTTGATCCAACAGAGAGTGATGAGGGTAAATTGGCAACCCTTACTTCAAAGACAAGCATGAAAAACTGCAGCTCTGAAAGGTGAAATAAATTAAAGAGGCAGGGTCATGCAATGTGAAAAAGTTTGCAGAAGGAGCTTCAGATCAGGGAAAAGTGTTGATTCATTTGGAAAAAGACATCTGACAAAGTTTTATTGTCAGATGTTTTAATTTTCGAATCCTGCAGCTGCAAAGGCAGCAGAGCCATAAGCACTTCCGACAAAACTGCCACTGCCTCAACAGTTCATTTAGTTCAAATAGCATATCTGCCACAATGTTGATCTACGAAAGAACCTTTTAGAACAGAGAGCAGTAATCTGCCCTTTAAAAAATTCTTATGTGTGTAATTTTTAATAAATATTACTGAAACAGATTGACAGATTACACTTCTATGGGACCCCCATGTTGACATTCTGATTTGAAAAAAGTGTGTGATTAAAACTGAAGAATTGAGCCTTGATTCACTGTTTATTGTAGATCAATTCCATAAATTACATATATAGAATCAAATCATTTGGTTGTTGTATTGGAAGTTGAACAACTTCTCTCCAGAAATTGTAATCCCCACGCCTAGTTTCAAATGGAATCATCAGGACTATGTTCCCGCCGATTAAAAGAGAAATTTGTCAAAGTTGTGAAGTTTGGGAGGAAGTTCCAGTGCCTCGGGGAGACTTTGTCCCTATTGTCCAGAGTTAGGTTGGGGAAATGTGGAACAGAGTGGTGCAAGAGTTGAAAATGTATAGGGTTGTGAGTACTTAGGAGAACACTAAAGTAACCGGAACTTTGACCATGTAGAATTTTGCTCTGAGGCCATAATGGAAGTTATGCAGCCTGTCATTTTTCAACCAATGGTTGGTCTGACGGACTAGAGAGAAGTGCTTTAGCATTTTCCATGAAAGGACCAGAATGTTGATACCAGTTTATCAATAATGTGTTCATTCTGGTCATGTATGTTTGTATTAAAAGAGTGAGGTCACACAGTTGTGCTTGACCTGGGCTAGAAGTCATAGTGCCACTTATGCTTGGTGAAAATACAGGATGTATGTATACAGGATGAAAAATAGGATGGAAATACTTGACCTTAAAAGGAGGGACTAAGGCTGCAGCCACCCTAATGCTGGCAGCCCTAGTCAATGCAGTGTACTTCAGCCGTGTCCCAGAAATGTTTCAAAACTCAGCTTTCAGTGGAATACTTGACAACATATTTAAGATGACAGTTGTCGATATATGTAGAGTAAATCAAATCATGAAGGTAAACAGTGGACAATCCAGAGGATTTTCAAGGGAAACAAATGACAATGCCATCAAATTTTGCAAAATATTACCAAATTGTAAAATATACCTCTTTGGAACAAAGCTATAAAAGCTAGCAGTCAAAAAAAAATTCACAAGTGATGAAAGCGGCCTGAACCGTAACGTGTACGTGGAAAGCAACACAGCAAATGCGGATCTTTCTCTGATCGCGAAACAGACAGAAAGAGAATCAGTTTAACTACATAGAGCTTTTTATCTATGATCGAAGCACAAAACCCAGGGAAAAATGATAAAAATCAGCAAGTCTGTGTGATAAATTGCTCATTTCCTCAAATTTTCCCAGTGGAATATGGGCTTCCACTGAATTTAGAAAAGAATCACTGCATGTTTGGAATGTGTTGAGAATGGATCCACTGAAATTGTATATTTGGGATGCAGATCAGTGTTGTTGCACAAAAGGCGGATCCCATCCTGAAGCAAATGTTTGAGGCAGGTGTTAAAGGTGGAGATAATTTTAATGGAGCAACTTTGGGCTTGAGATAGACAACTTTATCAGCATAGAATGGGACTGTAAACGGTGCCGATAAGAAGAATAGAATTTTGGCAAGGTAGAATAAAAAAACATGGATGCAAACATTGACTAGCACATGTTCCTGCAGGCTCAATAGATGTTACAGTCCACCATCATGAATGATGTGCTCAGAAGTAGTAGCGCAGGTTATCAGTGCCTAGATCACTAAGTTATACATTTAAGTACTTCAAATAAACCAAATTATAAGACAAATCTATGTTTAAATAGGCCTTATGGCCACTTATCAAAACAACCCCTACTCCTGAATACAGTCTTTATTGCATTATAAACAACTAACACTCTTTCATTGTTACAGCTAAATGATTAAATAAGCAAACCCTCTATAATTGTTGCTGGTATATCGACAGACTTTATGGAAGATTTTCTCACAGAATTCATTGGCAATGCTGGCAACCCAGTACATTTCCATAAGGCTTAAATCATGTGAATTCACGTAAATAAAACCATGTGATGAGGATGTGACCAATTGTAGTGGATGATTAAGATTTGCCTTGACCAGAGCTAAAATCAAAAAGGAATATTTGTGCATTATTTAAATTGCAATCAGGGTAATGGCTTGGTTCTAATTACAGTAGCTCTTTATTCCTTCTCTCCTCATCACTTCCATTTCCACTAGACATAAATTACTAAAAATCTTACAGATAAATGCATCAGCTCGATGCAAACACAGGTCCAGTTAGACGGAGGACATTCTTGGAACAAATGATAATTGTAAGTGATAAATTATGTCTGAATAGGAAATAGAACTTTTAAATGGAAAATGTTATGCTTTAGATTTTTAACATTTGAAATTTTTAACTAAAAATGTCTAGTGTCCAATTCACCACTGCGTATTTTCCACCATCAATCTGACTTTTCACAGCTGTATGTAAATCAGGGATGGCATGATCTCCACCTAAAGGGAGACTCTGAGGTATCAGTGCCAAATAGGCACATGGAGAAACTCAGCAGGAGCTGCCAAGAGTGGAGCAAATAGGAAAAATGAAGAGGACAGAAGGAAAGAGACAAGGGCTGTCCAAAATTTGTTTTTATCCATGTAGTCTCATACTTTTGTTTCCCCCCTAATCCCTTAAACTGGTCTTTTCTCCCCTGTAAAATTCTAATAACAAGATAACGTTTTTTAGTGATAGAGAAGTTGTGGGCAGTGTCACCTCAA
>NC_141318.1:6202500-6400000 GCF_037954325.1 Fistularia commersonii
TTTGTTGTGTGTTTTCTGAATGATAATCCCAAAGGCTGGCTTTAGACAGGGAGGCAGATCATCGAGCCAATCAAACGGCGCTGTGTCTTTCCCACAAGTGATCAGCTCTCAGCAGTGATTGTGAACTGAGGCATCATTCGACCGCTTTAATACCACAGAGACTTTACTACTTATTGCTATATGTGAATGCTATTTTTTAACAAACGCTAGTTATTAACTAAATTATGTGATTTATTCATTTATTCATTTCAAATTAAGTGTTAGTCCCACTTAACTATGTCTGGAACAGCAGTAACCAATATATGTGTGCGTCTGTTCGGGACAAGAAAACATTTACATATAACTTTCCTTTTTCTGTGACGCAATTTTTGGTTACAAAAGGGAACTGTTGTGTGTTATTCGATGATACTGGCACATAAACTATTGATTTCTCTAGCGTCTCTCTCACAGGGACAAACAAATACTGCCATCTTTAATAGACCCAGTTAAAAAAAGACAACTGCGTTCTGCACATTGACAGTCGGAGTAAAGATAATGAACATTCAAAGTGACAGTGAAGGGCCTAATTTAGACTCTTCAGAGCCTCAATGAGAAATCCTGTTTATCTGTCAAGTGGACCTCAACATCTGTTCCTGATGAATGGAACGATGAGATGAGACTGAAGAGAAAAAGGAAAGATGATGCTGTGGAGCATCAACAGCACTGATTCATGTTGATGCACTGGATCATTCAATGGGGGACTGTGCCGACATTTGCACTCTGTGACTTTTTTAAGATAAAGAAATTCTGAGCAAGGGGCTCATTTCACACATTATTCAGATAAGGGTTTCCTACCCTGTTCATGAGCATGCACCATTGCAAGTCTGTATAAAAAAAAAAAAGAAAACAGCAGGAAGTAATACAGAGTGAAACAGAAACCCTCCCTTGTCTTTTGCATTTAAAGGTTTACATTGTTGTACTTCATTATTGCTATTTGGGTTCTTCTGGTTTTCTGTGGCCATCCTCCAACTGCTAAATGAAGTTGTGCAGATTTGCTCCAATTGTGTTGCCAACACTGAGTTGAACTGATATGTCTCACCAACAGATACTTGTCAGCCAACTAACCAACCAATCAAACACAATACACCAGAGCGGTTTGAATACTACGTCAAAGAGAAAAGAGGCTTTTGTTGGTGGATTTTTTTTCCCTCTTTTGCTACAGTCGTTAGATGTGTTTCATTCGCATTTACTGGGGTGGAATGAATTTCTGGATGTTTTTGATGAGCAGAACCGCATTGAGTTAAGAGTAAAGAAAGCTGTGTAAATTAATTGAAGGAAACAAAGAGTTTGGCAGAAGTGAGATAATCAGGTCTTTATTGCCTCGGAGTGTGAACTGTTTCTTCTAAGCTAGCAAGCTTTTTATACTTAATTACTGAAGTCATCGTTTCAAATCAACACAGCTTCTTTCATGCCAGCAGTGCATTGATTAAAATGTGCTCTTTTCTTTGGCTGTAACACAAACACAGTTCTGTAAGGTTATTCACTTGTGACACATGTTTCAAGCTATCAAGTGGACACTCAAAAGTTAATTGTGATTGCTGTTCCCAGACACATATGAGCATTTTGTATTAGCAGGAATAAATTGATTCTCAGTGCAGCCATAACAAGTGAAACATAACCACTTTTTTTTTATTTTCTTGTTGTTGATTTATTGGTGATGATTTGATTGAAATAGATTTGTTACAATGTGCAAACTTATTAAATAAAAGACAAAATAGTATAAATCGCTTTTGAATAGCTGAAGTGGATGTATATGTATTGAACACCAAATTAGATAAACTTCCTTTCATTTCCGCTCTTGCTGGCAAAAATGAAATAACACTACCATATTCCTATTGCTAAAATAGCTTTTACTATCAAGGGTCCAAACAGCTTTTCTGCTTATTCTTAATTTAGAATTTAGGAGTCCAAGCACCAGTGAGGAAACCTATCTAGAATGCTAACATTTGAATTTTATTTGCTTTTGTTTTGCAAAGCCTAGCAAGAGATAATAGACAGGACAACATTGTAAACTACAAAATCCTGACCATTGATTTGACAGAGGAAAACGATACAAAATAAATTATCAAGTCCGTCTTGGGAATGTCACAGGAATTTATCCCCAAATTTTGAGTCTGCAAATGTCCACACCCTTTAAGTGAAGAAAAAAAAAAGCAAAAAATAAAAATGAAGAAATAAATAATGGTTTGATGTGATTTCCATTTTGAACTGTTTAACCATTGTCTTCTGCCCCAGAAAGTGCTGTAACTGCTGTCATTTATATTTGGAAATATATTTGTGTGAACAAAAATCAGTAAGTCATCATGTGGCCCAGAATTGACTCAAATGATGCAATACCATTCATCAATAATTCACTGGTGACGCTAATACAAACATATCAAAAAAATTGGGCCAGCTCACGCACATTTATAGCCTGGCACTGCCAGGCCAAATCACCAAGCCAAATCAATTATGGACACAGCTAGCTATGATAGCTACCAACTGCAGGAAAGGAATATATTCTCTGACAACCAGTAAAAGACAGAATGCGTGGTGTTGCACTGGGACAAGAAAATAAATCAATAAATACAACAAACAAACATTACATTGCATACAAACAAACACATTCGGAAGTACGAGCGAAGACATTTCTTCTCAGTGAATGAATCCAGTATTCTTTTGGTCTTTTTTTGAAAATAAATTAACTGGTCATGTGCTTGAAAAATGCAAATGCATTTATGCAAATGCATAAGACATCTTTTGTTTTTAAAAATGCAAATTTCAACCCTCTTAAGATATGTGTAGATTGAGTTGCAATGGATCCAGAAGGATCTACATATTGGAATGAAAGCAAACTAATTAATGGTAAATCTGTGCATAAGAAACAATGTCATGTGTTCAGATATACACAGCTAAAAAAAGTTTGTCGCAGCCATGACTGCATCCTACAGATTGCCAATACTTTGACCTCAGGTTGACAGTGCTGGTCACAAATCTGATCCAGACAGCAACAAGTATTTGACTGTTTATACAGCCACTTGACAGGAGTGTGTGGTACATACGTTTTACTCACAACAGCAGTGTGACAGAACCCACCATCGTAAGTGCTTCTGTTGTTTACACATAGCCACACTGTTTTTTAAATGCTGCTCCAACATCCAATGCTGAAATGGGGGATGTAAAAGAAGAAAAAAACTATAAACATTGTATCCTGCAATCAGCTGAGGACACTATCAGGGGATGTCTGGTTTGTGTGCTTTCGCAGGTGTGAGATTTGCATAAATGATAGCAGTTAAAAATGCTGCATGAGGGTTTGGCAAAATGCAATTTACTTTCCAATTTAAAAGCAAAAAAACACATGCGCCTTTTAGAACTGTTATTTATCTCAAAGTGAATTATTGAATTCAAAGCTGGAAAATGTTGGGACATCACGGAATATATATACAAATACACTGCAAAGATCATATCTATCTATCTACAGCGTCCATAGATAGATAGATAGATAGATAGATAGATAGATAGATAGATAGATAGATAGATAGATAGATAATGATACTATTATCTCATCTTTGCACTCGTTTTACTCATTTATGTTATTTGATAAGTACCTTGGTTAGATTTGGTATTTAGTCTGCTGCTGAGCCGCTTTGTCCAATAATATAAAAAATAAATAAATAAAAAGAGCAGTCTCACTGTTTGCACTCCAAGATCAAAAGTTATCGAAGCCCTTGAGGTGTGAAATTACCTGAGAAGACCCACATCTCACTGGTTGCACTGACCTATGGCCTAACTCATCTAACCTTTAGGGAAGTAGATGATTATAGTGCAGAGCAACACACCGTCCCCTTCAATGAGTTCTATCGCTTACTCACTCTCTCTATATAAATATATATAAAATGAAGAATGATATGACTTGTTGATGGTTCCATAGCCAAATTTAACTAATTTAGCATATGCCTTTAAGCACATATCAAGTATTAGTCACAAGCCATCTGAAATTCCAGGCATGTGTGAGCTTTGGCTTTTGATTCAGCATTTTTTTTTTTTTTTTCATATTTTTCATTTCAATTCAATCAAATTGTATGATCTTCAGCACCATTTTCAAAGACTCCTGTGTCCCACGCCTCAAAATCTAAACCTCCCCTCTTGATCTATCTTCGGCCATCACTCGTACCCGCGGTCTCATTTACTCTCCGCCTACAGCATTACCTTTTTACAATACTTTCAGAAGTCACTGCCACTCAGAGAACTACACCCACCTGAGAAAGAACCCAAAGATGAATCAAAGGAAGGCCATAACTTTTGCATCATCCGCCTCGGGGCATGTTAGGTTACCACAGAAAAAAAAAAAAAAAAATTGATATCGGAATCAGAGTTAAGCGTATTTCATTGTGGAAAGGTTAAGTCATGTTTTGTCAAAGCCCAGGGGCTGTATGAGGAGAAGTGGAAAAGGATTGAGGTATTTCTCCTCCGAAGGCCATATGGGGTTAAAAAATACTCCGGTGAGGTTGAGATTCAGGTTTGGTTCTCTTCTGTGAGATGGTGTGTGTGTATGACTGCTGGTGATTGTGTGCGTCTTAAAGAAGGATAGAGTGTATCTGTGTGTTTGTGCTGTTTTTTTTTTTCTGTTTGCAATAAATAGACAGACATTTGAGAATTTGCCCCTAGCTCTTCTCGCTTTAGTGCATTTTAGACTAGTGAAGCCCCCTGGAGCCAAACATCTAACTGGATCTGTCAATATTGACACAGATGAAACACACTTTCTTCATACCAAGCATTAGAGAATATGATCCTTCATGTCCAAAAACTTCATGTAGGAATAAATCACTTAAACCGGCATGCATTCTTTTCTCAAGACAGTCAAAATCCTTGACCTCTCCTAAAGTAGAAGCACAGAAATGTGCTGCTCATGTCTGGCACAACTATTCTTTCCCACATTTATTTTAAACAAGCCTCAGCTGATGTCAAAGCTAAATTACTGACTCATGAGGAATGTGTGAGCCACCAAAACAGCCCAGGTGGCTTCTTTCACGGCTGCAGTCATGCTGAACAGACAGCGTTGGCATTGGCTTAAATCATACCAATCAGAGCTGTCAGTGTGTATAAATTTGCAACACCTGCACTTACAGAGTGGCAGGTAGAATTCGAACATTATTAGACTTTTAAAAAGTAAAAGAGGCCTTCTACTTTCACAGACAAGTGCTATAATTGCTTTATTTCAGTTTGTTTTTTTTTTGTTTTTTTTTTTTGTTATTTTTTTTTAGTGCTAAATAGGGAGGCATGGCACCAAGAATTAATATGCACCCTATATAACTTTGTATTTAATATTGTATGGCTTTCCTTTTATAGGACAGGGCTGCATACAGCAAGTTGACATTTACTGTCGGTCAGAGCATTATCCAATCAGACAGTGACGTATGGTGAGAAATACAGCCTTTGTCTTGAGAGATCTAAAGATAAGAATCGTATTTCCATTAAATCAATGAGCTGTGTGCTTTATTGCAATGAATAATGCATCGGCCCTTCAAAACCACCCCCGGTCTTCGCTCTCTCTCTCTCCCCACTCTGCTCAACTTGGTGTTTGCAGTGTGCCCTGTAGTACAGCATCTCAATTGTTTTCTTACCTTTGCACTTCATAATAAAGTGAAGGTCTTGATCCATTTGTGAGAGTGCTCCTTCATTTCTTTTTAACAACCCTCTCAGCTGGACTGATGAGAATGCAAGGAGGGGTTCCCCAGTCTTTCAAAACTAGACCTCTTCTGGGTAGTAGGATACCCTTTGAAATGATACACAACCAGGAGACAAATGCAAACTAACTATCATTTGCTGCACTATCTAAACCGGCGGTCGGGAACGTTTGGCTCAAGAGCCATACATGGCTCTTCCGGGGTCGGCATATAGGTCCCAGACAATTTTGAGTTGAAAAAAAAAAAAAAAAAAAAACAGTTTGAAAATGATTTTAAAATACTTGTGATATTTCTTCATAATACTGTCATTTTAAAGAAAAAACAGAAATTAGATTTGAAGATAAATTTCACGGGTCACCCGTCGGGAACCAATGGCTTCCGAGCATGTCCCAGTCATTGTAAAGGTAAAGAAATCAATTTTATCAGATAGCCAACTAGTTTATCCTTGTAACAGAAAAGGTAGCAAAAAGAAAAAAAAAACAATGATTACCGTGCATTCCAGGCTGCGTGGGCAAAGGAATTTGCATTTGGATCTCCGGTGTGTCAAATATGCAATAATAAAATTGCATCAATGGAACGGTCAAATATAAAGCAACACCAATCCATGCAGCACCAGAGGTCGCATTAAAAGTAACACATATTTAATTTATTATACGTTAAAAATTACTATATGGGTCTCAATGAAATATATTTAGAAATATTTGGCTTTTGTGGCTTTCCCAGTCAAAAAGCTTCCTGACCCCTGCTCTAAACTGTGTCTCAGACCAAAAAACAAAGAAAAGAAGCCGGACCAAGTCGTTGCACCGAAGCAGAATCCCAGCTTTGCCCACTAAGCAACCTGCTGTTACACATGTGCCACAGTACATTAGCCCACCTCTTGTATCTTTCCTACTTATGTCTGTTTCCTCTTCAACTCTCCCACCTTCCCCGATCCATTAGCTCCATTAAGTCCTAATCACTATCTCCCCTGCTGTGAACTTAAACCACTCTGACATTCTTCATGCCTGTTCACTCTGACAAGGCCTCTGAAGACACAATAGGCCTGGTCCCACTTCCTTAATAACTCTCTGTATAGAAGTCTACAGGCGTGTGTAAAGCCCTATTGATCCTCTGTAGTGAGGCGAGGCCAGCAGTCCACTGTGTTGTGCAGTGTTGACCTTGTCTCCCTCTTTGTAATTAATTAAAACTTCACAGCAGCGCTGACAACTGATGGATCGCCCTCTTGTTGATTGTTACCGCGCTGTGGCAATCGCATATATACACGTGGACACCCTCTGAGGTGTGTCCATTCACACCATGTTGAGAGGAACGAGGGAACACTGAGTCAGAGGGAGAAAAAAAAAAAAAAAGGTTACTGTGATCTGCTAATGGTGATGCCAGCAATACAGAGTGGTGTGAATGGGGTGCATTTGTGTGGGTGGCCATAACAGTATGTTTAAGATGCCCTCTTGCTGCCATATCACCAACTCTATTACAGAGGTGTTATGGTCACAGAAAGCTTGTGAGGATTCCTGAATTTTCTTCCTCATACTTCCTACACAAAATAGTCTTCTGTCGACCTGTGTCTTTGTACTCTATTTCTTACCATCCCTTCATCCCACTCAGCCAAACTACAGCGTGTCAGCCCCATTTCATCATTTTCAGTTCTCTCTTTCAAAGTAAAATCTCCCCCTCTCTTGCTCCATTCGCTGAACTGCATTGAAGCCTTTCGCATAAGCACTGGTTTTTCTATTAAACTCCAGAAAATTTGCTCCTCTCTAATATTGAAGATGGCACATTTAATAGTTAAGCATCTTACATTAGTATATCCATTGGACCCTAGCAAAAAATAATCACTTCATGGGTTTTTCATATTTTCTCCTTCACTTCCTTGTTTTTGAAGTACCGTGATGGTTTACTGTGCTCCCTTCAACTATTTTCATTTCTTCTGCAGTGATGATTTTCTTGAGGAGAGAAGGTATCAAGATCCAAAAGGAATGGCTGTCACAAAGAATTACAATCTGACAGCTGTTTCGGAGCTTTGTTCTGAAAGATGAATTTACTGCCAACAGTCTACTGCATCTTAACTGACTAGTTCCAAAACGGATGCAAACGAGGGGCTTGTGCAAAAGAAATGCTACCAGTTTTTACTAATGTTCTAAATACGTGCAGAAAAAAAACAGATATAATCAGGGCAAAGAATGCCAGGCCTGCCATAAAGTGATATTTAAGGATTGATCAAGTTATAATAAGGCTTAGTATCTCACCCGTACATGTAGGTAACTTGAGTGCAGGAGACTAAATAATGCTTCAGCACAGAATTGTGTTTCTAGAGGACAAGATGAACAACGACAACGACAAGAGTTATTTCAAGTCAATAACAAATCATACCAAAATAAGATTTTCCATTACGATGTTGCTTTTTAAATCAATAAATTCATTTTTTTATATGTGTAGTCTTACCCAGAGCAAAAGAAATAGCACACACTGAACCATTCGCGAAAACGCATAAGAGGCAGGAATCTGGCTCATCAATGTAAATAATATATGATGAAACAATGTGTTCAAACAATAACATGAGTTCAAACAGAAGTTACACCGACAGAAACGTCAGCTGAGTTTTTGGGAAACACCATAGGCATAAGAGAAGCATCATTTTCTTCGTTTGTAATGAAGGCGATGTGGAATCAGCTGAAAGGAAAATCTTGACTTATTTTTTTTCCTTTCTTTCAGGCAGTGATATCAATTGTTTGTTTGTGTTGTCAGCAAGTTGTCACTTACTATTAGAGTCTGGAGAGCAGCTGGAAGTTATTTAGATCAACCGTGTGGACATGGAGAAAAACCTTCCCTTTTTATATGCATCGCACGAAATCGGGGAACTTCTGATGATGAAAACTCTGCCCATGATAGAGGAGAAGACAAAAGATTAACCCAAACAACCCATTCTGTGTGTGATAAACATCAAAACATCTAAAATCTAATGCGGAAGACAATCTACTCAGCATTTTTCTTAAACCCTCATAATCATTTACATGTTGTGCTATAACTAATTGGCATTTTGCTGATCAACCAAGTTACTTTTGAAAACCGGCTCAGCTAACATGTAAGAACACTATTCAATTCCATGACAGCATTGTATTTGTTTGCAGAAATATTAGAAATTGGATCCCATAAGGTGAAATAACACAAATCTTGATTATATACCTCAAGAAAAATGAAGTCAAATCCGATGGCATTCATAGTTAATGACAAGTACTAGACATTAGAATGTTGAATACTTTCTTAAAGCGTATATATAAATTAGTGTTAGTCTTAAAAGAAAATACCATGCAAAATTTTACACTTTCACACTGCATTTCTATAAACCTTTGACAACATTCGCCATGAGCCAATGAGATTGCGGTTATGATAAACATAAAAAAAAATCGTATAGCAGGAAAAGAGGGTTACAGCCAGTTCCGTTATCAACTTAACTGTTGCCTACCATAAATTTAACCGTTCTCGAGAGAGAGGCCTGCTATTTTACAGTGGGAAAAGGAAGCACTTGCACTCAAGTGGGCCCTTGACTATGTCAAATACAACCTCCTAAGCTGGGAATTCACCATGGAGACCGTCTATACGTTTTTCAGTGGCTGAGAAGAATGAAGGACATGGAGGAATCACACATTGCTACATGTATTTGTATTTTTTCCAGCTTCACCATTCATCACAATCAAGAGGAGGAGACCACACAGATGACTATGTCTCTCAATATCCTTGTTGTAATCCTGGGGAAATGTTGTACTGACACCTATGGCCACATTAGCACACAAGAGTTAAGAACTTTCTTGCCTAAGCCAATTACTATGAGCAAGGACCCGACTCATTATCCCAGCATTTTTATCAAGACAAAAAGTGTCTAAAATACAAATATATAAGTGAATGCCCATGTGTGCAGGAGTATTGCTGCAATAATAGATGGAACAAAGCAATCTCTAATGATGTTCTCAACAGTAGTCAGCTGCATTCATGGCTGAGTAAGTATTTTCACTGTCTGCACTCTGCATCGCACCAAATAGTGAGCACTAATTTTGCAAGAAAAATGAGAACATGCGCAAAAAGTATCTTCTCTGTTAGTTTAGATCATAATTTCAGTCTAAATAAACACGGCACCTTGCTCAACGATTCCTGAGCGACAACACATTTTGATTTGCTTATGATTTTCTATTCAATAAGGGTCAGTTTTACAACCCTGCCTGAATGTAATTTCACACGACAGGATCAGTGGGTTATTTACATGCAATCTTCACGTTGTGTCATCAGAAACGACAGGATATAGTTCTGAAATCCGACATAGTGTGGCTGTATGAGTTTTAAGGCAATAAGGTGCTGATGAGCGGAATAATGGTGGCTTGAACACAATTGAACGCAAACCGTAAACTGAGACAAATGATCAGGTTCATCAAGCAAATCAGTTTGGCATCTAAATGGATTTGGAGGAGTATTGGTCCTGAAGAGAGAAATTGATATTTAAAGAAGCTGGCTACAGTGATTTAACCCCAGTACCAGATGCATACTCAAGCGTGTACATTTTTCATGCGTGCACTGAACAAGAAACTGAAGGGCACTGGTTCACAATATCACATCCCCCCCCGGCTGAGGCTACAATTCTTTATAGTGAAAAGAGGTTGACTGAAACAGTTAAAAATTAAATTAGAACCAGGATATATTAGACATATGGCATCATAGAATACACCTGTCACCCACATGTCAACAACAGACAATTATAATATGCAGGGAAAAAAAAAAGGTGTGAGGCTGTGCCTGATGTAGATTGCACTTGATCAAATACTTGCTGCACAGATTCAAAGGTCACCGTACTGAAAATATGCAACAAGAATAGTGGGATATTCACTATCTTGCTGATAAGTGTTCTTATGATCCTATGAAAGACATGATTTGTGAGTGTGCGAGTCTGAAATCAGTCAAAAAGATGATGTGCTGGGTAGGGGGTTGTATTATTTTTTTTTTTTTTTTGGCTTGGCTAAGTTGATGAAAGTTGGAGCTGTCTTGTATGGAGGACTGAGGAAAGCTGATGATCTTCTGGGCCGAGTTAATGACCCCTTGGAGAGCTCTCCTGTCTGCAGCAGAACACCCGGTGCGCCTTACTGCCATGCAGAACATCAGTATGCTTTTAATGGAAGAGCAGTACAAGGTCACAAAACAAACTTTTCTCCCAGTTTATGTTTCCCGAGTTGTCTCAGGAATTGCCGTCACTCCTGTGCCTTTCTCTCAACTGCTGGAGAGGGTCTTGCTATTTGTTGTGAGAAGCATGATGTTTTCATCTGCATACCTTTTAGTCAGAAAGAATTTGCAGTTTCAAGATGGCAAAGTGTTGTATGGAGGGCAAGAAGATGTGGATCAATGTGATCTGTCATGACGTGCCTTGATGGAGGGGGCTTGGCCATGACTGCAAAACCAAACCTCTTAAAAACACTTAATTCTGATCGAGCTTTTCTCGTTTAGAGAGTATATGAAAACTGTTTGGGTGTCTTTGAAAAAGTCTTCTACTTTCTTTGTGAAGGCCACCGTTGTCTCCCTTTGAGTTTGCTCTGGCTGTACCTCACAGTGCCTGATCATATGAACTTAACACAATCTTCCAAGTAAGTGCACTGACTTTGTCAATCCAGTGTTTTTTTTGGCTTGGTGTGACATTGTCAGTGTGACAATGTCAGTGCAGTTTCTGATATAGACGAGTGAAGTTCTCTGTGCTGTTTCAATCTTTTTTTTCCAATATACATACCCAACTCTGCCTGAGCAAAGTAGTCCTGTAGCTGTGAGAATACAACCTCAGACTGTCAGCTCTTTGTGATTAGCATTCTTCTTCTCCTCGGGGGGTTGCGTACTGGGATTGGGATGAATGGTCTGCATGAACAGTCAATATGTTGTGGGGGG
Source organism: Fistularia commersonii (assembly GCF_037954325.1). NCBI lineage: Eukaryota > Metazoa > Chordata > Actinopteri > Syngnathiformes > Fistulariidae > Fistularia > Fistularia commersonii. The sequence goes on from NC_141318.1 coordinate 6,214,119, forward strand.
CCATGCGAATCCCCCTTAATAAAGCATTTTACATTTTTGAGTGAAAGTACTGTCCTTTGGCTATGCTTGGTTATAGTCTTAAACAATGATGAGCACACCAGGGTGATGAACATGCCGTTTGTTTATGGTGTTTTGTGGGCAAGAGCTCTGCTAAGATTAGCATTTGTTAGGATGTAGATTGGGTGTACATGTGACTGATGTGATTTGTAGGTCAGATGAACAAAATCAGTCAGTTGTTCTACTGCTGAAACATCACTCTACTATCTATATATAGGCGGGATGCTTCCCCATCCCCCACCCACAGCCCATAGCTCTTACTGGTGCTTCTGTGAAAGTGATAGATCATACAGTTTGTTAACCGTATTGCTGCATCTGATATTTGAAGATAAAGCCAGATTATTTTTTTTCGCTTCCTTCCACAGCAGTTTTGAAACATTAATTCTCTCTGTTCTCTGCATTTGAAAAGTCTCGTTGTTTTTATTAAAAAAACAAATAACACATTGTTAGTTTTGCATTACTTTGCAACACCATTGTTATTTATGTGCCAAGTAACATAATGTATATTTTTTAAGTTTAACTTCTTACCAAAAATACAAAGTACAGCTTGTAGTGTTTGTTGTTGTTTGTCTGCCCCTTACTTCTATAAGTCATTTATGTTTTTTTTTTTTATGTTTCTCCGACATTATAATTATTTTGGGCTGAAACCTAACAACGGATAAAATGATAATGAAAATTAACAAATCTTTTTTTTGCAAGAAGAGATTTCATCAACAGCCAGTTTTATTTTATATTCTTTTAACAAATGTATTTCTGTTTTTGATACAAAACAAATATAAAGACAGTTATTAGAGAGTGAACAAAAAGTATTTATGACGTACGCTTGATAACTGACAGAGCTTTCGGCAGGTCTTTGACAGCTACAGCAAACAATGTTTAAATTTGTGGGTGCTGTATTTACAAATCCTGGAATAAATGAATTTGAAAATCTAAAAACCAACTGCACTCCAATCATCACAGCGTGATTGGAGTAGAAAACACACCCAGGTCTCAATTGCGCAAACAATATCCACTTTTTAAGCTAAACAAATGTAGAGGAGAGGATTATGAAGCAAAGACTTCAGAGACTCCGTCTGGAATGTCAGTGAAACCACAACAATACCTCGGTGTCTCCCTCTCTGTCTTGGGGGAGCTGAGTTGAGCTAATTAGCCATAATATCAGCAAGTAAACTTTCCTCGCTTGGTTGACACTCACAACGTCCCCTAATTGACTGCCAGGAGTTTTGAGGATTTAATACAGTGAAGAGGCAAGCTGTATTTTGGTGATTATGAGGTTTGGAGTTATACAGAATTACATACAGTATGCTTTTGCAGAACCAATCCAATGTCATGAACTTTGAATGCAACAATGTTTGAATAAACAAAAATGTGCTCAGACATTCAGAGGAGCCCAGAGGACGGAGAAAACATTCACGGTAGTATTCAACATTTAAAACTGAAAATGTATTATATTTTGGTGGATGATTTTGAAGAAAAAACAAACAAACAAAGAAAAACACCCACACAAACCTACTGCTAACTTTCATCTCAGTTTATTTTGCCCATCCCTAAGATCACTGCTACTTCAGGTGTAACAGTGGCAAATGCATTAGCTAGTATTTATTGCACTGTCTCTGAGTCTGCAAGCTAAAAAGGAGCGCTTAGCAGATATTATATGGGAAGCCTCAAGACACAGGCCTCGTAGCAACACATGGAGATCGATCACAACTTATTATGCCAACCACATAAAACAATTTCAGGATTGAATAATATCTGGGTGGGAAGAATGAGTAGAGTTGAATGGAAAAAAAAGAAAAAAAAAACATAGATATTGAACATAAACATGGGGAGGGAAGATACTCCCTTGAGACACTGAGATGATTCATCCATTTTTAAAAGGGATTTGATTGATACTGATCTGCTTTTTGAATCTTCCAGGCATCCGCTTATCCTTGCAACAAGCCGGGGCCTCCCCCGTCACCAACAACTATTCCCGAGCAACATGCATGTGTCTCTCTTGGCTTGCAGTTGCATCACACTCACGTGGAACCTGTGTAAACCTGGAACATTATATTTGTTGAAGAGTCTATGTCTTCACTGGATTAAATATTTCATTTTCTCTGATAGCAAGGAAGAGAGAAACAGCGGGAGAGTGGGAGGAATATGATGGGGGCCTCACCTAACCTCAGGGGAAAGGCCAGTGCATTAGACAGAGAACAAATCAGTTCCTGCTAAGACGAATATGCGCACATAGATTGCCCTACTGTCTGGGGAGACTCGGGAATGCAGTTTTGTGTACGCCAAAGAAGCGAAGCTCCGCAGCAGCGATAGAGGAGGGCATGGAAGGAGGCAATCACTGCATAACCAAACAGACCCCGAGTGGAGCAGATCTGAGCCAAGGGCCAAACCAAGATAGATACAGATTGCTTATTGAGCTGTTTTTAGAGCGAAGGTATTAACAGCATATGGTTGAAAAGAGTTTGAAGAGAGCGTTTTCTCTCGCTTTTGCTTTTTTACTCAAAACACTGAGTGCACTATGGCCCCAATAGTCAATTGAATTTGCGGAGAATACTTCAGGTGTTCATGGTGGCAGCATGCTGATTTGCCCACGATTACGTAATGTAATTATATAATTGCATATTCCTTGTTGACTGCTTGTCTTCTCTCTCCGCCTCCATCTTCTTAGTTGTCATAATAATCATTGTTAACAGAACACAGTGTTATGCCCTTTAACTAGTCTTGCCACTTATTGTTACCGTTGTCATCCTCACCATAGTCATAACATTCAGCCTATTTTTATTGCTGTCTGGTTTGCCATCAACTGGTTGTCTCATACTGAATAGTGCTTTCATGATGTAAATTTGAAGCTGTACTAATCAATGTAGTTATAGTGACAGTTAATCATATTACTGCCTAATATGCAAAGTACTGCTTGTAATAGCAAAGCCATGGAGAGCTCCCCATGGAGCTTTTAATGCCTTTTATGTCAGTGTTTGGTTTGGTAAGCTTGTCAATACTGTTTTCAGGCTGAATTGGGCAGAATCAGTTTTTAAAAGGGAGGCAAGCAAACAGTGGATGGGGACAAAGAGGCTGTGCAGGAAATGATTGGATACAACCAGTGAAAACAGGAAAGTCTGTCATCTCGTTCACCCAGGGAATTCCAAAGAAAAGGTGGCGAGACCAAATCGCAAAACCCAAAAGGAATCAAGGTTGTAATAATTTGCGGTAGGAGACAGGGTTTCATCCATCAATGATCTGTTATTATCAAAAGCAAAACACTAATAAGACCCATTAATCAAACCATTAAAACACAAAAACTGGGTGGGGAGGGGTCAATTTCAAGGCTGAAACCAAGTAACTGAGAATTGCTTTCATGGAAGGAAAGATATGTGACTTACATCCAGACTCAGAGCAGTAAAAGCTAAAAAGATGAAGGTTGCACAAATAAAAACAGCCAATATGAAAAGGAAGTGCAAACACCTGTAGAGACAAGCCAACACTGAAACGCTTATGAAAATAGAGAGGTTGCATTAATGAGCCCAAACACCTGAATCTGAACAAGAACTAACCTAATGCTGATATGAAAAACATTAATCAGAAGCAAGGGACTAAACAAATGATTCAAAAAAGCAAAGTAATAAAAAAATATATATATTTTCAAAATCGATTAAAAAAACCTAAATAAAATATACTGTCACTGAAACCATGATGCACAAAGTTATCAGACAAGCAATTGTATAGTTTGGAAAGTAGTAAAAAAAATAAAAGATTAAAATATTGTAAATTATAATATGGAAGAAAAATTTCAGTATAGAAAAGTAACATTGACAGTACAGTGGCATATGGGGGATTTAATACATAACTGCAGCCCACAACATACAAAGACAATCATTCAAGAAAAGAAAAGAAATATCTCAAGTCAGCACACTCGAAAACAGGCCTATAGACAGACATCTTGGGAGTGTGAGAAGGACAGAAGCAACAGCATGGACCAACACCTGCAACACCATTTCAAAAAAATCAGGTTGAAGACACCAGGATAGATATCAACCCAACCAAGCAGCATCTATTTGCTGGGAGATGGACCTGACCCTTAGTTAACATTTAGAAACTGTCTGTGATTACTGAGGCCAAAATAATGGGTAAGTTCAAGCTGCATGAGTAAATGGTGTCAATTTCGAGACAGTTATCAGATCTTGCAGTGTCAAAACGCTTTACACCACATCACATTCACCCATTCACACACAACAATGCCATTCATGCTGCTAACCAGGCCATCGGGAGGAAGTTGGGATGCAGAGCTGGGAATTGAAACACCAACCATCTGATTGGAGGAATGTGCACTCTACAAACTGAGCCACCCAAAGTAAAACATGAGAGAATCCACCATTGATCAATCAAAATGAGAAGCTGTTAGAGTATGATAAGGTGCATTACTATTATTTTGAATCCAGATTTCAGGAATAAAGCTTGAGTGGTTTCATCTTTCTTGTTTTCACAAGAATTCAGGCTTCTTTAGTGGTGTTGCATAGCCTATGTTGACAGGCTGTGTTTTAACAGTGCCCTGGGAGCACATCATGTCTGTGTGGCGCTGTGTGTCTATGAAACACAGCACAGATGCTGACTGCGTACAGCTGTGGCAAAGTTCACTACTCTATTTTTCTGAGGGTGGAGCAGATCAAACAATGAAAACTATCAACTTGTGAATAAGTGTTGGTGCGGATAGGGGTTCATTCAAGCCCCATAAAAAAGAAAACCGAGTATTCGATTCGTATGGATGCCACGATTGTTTGCAAGCGACGCGGCAACATTTTTTAGCGCACACATTGAAAAAGAGGGGAGACAAGCTCTGTGTAAAGCACTGTAAAAAATAAGTAGCATACGGGAGCATGTGATATTTTAACACCAAAGTCGGAGCAAACTGTTTCGGGTTCGAGAACAAACAACGGAAGAGCATCGCTCGTCAGAGAAACCTCTGTGAGATGCAATCCTGTAGCGTGTGCTTCTGCCCGTGTGAGCGCGTGTTCGTGCAGAGGCGCAATTGATGGACACACGTGGAGATGAGAGAGGGGTGAATGTGTACAAAAGTGAGAGAATAAAACAAATCAAAACAAATGTTTTAGAAATGAATTTTGACCCGTAGGGTTTCATTTGAACACACTAATGTGAGCTTTTCTTTTAGCGTTCGGGACAATTTTATTGTTTTCTTGAATGGTTCTTTCTCACCCTGAAATTACATTAATGCCAGCGCACACAATTTTAATTGGTTTAAAATAAATCACAAATTTCAAAGAGACTTCTCAGAAATGCCACCCACAATTTTGCATAATTGCACAAAAAAAGAAAAGACTTGAGATCCTGTGTCTTTTTAGCTGCAAGGTTTTAATTCTTGCATCATTCTGAACACAGAAGCAAGCGAGCAAGACATTTTACCCTCTCTATGTCTAGACCGAGTGCATTTTTGAGAGACTACATCCCAAAACATTTTGGCTATCAGCTGGAAAGTGGAAAGCACCGGAGGGAGTGCAACTCCAGAGGTTAATCCCTCTGGCACTGCCAAAGTGTGCATGATAAGTTGCTGGAGGCTGCCTTCTTTCAAAAGCGCTTCCCCAACAAATATATGAAAAGGATTTTTTTTTTTTTTTTTTTTTGCCTTTGTGACAGGATGAAACTACAAAAATAAATTCTTTAAAAAGTAAATTGCACCGAACCGTAATCTACTTTGTCACGTTCGGGACTTTTCTCCAGACAACGATACTGAGAAGTTGCCCATTAGTTGAGAACACGTTGCTGCAGATGAAGTCCCTGGTGCGAGGTATAGTGGACAAGATTTCGGAGGAATCTGCCTTTCTCGCAGGCAGAAAGAATTATACCCAAGAGCTGTCATCCTGGATCTTTGTGACACATGCTGTGTAATACTTTCCCCAAAGTCTCTCCGGCGCCATCAGAATGACTTTTAGATTCTATTTTAATATCTACACTGGAAGTAAAGGAATATGACACTTGCATCATTTGACTCTGACACACTGAGCAATCTCCGTCTTGGTCGCTCCTCTTCATACGGGCATTAGTTTGACACGTAATACTCAGGTAAACTTTTCTGAGGGCAACATTTTATGGAAATAATCTTGTCTAGTAAAACTGTCCTCTTGGCATCATAATGCACCCTGCCACGCCGCACCATCTGGTCCAGTTTGAGGAACAGAAAAAGCGAGTTTGATTTGGCTCCTGAGGTCCTTCCATCTCAATCAAATTCAGCATCTGGAGGACTTTCTGGTCACATAAATCCAGTCCGTGAAGAATCCACCTTGCAATTTACAGGACTTCAAGGATTTGCTGCAAACGGCTTGTCGACACGTCACCACGCACAACAGAACGCCCCCAGAGGTCGAGTGAAGTCAATGCCTCAGCACGTCAGGGCTGCTTTGATTGAAAAAGGGATGGTCGAATGGTCATAATGTTTTGTTTGATCGGTTTACAGTTTAAGGGCCTTCCATCAAGGACATGTAAACACATTGGTGTTTTTGAGAGATTCTGTTATTCCATGTGTCCCTTTCACACAGGCATCACTAACAGCACTGTGATGACCTCTGAAGCCGACCACAACTACGCTTCTCTGGACTTTTATTCATACGACACGGCATAGTACCGGTATAATAATCCTGGCCAAAAAATTCCCATGTGAAAGCAGCTTAAAACGCGATAAACTCAAAATAGTCGGGGTAAGTGCACACCGATTGCTTTCTCAAATGACGCAGACATGCCATGTTCTTATGTCATTCATTTAAATGCAAAAATGCATTAAACAGATAATATACAGATATGATAATGTTATTGTCGCATAAGATAAGGACAACAGTTGTTTGTGTAATCCTTGCTAAATGAACTATCAACAAAACCAGAGAGCAACAAGCAGCAAGTCCCCACAGAGCAACTGGATGAAAAAGTAACTTAATATAAATGATGTGGAACTGACATAAAGAACTGACTGTGTGAGCAAGCTTAGTCTTATAATAAATAAAAATGCAAACATTTCCCTTCTGTTCAAGTGGAAGTATATTCTCAAACTACAGACACACACCGCAACACAAAAACAAAAGCCAGTTAGAAGTCGGCTTGAGACACACATTTAATAAGTAAAAAAATACAACAAATTAAACAAACCATAAAAACTTTTTGGGAGAAACTGGGCAGCGTCTCTTTAAGACCACCCATCATTTCACCCCTAAAGAAGTTGTGACAGAAGTTTATAACCTACGGTACTAACTCTGTGTCTGACCAGGTTAAACAAGTGTTTGAAACACTTTCTGCTCCAACCTGAAGAGTTTAACCCGGAGTGAGGAGAAATAAAAGAGAACACTGATAACTTTGAGAATTTATCATGGTGATTCCAATGCAGTTTACCAGATTTTAGGGCAACAGAAATCATGAACGTATGTTATTAACAGCAGTGTGTCTCTGGTTCCCCCTGCTATATATCCTGGTTTGATTTGTATCATTTGTTTTTTTTTTTTTTTGTTTTTTTTTTTTCAAACCCTTCACTCATGATGCTATTGATATTATCTATTAATGTCACATATTTAACCTCAGTGCAAGATACAAGAGCTGAAAATGATTTTTCTGACAGATTAATTCACAAGAATGGTGACAGAGTCTAACAAGATAACTTATTACCTAAATTAGCATCAGCTTCATCTTCATCCTCACCTCTCCCTCTTCCCACACCTTGATATCCGCACCATTCACGTCTGTTACACACAGGTCACCATCTCTCCACCCCCTCGACTCACTTCAACACCACAGCCTCCTCTGTTCCTCCAGCCATACTGCTTTTCCTCTTATGCTCCCTTACTCATCCTGCCCTAATCTACTGTCCACACCTTTCTTTAAACCCCATCTATCCCCACTGCCTTCCTACCCCCTTGCTGTGTTCCCACCCCACCACTCGCTCTGCTATCCCTCCATCCATCAGACTGACTAATGGCCATCAGGGCAGGGAGTCACCCTGCAGCTGTCTCGAACAGACACTGATCACACATACTGTCACTTTGAGCTGAGGCCACAGCCATTCATTTTGTACATGTTCTCATCTTGCTCACAGCACACTGGCCTCTCTTCACTCCAGCAATTACAGAAGCCCTAAAGTGACCAGTGTTGGGGGAAACAAAAGGAATGACTTACAATCTCACAGGAGCGACAGAAACACATGATTTATTCCCTTTAGAATTATAATGCAAACCACTGCAATATGTATTGCTCGGTGGTGAGTGATGTGAGATTTTTAATTTTTATTTGCATTATTTCATTCATTCATTCATTATCTCAACCGCTCGTCCTGCCCTCGGGGCCTTGGGGGGTCTGGAGCCGATCCCAGCTGTCATTGGGCGAGACAAGTGAATTGGTTGGCAGTCGATCACAAGGCAGCAAACAGAGACATACAACTATTAATTCTCCCATTCGGTCACGAGGCTCTGTTTTTGGACTGCGAGAGGAACCCAAAGAACCCGGAGAAAACCCACGCAGACACCCTGTCAGTATCAAACCAGGATAATAAAATTCTGTGCTAACAATCGAAAGAGAAGGGCTAGTGATGATAATGCGTTCACACTATAATGAAATTATATACTTGGCACTGTGTTGTGAAAATTCTTGAATCCATAGAAATAAGGATGCCCATTTCACTGATAGTTGGTGAACATTATCTATCCATCCATCTATCTATCTATCTATCTATCTATCTATCTATCTATCTATCTATCTATCTATCTATCTATCTATCTATCTATCTATCTATCTATCTATCTATCTATCTATCTATCTATCTATCTATCTATCTATCTATCCATCCATCCATCCATCCATCCATCCATCCATCCATCCATCCATCCATCCATCCATCCAATTATTAGACCATGAATTGCCAAAAGAGTTTTTACGAAGTAGTAGTAGGTGAAAATATAGCTTTTTCATTTAAGAAACAAGTGTAACACTTACATAGCTGTTTTCAAGATGGCTGATTTTGGGGACAAACTACAAGTAAATAGACAGCAAAATTCCTCTAAAACACACCAGTGCTTCAGTTTGGGCCATAAATTCACAAAGTGGTACATTTAAGGGGGTTTAAAAAAATTAAAGAAAACGGATGAAAATAAATCAGTAGTGTTCAGTAAATTCATGAGAGAGTATATAACTATCTTTATTCTTACTGATTCTTTGCCATCACCATCTTCACTATAAACGTCTTATCAGCCTTGTCCAACAGTGTGTCAATAAGTAATATGACTTTGTGTTAAATGTGGAAAAGTCAATGCCCTGTGTAAAAATAAATTGTTTATTTTTCACCAAATTCAAAGGGTTAAATGACTAACAAGTAATTGGTTTTACCTTGCATTTGAATCTGTTTTCTTGATTATTTCAAACCCAAGTGAGGGTGATATACAATGTCACATCTGCCATGTCTGTTCATTGGCTCAGTTCTGTTCCTGTTTTTTTCCTGTTTTTTTTTTTTTTTGTTTTTTTTTTATGTTTTATACTCTGTCCAGCATTTATGACACCGGGGATTTGAGAAATCAAAAAGCAAACATGACAAAAATTAACAAGGTTACTTTCTGTTTGCACACCAATCACAAAGTATGCGTTTTAACCATGTGCGACTAATTTGTCTCAGCAATATGAATAAATACAAATAACAGACTGAGGTTGGCATATTGAAAGAACGAATACCTCCACTCTACTAGCATGTCTTTGGCCACAACGAAGCTTTCTCTGAGGTGCAGTTTTTAACCGTAGCTGGATACAGGCCTGCTGAAGGACACTGTAATAGGCTTGAGGTATATCCTTTGGGTGCTAACCTGCTTAATGATATCTTAATTGCTTTTTTGTTCATATTATGAAACTTTAATGGCCTTCTGAGCTTTTACCTACAGACCGGCCTTAGTCTGTTAGCCCCTCACATCATGGCCAGTTATGATATAATTTGTCAAAAATTATGACCCATTAGTCATTTTTGGAGCCACTAAATTATAAATGTACCTGCAGAAAAAGTGAACACCTTTGTTTTTTCTTCTCGGTTGTCAGGAAACAGCCATGAAAGTTGTGGATTGGGGCTGGAGGTCATCTGCGTAAAACAAAAGTCGTAAAATTTCAGATTTTTTTTCATTTACGTAAAGGAATCTACATTCATAGTACCATTCATCATAGTAAGCTGACTGGAGCTTGTTAACATCTGGAACAGAACAGTCATGATCTGTTTACAAAGTCAGGTCAAGTTGCTATAAGGAGTAGTAAAATACTGCATAGAAATAATGTGATAAGTATTTATGCCACCCACAGTGTACGTTTGGGTTGAAGGAACAAAATACAGCAAGTTCAAAAAACAGCAACAGAAGTAAGAAATGGCCCGAAACACAATGTACAAGTCATTTTAAGGTCAATCACGTCACATCATGGAATGATTTAACTGGCTCTGCAATGAAAAGTCATATCCACTTGCCGTGTGCTTCGAGAAGGGCACTTCTAGATTTAGCCATAATGGAAATAGCAGTTTGTAATAGATTAGTGTTCATAAACTGCTGGTAACTATCAAATAAAATTCACATTTGTGATTTATACACTTCCATGCATAAATCGAAATGCATAAATGCAAATATCAAACAGACATAACTTAAAACATGATAAACACTTTGTAACTTGATTTATCATCATACATAACCACATAATTATAACAACAACAATAACAGTCATATACCAAGAATAATACTGAGAATCATAATAATTGTAATTGTAGGTTTAAAATGAATCCCCTTGTGTGTACATGTATGTGTATGTGTGTGTGTGTGTGTGTGTGTGTGTGTGTGGTTTGTGTATAGATATGTGGAGAGAGATTCCCCTCCCCAGCCACTTTGACCAGCTCTAACAGGGGAATCCCGAGACATTTCCAGACTAGCCGAGAGACACACTCCCTCCAGCATGTCCCGAGGGAGGGGGGTAAATACTGTATGTACGACTCATCTTTACTTAAATCATTGCAAACACCTGCAAACTCCGTCTTAAACTTCTTCTTTCGGCTTTTCCCTTCAGGGGTCGCCACGGCGAATCAACCCTCTCCATCTAACCCTGTTCTCTTCATCCTCCTTTACCGCACCAGCTACCTTCATATCCTCTCTCACTACGTCCATAAATCTTCTCTTTGGTCTTCCTCGAGACCTCCTGCCTGGCAGCTCCAATTCCGGCATCCGTCTACCGATATATTCACTATCCCGCCTCTGTATATCATTATGAAATAATTGTAGGAGGAAAAAGAAAACGTATTTGTTCTCTTCCAATCACACGTCTCCCGCCTTGTCTCGAAGTACAGGAAGTACAAATTCAACTTTAAGTGAATCCCATGAGCAAAAGATAAAACTAACATCACACACTCGCAAACAAGATAACCAAACAGATGACCAGACGAGAGAAACAGTTCCAAAAGGCCACGGCGAGAGGGACTAGAATCGACGGCCGTCACGGTCATGTGTCACAAAAGACCCCATTAACATCAGCAGTGTCTGAACAGTGTTTTCCTAAAAAAAAAATCATCATCTAAATGCCAGTAAAGACGCTTATTTATGAGAAGGCTTTGCTGACTCCGAGCAGTTTTCTCCATCCCTCCCCTATAATTTATCAAACGGAAACGTGACGGAAAACACAGAGCGTCTACAATAAAGACAAACGTCCAATGTTTCTAATGTAGAGTTCTAAAAACCATCACTGCCCTGCAAAGACTGCAACAACAAGTAAATTGCTTCGTACCGAAAGTTCAAAGTAGGCTTTTGAAGTTGTCGATGTTTGCTGCATAAGTGATAGTTGCTAAGGCATTGAAAATAACAAGCAAATGTTTTAAGCTGATGCCTTCTTCAAAGTCCTGGCTCAATTACTTTTTGAGCTGAACTTCTTTGTAAAAACTAAATGTAGACCCACAGGTAGGAGCATATATTTAGCAAAGGCTAAACTGTTGCGCTTAATGGGTCCTCCACCAAATGTCTGATTTTTTTTTTTTTTTTTTTTACTGGAAAAACAAGAAAAAATATTAGAATGACAAAGCCAAGTAACAACAGTCAAAAAGATCAGTAAAAAAAATATACTTTTAGTGCAACTTTAATACTTGCTCGGAGGCGGTGTGTGTTTTCGTTAGGGATGCTTGGAAATTTATGTGCGCATTAAAAAAGAAAAGGGCAAAGACAATTCCAACAGTCCCATCTCCATAAAAAGTGGAAAAAGGGAGAAAGCGGACGCAAGGGGGCGACGTTGGTCTCTGCAACGCGCAGTCGCTCGCTTGGATGGAGGGATGGGATGGGAGGGGAGCGGGTTGGATGGAGGTGCCGCCGTGCGCGCTCCTCTCCGAGATCTGACTCCGGTGTCAGCTCGATTCAGTCACACGGTTCCGACTCAGACACGGGTGGAAATTCATCTAACGTCTGCTTCTTTGTTTCCCCCCTCTGACTTGTATGGCTGGATGCGGAGTCGCGTATCCCTCGCAGTTTAATCCGCTCCACAATGGGCCGCGTCGCTTTGCATTACGGCCGATAGTAGTGCGCGCCGTCCATTACGTTTGGATTTAGAGACTTATGCTCATTAATTTCAATTACACTCTTTTTTTTTGTTGTCATCATCAAAAACATCATCTCAACGCGGGTGTAAGTATAGCGAGACCCCCCCACCCGACCCCCTTTCCGTCTCCCTCTCAACCATCGCTTTGCATTTTTAATTCATGCTTTCCGAGTTGGAAGTTACGCACGACGAGCCTGCGCTGCGTTTAAGACCAGCGTGCAGGAGGGGGTGGGAGTGGGAGTGGGTGGGTGGTTAATGATAAAAATGTGAAGACAGGGGAACTAATAGGCTCCACGCTATTTGCAACACGACGGGATCCGGCGCACGAAGCTTCGGCGCGCTGAACGCGAGCAAGTCATGTGTGATCCCGCTCCGAAAGCCGGATAGAAGTTGTCCCCCACCCGTCCCAAATTACAAAGAATTTATGTTAATAAAATAATTTTCCTTTAAAAAAAAAACGCTTTTTGGGAGACTGCGTGGATCTTCGAGTGTGGGGGGGGGGGGGGGTCTGGCGTAGCGCAGCGGGATGTTGCGTCACGGACTCTTTTCCACGCGCACCTCTCGGTCACATGGTGCTCTTGGGTGGGTGGGAGGGAGGGGGGCACAGACATAACCGCATCAGTGCCAAAAAAAAATCCCGATGTTAGTTATCATCCACATTAAGTGGTTCAAATAAAATAAAAAAGGGTTTTGTTTGTTACTCGAACCGCAGTGGATTCCGACTGCCTCCTCCTATTATTCGATTTTTTTTTTTTTTTTTTTTTTAATTCGCTGGGATATGTAAAACATTTAATTTCCCTCGCTCAGCCGAGGAAAGGGGCCCGGAGGAGGAGATACGGGGCGAAGAGGAGTGAAGCGCAGCAGCGGAGGCACTTTAACTGGTTTTGTTAAGAGGGGGGCCCGACTTGCGCTCTGGCTGGCGTCGCGGAGCCCCAATCAGGTGCCATTACACCCGGTGTTTGAGCACACCATTGGCTGCCGGGGGAAGGAGCTATGCGCAAAACCAAACCCCGCTGCACACACTCGCCTTACAGAAGCCGAGCTGAGAACATCATCCGCTTTGAGCGCTTAGGCGCAGTGATTACATGCTCGCAGAGAAAGAGAGAAAGAGAAAGAGAGAGAGAAAGAGAATCCTGCTCTTCGCCACTCTCCGTGCAGAAGTTGCATTCCTGCATCTCCCCACTTCCCATCCCCATTACCTTCACGGAATTTATCTGTTTTGTTGTTTGATTTGATTTGAAGAAGGGAGTGTATGTTCTTTGCACAGTTTTTTTTTTTGTTTTAGTTTTTTTGTTTTGTTTTTTTTTTTGCTAGGGGGGGGCAATGTGAATGCGCTCCGGCTCCGCCGCGTCCTGACTGCAATGATTTGCGTTGACGCCAAAACTCAAGAGTAGCGCAGAATTGATTTAGAAGACGAAAAAGGAAAAAAAAAAAGAGAAACAAACAAACCAGAATAGCTCGATTCAAATGGCTGTGAGTCTCGCAGCTCAAACGACACAATGTTCCACTGACCCGAGTCAGAGGAGAGGGATTTCCGAACCGGACAGCCACGTCGCTGTTAATTCCACTGCCTTTTTACGGACTTTGGAGACGCTCGTTTCTTGTAAAAGAAGGGAATAGCACTTTTTTTTGTTTTGTTTTGTTTTCTAATTTTGTCTCAAAGTGCACTTTAAGAAAAAAAAGAGGAAGGGGGAGATGATTCGGTTTGTGATCCTGCTCTCCATCCTGGATGGAGCCGTCTCTCAGCTCCAGTATTCGGTGCCAGAGGAGCAGGAGCCCGGCTCCGTGGTTGGGAATATCGCAGAGGATTTGGGGCTGGACATCACCAAACTTTCCGCTCGCCGCTTCCAGACGGTGCCTAGTTCACGGACACCTTACCTGGAGGTGAACTTAGAAAACGGCGCGCTGGTGGTGAAAGAGAAAATCGACCGGGAAGAGATCTGTCAGCAGACCATCCCGTGCCAGCTGCACCTGGAGGTGTTTTTGGAGAACCCGCTGGAGCTGTTCCGCGCCGAGATCGAGGTGATGGATATCAACGACAATCCGCCCAGCTTTCCCGAGACCGAAATTTCCGTGGAGATATCCGAGAGCGCCATCCCGGGGACGCGCTTCCCGGTCGAGAACGCCTTCGATCCCGACGTGGGCACGAACGCCCTGAGCACTTACGCCATCACCAACAACAACAATTTCTACCTTGACGTGCAGACGCAGAGCGACGGGAACAAGTTCGCCGAGCTGGTGCTGGAGAAGCCGCTGGACCGGGAGCAGCAGGCGGTGCACCGCTACGTGCTCACGGCCGTGGACGGCGGCGTCCCGCAGCGCACCGGGACGGCGCTGCTGGTCGTGAAAGTTCTGGACTCCAACGACAACGCGCCCACGTTCGACCAGTCCGTGTACACGGTTTACCTGCGGGAAAACTCGCCGGTGGGCACCCAGGTCATCCAGCTCAACGCCACGGACGTGGACGAGGGTCAGAACGGAGAGATCGTTTACTCTTTCAGCAGCCACAACTCCCAGCGGATACCGGAGCTGTTCAACATCGACGCCAGGACGGGTCGGATCGAGGTGGCCGGCGAGGTGGATTACGAAGAGTTCGCCACGCATCAGATCTACGTCCAGGCGAAAGACCTGGGGGCCAACGCGGTGCCCGCGCACTGCAAGGTGCTCGTGAAAATGACGGACGTGAACGACAACACGCCGGAGATCGGCTTCAGCACCGTGACCGAGTCGGTGAGCGAGCAGGACGCGCCGGGTACCGTGATCGCGCTTTTCAGCGTCTCGGACCGCGACTCCGGCGAGAACGGCCAGATGAGCTGCGAGATCCTGGGAGATGTTCCCTTCAAGCTCAAGTCGTCCTACAAGAACTACTACACCATCGTGACCGACGGTCCGCTGGACAGGGAGAGCACGGACTCGTACACCATCACCGTCGTGGCCAAAGACAAGGGTCAGCCTTCGCTCGCCACCAGCAAGTCCATCAAAGTGCACGTCTCGGACGAAAACGACAACGCGCCCCGCTTCACGCAGGCGGTTTACGACGTGTACGTGACCGAGAACAACGTCCCCGGTGCGTTCATCCACGCCGTGAGCGCCCTGGACCCCGACATAGAGCAGAACGCTCTCATTACCTACTCCATATTGGAGTGTGACATCCAGGGCATGTCCGTGGACACGTACGTGTCCATCAACCAGGACACGGGTTACCTTTACGCGCTGCGCTCTTTTGACTACGAGCAGCTGAAGGAGTTTAGCTTTATGGTCCAGGCGAAAGACTCGGGCGCGTCCGAGCTCTTCTCCAACGCCACCGTCAACGTGATCATCGTGGACCAGAACGACAACGCGCCCACGGTCATCGCCCCCATCGGCAAGAACGGCACGGCCAAAGAGCACCTGCCGCGCTCCGCGGAGCCGGGCTACCTGGTGACGCGGATCGTGGCCATGGACGCGGACGACGGCGAGAACGCGCGGCTCTCCTACAGCATCCTGCGCGGCAACGAGATGGGGATGTTCCGCATGGACTGGAGGACGGGGGAGCTGAGGACGGCCCGGCGGGTCTCCCCCAAGCGGGACTCCCAGGGCTACTTCGACCTTCTGATCGAGGTGAGGGACCACGGGCAGCCCCCGCTCTCGTCCTCGGCGAGCGTGAGCGTGATCCTGGTGGACAGCGTGGTCGAGGGCCGCAGCGGAGACCGCGGCTCGGCCTCCAAGGCGAAGGAGACCTCCCTTGACCTCACCCTGATCCTCATCATCGCCCTGGGCTCCGTCTCCTTCATCTTCCTCCTGGCCATGATCGTGCTGGCCGTGCGCTGCCAAAAGGACAAGAAGCTCAACCTGTACACCTGCCTCCTGGCCGGCGACTGCTGCCTGTGCTGCGGCTCCTGCTGCAGCCGGCAGGGCCGCGGCCGGAAGCAGAAGAAGCTCAGCAAGTCCGACATCATGCTGGTTCAGAGCACCAACGTGACGTCGGGGGTCGGTCCCGTGGGACAGGTGCCCGTGGAAGAGTCCGGCGTGGGCGGCGTGGGCGGAGGTTTCGGCTCGCATCACCACCAGAACCAGAATTCCTACTGCTACCAGGTCTGCCTGACCCCGGAGTCCGCCAAAACGGATCTGATGTTCCTGAAACCGTGCAGCCCTTCCCGCAGCACCGACGCGGATCACACCAACCCCTGCGGCGCCATCGTCACCGGATACAGCGACCAGCAGCCGGACATCATATCAAACGGCAGCATTCTTTCCAGCGAGGTAAGCCGGCGTCAAAACCCAACCGAAACGATCGTTTCAAGGGGTTCGACTGTCTCCGCTCTGCCTCTTTCCGCACACAAATCAACAGCTGCGCCTGGGATCCATCAAAGTGCGATCTCCATGCAGGTCATGCGCTGCGAAACTCTCGTGCGGAATGGAAACGGTATTGACCGGGGCCCGTTCGGCTCTGTGGCCTTTTAATCATTTGTAGCGCGTAATGGTGATTGGACATGTCAATTGTTCAAATCTCGTGTGGCCTTTTAGTTCTACTCGCATCTGAACGCTGTCGGATTCACCTTCATAACGTGCGCAATAAGCTGTTCGGAGTGTGACAGAGATTACGCACGAAGCCCCCCCCCCCCTTTCCCCCTCCCCCCGACACTTTAATTATATATTCTATTTATGGTGATGCTTTCATACGTTACAGTTCTGCACGGTGATCTACATCACCCCGTATATGTAATCTGAAATTAAATGTGCAAGCTATCTAGAGTAACTTGTGAATCTTACTTGATTTGTCAAACTGTATCTGAAGGGAAATGTAAAGCATCATAAAGGTCCTGCAAAACATGTCGAAATGACTCATACAGGAAAAAAAAAAATAGAATTAAAAAAACACCTGGCACATCTACAGGTCAGAGTCTTATGGATGCAAATGTCATCAGATGCAGGGAGGTCAAGAGTGAGTCCGCCACCCTTTTTGTACTTAATTGCCATGACGCTGGAGTGGTTCCAGACAGCCAGTCTCATCCTTGCCACGGCCGCCCGTTTGGGTATTCCGTGCACGCTCTAGAACGGCAGCAACGTGAACAAAGGTTGTTCAGTCCCGCCGTCGGCCGGCTCAATCATTTACACATTCGCTCGTCTCCCTAACCCTCCCACCCGGTTCCTGGCTCCTCTCGCCACTCTCTCACCAAAGGAGCGCGCGCGACGTCCGTACCCCCGCCTCTCGAGGCGACAACGTAACCGATCCTCCGACGCTATCACACCTCGACGACCGGTACGCGCCGTTTGTCTCTATAAGCCGAGCGACGACCTCAGTCTCCGTGGTTCTCAATGCGACTGTTTCTCAGTGACTGCAATCGAACGTGCGTTTGTCCTTTTTTCCAGACAAAACATCAGCGAGCAGAACTCAGCTACCTGGTGGACAGACCGAGGCGCGTCAACAGGTAGTTTTCCAAATACCAAGTTACTCCACAGGCAAACATACAGGTGTAAATCATGCGATTGTCAACTTGCAGAGTCACAAATCCAGCCACCACCGGAGGCCCTGTGTGATATAAAAAGCCAACCTGCTATCCAGTCAGATATATAAAATTGAATATTATACCCCTAAGTATCCGTCCTGAATATTCTGGATCATTAGTTGTGGCTTTGAGCGGCTACATGGTCACCAGTGTATCCGTAACGCTGCTCTTCAATTTGGCATCAGGCCCATAACTGACAGTGCAGCGCCTATTAAAGCTCTAATTCTGGATTTCATTACATGCCATGTGTAACATCCAATTTAGACCCTTGATGGTACCGTGACTGTATTAATGTGGTTATGTGGCAGTGCCGACTGATTCTCCCTCTCCCTTTCTCTGCCACTCGTGCTCTCTCTGCCCTTCAACCAATCCCCCTCCCAATATTGTTTCTTGACCTTTGCCTCTGCCCCCTTCATTACGCTTAACCATCACATCTCCCTCGCTTCTCTCGCTCTCCCCTCGTGCGCGCTGACACAACCATCTGCATTTCTCCTCTCTCCTCCCTGCCTCTTCCAGTTCAGCGTTCCAAGAGGCGGACATTGTCAGCTCCAAAGATAGTGGTCATGGTGACAGCGAACAAGGAGACAGTGACCACGATGCCACCAATCGGGGTCATTCTGCTGGTGAGTCCCCCCCCACCCCCAGACACACACACACACACACACACACATCATCACCATCATCATCAACATGTAATTACATCGTCATTTCAGGACTCAAATACCTTCCTTCCCCTGTGCATCTCAGTGGTGCTTGTTTGTGATTGTGAATGGGATACTGCCGAATTGTTGGTGCGGACGGGTGACTTTTAATTTCCTTAATTTGAGAGTCTGCAAAAGCTTGGGGTTACTAGCTGTTGCGCATGAACAGCACCCGAGGTGTTGATTGTATTTCACACTCGGGTGAGAGGGAGGAATATTTTGGGAGATCTCTTTCTTTACTCTCAGTCCCTCGCTTGCTTTCCCCTTTTACTTTCTTTTTATCCCCACTAATGTTTCAGGGAGCAGTGCTGAAAGGACAGCGACTCACTGTAAGGCACTGTGAGGCCTCCTGTGCTTTCAAGGCACTAATCAATAGGTGCAGTCAAGTGAAAGGGAAAGGCGCAGAAGCTAAACTGATATAAAGAGACGCATTTAAATCAGCTCTATGAATCACTTCATATTGCATTGTGCCGCTTTTGTTACTTAGCGATTCGGCTGATCAAACACATTTACATACTTTATTTCTTTGTAGTTTCTGTTGTAATTGAAAGCCCGTGAACATTTTCCATCATCTCGGGGGTTGATTTTTTTCCCCCATTCACAGCGTCCTGGATATGTTTTGTTTTTTTTTTTTTCCTTAAAAATACAGCTTCAAGTCTTATCATAAGCCTCCCGGTGTCCTTTCTAAAATTCCATTAGGTTAGTACCTGTTTATTGATCAAAGTGGAATCGGACAAAGCGGCGCAATACAAAATCTTGTTTCATATTGAATTGCCCTTTCCTTCTGAGGGATAGCTCCGCATGGTTCGCAAAAGACCCCTGTCTAGACCGGAGCCTGCCAAATATCATATCGGTGCTGGGAATACAAATAGAGTAGATTAGATAGTTGCTGTAGGATAGTGAATGCTCCTCATCAGGCTCCACGGTGTTGGACATAATTAATTCAGCCAGCCAAATTTTCAGATCCAATATGCAGTATTGGCAATGCTACTCAGAGCTCTTGCTGATGAAAACAGGTGGGGAAGTTCATAACGTGTGAGACCGAAATATGGAACTTTTATCATTATTTTTTTTTCCTACTTCTGCAGTTATACTCAATGGACCAGAGGCAGAAAGAGGCACGAAAGGGGATGGAAGTTACTGTATGAACCCTTCCAAGTTGAAGGAGGGGGTCAGATATTTGCATGGGATGGGAAACCGACTTGATTTAATCTGCAGCTTTGCTCACTAATGCTCGATTTTCAGAACAGCCTACAGTTATTAAGCAATAATAAGTGTTGTCTTCTTTACTTGGCTGTTAGCATGATCACTTGGCACGAGCTTCTGAGCGTACGCAGTCGGTGTCTGTGGTCCGTGTTGCATATAAGGAACCACCATTTGTTCCTCATGTTGGATTTAGAAGGGAACAGCTGACCACTCCATGGGAGGTAATATCACTAGACCAGTATTTGGTAAAAGAAAAGAAAAGAAAGGCTTGAGTTTCACACAGACTAGTGTCAACAACAACAACAACAACAGAAAAAAAAAAAAAAAAGTCTGTTTCTAAGCCTGGTAAAGGGTCTTATTTGATTTAAAATTCAGGCCTGCGTGTGATATCTACACCATCCGCCTGCGTGTGGGTTTGTGTTGGGCAAAACCATGCAGGTGATGGTGCCTGTGCTGAAAGTGACTCCTGGAGCCGGGAGCTGCTTAAATGAGATTCTGTTTAAGGGGAAAAAGTGGTAGGTAATACTTGGCTGTCCGCCATCATTGTATTGCTGCTATGTATGCATTAGTATTTCATGTCTGTACGGACTCTATACGTGTAACTCTTTTACCGTGAAAACGTTGGGATCAGAACACTGCTGCTTATCTCTTGTTGGCTGTTTGGTTTTTTGTGTTACCGGGAGCACTGATATAAATACGTTCTGGGCCGGAAACATGTTATTTGAGTGAATGAGTCTGAGCCAAGCCTATGTTTAGAGGCCTCTTTTCCTTTCTTTTTTTTTTTTTTTTACGCGCATCCGCAAGTAAGTCTACCTGTGCCGAGGCGAATTCTTTCACTAACATATATTTAGTATGCGCCCATATCCACTCGCATTCTCTATATGTGTGTCTATCTGACATGCACATATTTTCTTCCAGGGTTTGTGGCAGGGTCTCATCTTTCATTCTGTCTCCCTCACACGTTGGCTCTCTGCAACACTTGGCTGATCAGTAATTCATTTTAGAGCCTTTGCATAACAATTATCAAAGGAGGGTTGGAGGCAAGGTGTACTCACGGGGCCTCACAACACACTCTCTCTTTTGGGACACCTCCGAATATTTCAAATCAAGGGAAAACCATCTCCAGTTGGCATATCATCAACTACACCTGCCGTAGCTTCCCGCTCGGCCGCCCGTCTGACACTTTAGAAAATAAGTCTCCTGACGTTGTTTTAAATCAAAGGGACACTGCCTGTGAGGCAGGGATATCACCAGACACCTTTAAAAAGTGGGCAAATAGATTTTCTGAAAGCAGTGTGTCTGGAATGAAGCACTGCTGTGTCAGGAGCCAAAGCACTATTGATTGACTACCACGCCTATTTATTTATTTATTTGTTTGTTTATTTTTACTTCCACACCCTACTTTTTAAAGTATTTATTCATGTCACTGTTTTCTAAATTACTTCCACCGTATTTATAGGAAGTGGTTAGAGGACACAATCTTCTCAGAAAAAAAAAAAAAAAAAAAAAAAAAAGATAAATGAAGTCTCTGTGAAAGCCCCTTTTAGCGTTTGGTAAACTTATACTTTGTGATGGATTGGCGACGGAAAATTATCACTCTCATGATATTATGACGGTAAGAACAATGGCTGCCTTGAAAAATGGGTCAATTAAATCACTGTTGCAGCGGTGTGTTATTTGGCTGATTTTTAATCAGTAGCATCCCCTGTGTCGGCCATGTATGAGCTAGCGGCCAACTCCAAGACCCCCCCCGTCCCCACCCTCTCCAACTATCAACATTCATAATGAAAATATCGGGGTCAACGCCAGCAGAAAACAGGCAGGTTTAACCTGAACTGGTCACCTGACAGTCACATAGGCAGATGACCAGTCATTGTCTTATTCACAACTACAGATGATTTAAACACTGCAGTTAACCTGCTGCATCGTTTCAGTTCTCGGGGGAAGGAGGTCAGAGATACGTGAAAACTGTTTGCTAAAAGTGAATCTGTAACAGCTTCATAAGTGCTTGAACATGGTGCTCAGAACCCCTTTCTTTAATTAATGAAAGAGTTCCGGGAAAGCACAGATAAGCTGCTCCGAGCCATTGAAACATTGAAACGTTACGCTTGTCCACAATACAGGTTTCATGACCCTCGATAACATGGAGAATCTTTTAGTGTTTTGTCAATGTGGGGGAAAAAAGAAGGAGATAGAATTCCCGAACTTCATCATAGATTCATTTAGAATATTGAGAAGCTTCGAGGGCATGGAGGTTATCACAAACCACACAGACAAAGTCAGACACCACCACCATATTCTAAGTTACAAATTTTGTCCTCAGACTGCAGCTGCTTTAAATCCTGCTGGATAACATTCTCCCGGCAGACTATCGCCTGTGAGCCAATCCTCCGTCGCGAATTACTCATTCCGTCGTCATTATTATGTTTGAGTTTAAGAAACGTTTCCGTATGATTGTGTGTGCGCTCTCAGCGTCCTTGAGATAACAGTCATGCGCGCATCATAGATATTGCACTTTAGAGATTTTTGCATCACACGAGAGTTGCGAGAGAGAGAGAGTTTTGCCACTGAAATTTGCCAAAGTACGCCCAATATTCCAGCTCCCATATCCAAGGGCAACCCAGTGGTGATTTAATTTCCTTTTTTTTTTTGATTTTGTTAAGGAGGTATTGGGTTGCAGAGCAGAAAAAAAAAAAAAAAGACATCAGCAGGTGAAATCTTTGATAAATACTCACAATGCTTTTTTTGGCGAACAAATATGCAAGTTTTGCCAAGGTGATAGTGAAGTAACACTTTCAAAAAAGCAAAAAGTAAAAGATATGCCGATCGATATATCCAGGATCTCGACCCGCTCGGGTGTGAAATGTTTAAAGATAACAATTTAAGAGAGATACTAGGGAATTGAAGGGACCAGAAACCGTTCTTAAAACATAATAAATCTGAAGAGCTCGGTTCATAGTCCAACTCTCACAGCCTTATTCAAAAGGCACCTAATCTAAATATTTTACTATAATATATAATAAAAAAAAAAACTGAAACAGATAATGACTTGAATAAAAATTAAGCGAGCGTTCTGTAACCGGCGGGCAGTACATGATGGCCGGCTGCCTAATTTGTGGAATGTCAAAGAAAATAAAGCACGAAACTGGTTGCGTTCAAGATCGAGTGATGAAAAGTACACAAACCCATGATTAATTCACAGTGGTCATCCAGAGCCTCTCAGGCAACAAGGGCAGATATTAATCAAACATAGCCAGTCAGGGCAACCGGCCATCTTGGCTCTCCACTGGAGCCCACTTGCCATGTAGCAAACACTGAAAATGGTAGCTTGCCTCCGAGAGACTTAGAGAACGATTTCTCTGTCTGTCATTTACCGGATGCGGTTGCAGCCATCACGCTTTTTTTTGGCCCTTGGAGGTCTCTGGTTTACTCATCACGGCCTCACTGGCCAGTCCATGTAAGAAATCTTTGCTGCTCCCCTGCTGTCCTCAGCTGCTGTCCAAATATTGACGGTTTGTGTCTGTATTCTCTCAGGGAATGATGCAGGACAAGATGAAAAACCAGAGTATGGCTAGAAGACACCCTGCACCTGGGGAGCGAGGGCCGTTTTATTGGGAAAAAGAGATAGGGTCTCATAGATAGAGACATAGAGAGAGAGCGAGGGAGGGAGAGAAAGGTGAATGAGCACAGATGTGGACTGATGTGGAAGCTGAAGCTCATAAAGTGAAGTCTAACACGTGTCTCATGGCTGATCAGGATTTGTTTTCCCTCATATCCTCCCTCATTCTGTGATTGTGTGTCAGGCGGCACAATTAGTCAAATCACAGCGACATGAGATTTCAGAGACATCTAGAGAAGTAATGAGGGAAAAAAAAGAAAGATAGAAAGAAAGAAAGACAGAAAGAGTTGATTGCTTATTAGCAAGTAAATTATTTTTGCATTGTTGACCTCTATCTACATATGCGTGCTCACGGTTTTTTTCCCCTGCCTGATGAGGTCATGAATAGAAATGGGGCTGGCGGTACGGCCTGTCATTGCCAGTCACACTTTTGGTCTTTGTTTTGCTTCCTGCCAAGGGAAGAAAAGGTGCTTCACAAGGATCAGCTGCCTAGGGGTGTCATGTGCACATGGGCTGTCTGTCTGTTTACTTGTGTACATTTACATATCTAGGTGTAAGAGTATTTTTAAGCCGGGGTATTTGCAAACATATGCGTTGATGTCACTGAGCAACCTGGCAGGCAACAATCACATCGTAGAAGCTTGTGACAGGAGCTCCTCCAGCTTCTCAGCGCCTGCTGCAGACTATATTTATACATCTCCAGAGTAATACCCCCCTAAACTCATTATTGACATTAATTGTGTTAGCAAATGTAGCCGTGCGTCCACGTACTCTCTTTGGGGTTTTGTTCGGTCTTATACATGGGCTTTCCTGTTCCAGCTCGGCTGTTTACACATTTAAAACTGCGCAGTTGTTGGTGGTACCCCCCCCCCCCCCCCATCCACAAAATGGCACAGAGCTGATTGGAGGGCCCGAGGTCAATGCTCTTATGTGTCATAAATGGAAATATATTTGCAAAATAATCAATTCAGAGGCTAAAAGGTCAACAGTAGGGTGGGAATTAACACAAATGCTTTGATTTATATGCCTCCAACCTTAGAAGACAGTCGAAGTATCTATTTGTTTCAGAGGTGATTCAGGGGATGATTGCTAATAAATCCCACTCACAACTGGAATAAAAATTTGCACAGATCACCAGCAACACCACCCTAGCGCTGTTGCAAATTAAGATATTTTTCTTGTTTTTTTTATTTTCTTCCTTCCACGTAATGATGACTTATTTTCTTGAGTAAAGATGTGCTATTGACCCACAACCCACACATCCCGTGGGGTGATAAAAACAGACTAACCCTTTGGCAGTGAAAGAACTGTGCGCTAATAAGACGTAAACAGGTCTAACGTGCAAAATTGCTGAATCAAACATAATCCGTGAAGTAAAATATTAAAAGACAGCAGCTGTCAGCTGCTGTGGAGGGCACAAGATTTTTATATTTTTAATTTCTCTTCCCAGCTTATTTCTTCGATAACTGAGAGGGCTGATATTGAGCTCCACATATCCTATAGTCAAATGAAATCATACCAGTAATCCTCATTACACTCAAACTTCATATGAAAGTTTAGCTATATTCATCTATGCTTAATCCATTCTCTACATTCACTGCTCTCTGTATTTTTCATTAATGTAATCTTTCACTTAAAGTGTGTCCCGAGCCTCACTATGAATAGTGGGATAAGAGGGCATAGATTAATGGTTTGCTGTATGTTCAATACATTTCTGTGAATTTAATGAAAGCTGATGTCGAAATAGAGATCCCCCCCAGATAAATGCCTCCCTTCTCTGTCTACCTCTGTCTAAAACCCTCTCCTGTTTCCATCTGCGGGGCCCCAATCGCCCCTGGCCTTTTTTTTTTTTTTTTTTTTTTTTGACTGGACATTGCTCTTTCCATCTGCAACCGCCTGGTTCCCCTTCTCCTTCCTTATGACTCTCGCAGCCTCCTGCCGGCTGTCTCTGTCTGTAAAATCTGTGACTCCCCCCCCCGCCCTCCCCTCCGCCCCCACGTCTGTTTGGCCCTTGTCTGCAAGCCTTGTGTTTCCTCCAACTTGTCTCCTGGCCTGCCTCACTCCCAGCGAGGACCGAATTAGCAACAAGATTACATCTGTGCAATACACATGTACACAGAATTACCTACAACGTATGTCTCAGACAGGTACATTACATTACATTACATTACAGTCATTTGGCAGACGCTTTTATCCAGAGCGACTTACAAAGGTACAGTGTAGTTGTTCATCATAGGAGTCATATGACTTAAGCAGAAGAAATTATTTATAAATACTTACATTTTGTGAATGCATGTAGCTGATGTGCAGAAATTAAATTAAGATACCTGTCATTGCCCTATAGCTGTGTTCCAACAATGCCAGGCCGTACTTCTAAAACGCGCGTTCGCTCCCTATTGTCAGTGTCTTTTCATCTTTTCTGTCTTCAGTGCCTGGTTGTCGAAAAAAGAGACCAGTGGTAAACGGTAGGTTTTCAGGCAGTCAACTTGCTAGAAGGTTGCCTTGGGTGGCAGTCGGTGGATGGCTGCCAAAGGGAAAGGAAGAAATTAAATTTAATTAATTTCAGGCCCCCTGTCTTCATTTTCAAGTCCAATATGTGCATTACTGTGGGGGAGAAAAAAAAAAAAAAACACCCACAGCCACATTTCTCTTTACATTTGTTGCCAGAAGGGAACTTCAGGCTGGCACTGCATGTGGAGTGTTTACTGGAAGCTTTCACATATTGTAATACTCTAATCAGGTTATTTGTGTTCTGAAACCCCTTTATTTAACGGCACAGGAATATTGTGTTTGAATGAGACACTGACTGAGCAAAGCAATGCATTCCAAAACATTGGGCTCCGGAGCAGAGGTAGCGCCAGTGGACAATGTGTTAGCGAGCAATGAATTGTCGCTATACATAACATTGCATTGGAGTGAGCTGTGCATTGTTGGGAGGCAGGTTGTCAACGTCAATTTCAGAGACATTTCGAAGGTGAAACGCACAGGCCGTTGACGATTTTACAAAAAAGGCATGTGATTGGATGGCGCAAGCAATTTGATGAATATATTACTCAATTCCTTTTGATGGTTCAGAATAAAATATCATAATTTATATACTCCTCGTATGAGATTGTAATGACTAGATTTATGCTGGGAGGCAAGGCTAAGAGCTCCAAAATGTCTAGAATGACATGTTCATGTCACACTCCATTTTCTTGTTGCTGTTCTTAGTTTTAGTCGCTGATACATATTAACTCCCTGAATGCCCAAAACATGGGTGTTACTTTTTTTTTTTTTTTCTCTCATCACATTTCTGTTCACGTTGGGTTATTTTTCATCCTGCTATATATTGTCAAGATCCTCTGTAAACGTTCATTGCCGGAGGGGAGCAACTCAGAGGTTTTTGTTATGCGTCACACTTGAAACTCAATTACATATTACAGAGTGTATATCGTTTTGAATTCTATTCAAACCAAAACTACAAAATCAATATTTGTGTCAGGAAGAGGTTTATTTTTCATTATTATTATTGTTTTTTTTTCAATTTCAAATAAATAAGTCATTATTAACTATTGCCTGCAGATATGTAGGATTTTACATTTAATCTAACTTGATCTTCCCTGTTGCATTCCATATTTTGTGATGTTTAATGTATATAAATTCCTATTTTGAAATTATACCACAACTTAGAGTTTAGATTTTGCCGTTTTAGGTGACAGAAGCATAAATCGTAAATCGATTGCCCTTCAGCCTGTTGACAACATTACCGACCGAGTTGCTCTTGTAATTACTTATTTAGACCTGGTAACTAGTGTTACCAGGGCTTTTACCAGCATCATCTTTTGGAACTGTGGTGCACGAGCAAGCAATTTGACCGGGAAAACAAAAGTAAGAATTTAGTCACATGGATTATTGTAACTCTGATTACCGACCTCCCCTCTGCACTTGCTCCGCTGTAGGTAAAAATAATCCATAATCTATTATGATCTGATATTTTTAGATTCAGCCCTATTTAACAAAAGAAATACCTTTTGCTCCTCAGACTCCATCGGGAGTGGAAAAATTAGAAATGTATCCTCTTATATGATTGCAGATAATTTAAAGTTATGAAATAGCTTCAGAGATAAGTGCATATTGATCCTTCCTGATAATTAAATGTGATACCATACCTCCCATGTTTCCGTGCACCTTTACAGTCATCTAGAGTGCTTATCTTTCGATGTGTCCTAATATCAATTCGTATTCATTGCGTTATTTGTGAAAAAAACGCGTGCCTGCTTTTAGCCATAGCAGAACAGCAGCATTATCAGTGGAAGAGATCACTAAAATAGATTTGCAGAAGAGGACCCTTTGATCCTAAGGCCTCTCCACCTCGGGGGAATTACAGATTACAGAATGTCCGCTTTCTTTGTTTCTCTCCCTGTCCCCCTTCTCCGGCTTTATTTCCTGATGCAACACATCCCCTTCCTCCTCTCACCTAAACCTAACAGCTTGTCTATCCGCTTTCATCCCACCGTTCCATTGCTTTGCCACATGGAAGAAAAAAAAATGCAAACACCAAATATCCAATCAGCGCAGGAGAAGAATGGCTGCGGGGTCTCATTATTATGATGACTCTCTTCATGTCTCCTCGTGTTTTTTTCTCCTCGCTTTCTTCTCTCTAAGAGAGAGTAATTAACATAACTGGCACCTCTTTCATGCCGGTCGCGTGCATTATTCCATTATATCATTTCAGATGTTAATTCAATCTTTTTTTTTTTTTCATGTTGCCGTTTTTGTTTTTCACCCTGGATCTATGTCAATTACACAGTTTGTCAATTTATATAGTGATGATTGACACTGGAGTGGCAGCCAGTGAACACAGGTTTTTATGTTGTGTTTTCAGTGATAATTGCCGTGCTTGTGCTCTTACGGTGAATTTGATTTTTTTTTGATGTTCAGAAATCAGTTGTAAGTATCAGGAGCATGAAGTGTTTTTAGTTTTTTCAATTCTTTTTTTTTTTTTTATTCTTCCGTCACGCCACATCGCTGATTGCACATTTCATTCAGAGTGAATGAGGTGAAGAGGAAAACATACAATTCACCTCATCAGTGACGGCCTTGTCTCCTTGATGAACGGTTTTCGTGGCTTTTTTTTTCTGCCCGGTCCATTGAAACATGATTGCTAAATTGTATTTTCTCTTCTGATGTTCCCCGCTCTCTGTTATCTCCATCTCGTCTTTCTTTTTTCTAAATGTCCCTGCTCCCGTGAAACCTCTTCTTTTCATCATATGTCTATCCATGGTCACCTCTCGCCGCTTCCGTCCTCCTATCTGTACTCTCTCTGCAGGTGCTGACCTGTTCTCCAACTGCACAGATGAGTGCAAGGCCTTGGGCCACTCTGACCGCTGCTGGATGCCGTCCTTTGTGCCGTCTGACGGGCGCCAGGGGCCGGACTACCGCAGCAACCTGCACGTGCCAGGAATGGACGCCACACTACCTGACACTGAGGTACCCTCCTCCGTCAACCTCTCAGATCAAGTCGCCATGACCTCGTCCACTGCCTCGTCCGGCGATAGGTCATTCTCCACCTTTGGCAAGGACGGTCAAAGGTCACAGTCACACCACAGCCTTCACCATCACCTCCATCAGCAACCGCAGCAGTACAGCTCCAGCACGCTAGAGAGGAAAGAGTATGATAGGGGGACCCTCCCGTACAAACCCACCTTTCTCTGTGAGTATCAGTATGAAACTTCCCTGGGACCATATGACTTTGGTCTGGTCCAGTACAGATACTAAAGGAGGTGATACTGAAGCTGCCTCTTAATTCTGATCGGGACTCTTTATGTTGTTTTTTTTTTATTTTTTTTTTTTCTTATTTGCTACTATTTCAAAGGAGTCTTGAGCACAGCTTTATGTTTCGTTGGATTATTTTATTGATTGTTTCATTCATTGCTTTTCTTAGATCAAAAAAAAAAAAAAAGGTTCTTTCTTTTGTCAAATAGGAATTGTGATCTATTCATGCAAACTCCCTGCCTAAAATAGTTTTAACCCCGTTTTGATTTTAAAAAAAATATATGTTTGTTATCGTGTGATTTATAAAATAAACAATATTTGAATTGGACTCATGATAAACTGCTGTGGCCCCTTTCTCTTATTTTTTTTTTCTGCCTTTCCTTAAATTTTACCCCCTTCAAAGCCCTTCCTACACAATCATTTTTATCTGATGCTCATACAAGCAAAGGTCATACCCCACGTGCACACTTCACATTTTTATTCCCTCCATCTTCTCATATCCAAGTGCATGGTGATCACTGTATAGAACTTCATCCAGGAACAAGGCGATAGATCATCTCATCTTGTCAAGGACTTGCTTTGCCATTTATTCAGCAGAATTCCGTCTGAGGAGGATGACTTCCCTACTGAATTGGGTGAAAGGTGAAAACCCCTAAACCCGCGCTGCTGCTTTTCCACGAGGGTTGAAGTCCATCTTGATCTAAAAAGAATGTCTCAAGTAACTGTGCTCGCTTGCGGATCAATAGCCATCATAAATAAGTGGGATGAGGTCTACTGTTGACCATGTGGCCAAGATTGTGCGGCGTAATAAAGAGAGGAAACTAAAATAAAGACGGTTTAATTTGGCAAAATAACATTGATAGGGGAAAAAGGGAAATAAAATCTCTAAATATGCTCTGCGGGATGCTTTACATAACAATGGCAGGAACCTCGCTGCCTTCACTTGCCCTCCACGCTCCCACATTACATGAATATTCAATCAGCTTCATGAGTGTAGAATGGGATTTGATACACATTCAGTAGAGAAGTCATTTCCAGTCAAGCCATCACTATGTTAACCACCATTCTCCATGATCCTGCATGCGGACTCTGGGCTGTCTCTCAGGTAAATGATTGTTTGCAACCAAGCAAAAGAATCAAGCAATCTCCCTCTTATACGTCGGTTCAGTGTGAAAATAATTGGTATTTAGCCTTCAGGTGCTGAAGCCTGCTTTGCTCCAAATATAGCTGCCTGTGCGTCTGCTCATCTCGTCTGCCTTGCAGGGCTAGGATAAATGCGCTCCATATTCACTAAGTCCAAAGCGCACTACCAGATTTCATTCCATTTTAGTTTTTTTTTGATTTATGATTCCTCCTGTTTTTCTGGTCTCTCGAAATAAATGGACTCCGGGCTGGCATGGCGAATGTTTTGTTGTTCATCGGGCTGTAAAAAATGGAGGGCTATATGAACCAGCAGGTTTTTAAGAGTAGCTATTGCTGCCCGTGGCTGTGGCACTGCTCTTATCGACTTGATAAATAGTGTACGAATGTTTCATGATTCGTTTAAAGATAATTAATGAATCGATGGCGGTTCTTTTGCAAAACTAGATCGTTCATTAAATCGATAACGAAAAATTGGAAAAATTAAATCTGAAGAAACAAAAAGACTATGAGCTATTTAATTTTTTTTTTTTTTTTTAATACGACTCGATTTTATATTTATTGCTCTTAAAATCTTTATCTTCTACGCATGCAGTATGTACCACCCAAATTTATGCCGATGCTTTTATATTATTCGCAAGCTAGTGTACCATTATCTCGTGAGGGCGAGGCTTTATGGTATAAATATCTTCACACGGGCTCCTTTGTGGCATGTATCCTTCAAGAGTTGATGTTTCAGCCCGATTGTGTTACTAAAAAGTCTCAGGGGAAATTGTGTCATTTGTCTTAACGACTGTGTTCTGTGTCTTTTCAGCCCGCAAAAGGATTTGCTAGCTCATTCCATGTGGACCTGTCAGAGACAGCGTGAAGTTACTCTATTAGACCACCAACACTGATGAAAGAGACAGCAAAAATAAAACTAAATAAAGAGCAACCTGGACAACAGCGACTTCGGTTAAACGTCATTATCTTGGTTGGCGAACTGTAACAAAGCCTTGGCACCGGCCACCAAGAGAGGAAAGGAGAAATAAATACTGAATAGCTGTAAACCTTTTAGTATCTGGGGAGCAATCCAAGGCCTTATGCCTCTCAGCAGGACTGAGACCAGGGCTCGAAGACTCCCTCAATATGAGGACAATAATGTCATCAGCTAAAAGATTACAGAAAATGAAACAAAACAAAGGAATACAAACAAGACGAGGAGGGACCTATTTACTCACCGAGGTTGTTCTTTTTTTTTTCGTCTTTTGACTGAGGAGTTAGCCTCTAGAGATCTGTGTGTGCCTGTTTACATGAAGAACAAATGTTTCTGTACAAAACTTCAACCCAACATCACACGGAACCCTTTAGCTATTTCTATGGTCACCACTAAGCCAACTGTACAGAGACTGCGGGGGGTGGGAAGGGGCGGCCACGATAAACACAAGAGACTGTGCGGGAGACAGCGAACCATGGAAGGTGTTGTACAGGTAATTATAGACAGAAAAAAGAAGGAAATGGGACAAAAAGAAATGATGTGCAGTACTATACATTCTGTATCCGGTTTTTGGACTTGACTGTCGATATAACGTCTTTCTCTCTTTCTCTCTCTCTCTCGCTCTCTCTCTCACTCATTATTTTATTTATTTATTATTTTATTTTAATCTTTTCGTTTGTTTCCGTTGTTCCGTGGTTCAAGTGTAAAGACTCACATTCTCAAATACAGGTACAGAGAATAACAGACAGGGTTAATTTTAGCCACAGGAAGAGTTTCTTTTTGCTTTTTTTTTGGTAATATTATTTCCATTGTTTTGAATTATTATCAGTTTTTTGTACAAAAACTCTAAACACAGAAACAATCCTCATGTTCTGAGGTGTTGATAAAAAAAAAAAAAAAAGAAAAAAAAAACACAAGAATGTTGAAACTAACAGATCTCGAGCCTCTTCCTGAGGTGACTGTGGAGGAAGTAAAATGACCCTTTATGATGATGTGGGTCCCTTGACACCCTTGGCCTAGACATAAACAATCAGACACATTCAGTGGTTTTTATCATGTGTGCAAAGTGTTTACTGTGCTATTTTAAAAAAGCTTATCAATGAATATAAATCTATATCTATAAAACTATATATATAAATACATATATATATATAAATATATATATACAATATACTTTTTCGGAAAACTGTGTAACCATTGGTTAGTTTCTACACCTCATAATGTCATTCAATTGAATTATACAAAGTGCTACAAAATGAAGACGTGTATTGACTAAAACAAGATGGGGGTGCTTTGTCCAAAAAAAAGCAAACTCTTTTATGCCAACCAAGGATCAAGTTGAAATTCTGATTTGATTGTTACTTTCCACCGTTTACAGACACTGGGCCTTTTTTTGTGTGTAGCAGACACCAATTGTTTTGGCCTGTTGTGTATTTTTAATAGCAGACTATGTGTTCATGTACAGCAGTGGTGGGGATATCACTATTGAGCTAGATATCAAAGGTTTTACAATCATACAAGAGAGGCATACACAGGTACTAAGAATCAACGTATACATACAGAGGCGAGAGTATGACATGCACACACACACATGCACTTACACACAAACACACACATGTGCAAACATACAAAATCACACACACACACACACGAACACACACACAAAAAACACTCGCACGCACATGTACACACGCTCACACAGGTCAAGTGGTGATAAATAAACAGTGTTATTGAAGTATTCTAGTAATAGTGTGTTTTCTGTTTGTGCACTGCTCTCCTGGGAGTAATTGTATGTAACAAAAATAACCTTTAAATGTGGATTAAAGGGCCTCCTATTTTTTTTTTTTTTTTTCCTGTGCTGGGAAAAAGAAAGAGGTTGTATGAATGTTCAGAGCCGGAGGCAGCTGCGCAACAGCTGAAGCATTTGTCCAATCAAAGCTAACAACCTGCTTATTTCTGAGCATCCTCACTGAGCACCTCCGCTTCTGTTGCTTTTCGACACATGAATTTTCATGAAGGCGCCCAGTTATCCTTGATCAGCCTTATGGTCTTCTGAAATCAGTGCAGTTTCGCTCTACTTTCCCCCTCCCCTGACCTCAATAGCTGGCGCCTGTCACTCTGCGCTCATCTCTGTTTCTTCCAAAAATCCCCCCCCCCCCCCCCCCCCCCCCCAGACTCCTTACATTCCATTCCCATCCCTTCACTCCAGTGTGATGCTCACATGGCCTGGCACACACATAAGAAGAAAAAGATCACTTGAAACCTGGGTCAGGGGGGGCAGACGTAGCAGTACTTCTCTTGACAGGCGAAAAACAGAGCCGATCTGTTTGCGTCTATCACAAGATAGCCCCCTTTTAGAAGCGGAGATACATGTGACTGCCCCATGTGACCGATCCAGCGGTTTGCTGCATCAATGAATGGCCTTTGGGCTTTTGATTAACACCTCACATGGCAGCAACACAGCAAATGCTTATGCATAAGAGGTTAAAATGGGAAAAGCAGACATACATTAGTAATAATGAGGTGCTAGGTAGGGTAATAGCTGTGATTTTTTGTTCCATATTGCTCTTTTTTGTTCAAATACTTCCCGTGTTCCCTCATTACGACACTAACAAGATTTCACAGTTTTAGCATGCCAGCCTTTCTTGAAACACTTTCCTGTGGTATAACTTAATTTGGTTTATTTCTTTTCAAATTAGATCAAAATTGGAACTACAAATGTTTGTCCCTACAGTGGCAAAGACAATTGGCCTTTTAATGTTTGAGGATTTGATTCCACTTGAGAAACTTTTTTTTTTTTTTTACTTTTTGTTCTAATTTGTCGTGATGGGTGAGTTTAAAACAGGAAAGGAATTGTGGTATTAGCTCAATTCCCTACGATTATTGACAAATATATTCATTGGAGGGCAAGTGGGCATCCAATGTTTGCATTCTTGTCACCATGCAGTAAGATCAAAATTTAGGAAAGAAAATAGAAATGCACATATTGTGTATGTATTGATACAGCTGAAGACCACGCATCAGGCAAACACAACTTGTATCCAAATTGAATGCGGACACTTCTCACTTCCTGCTCCAGTGTTTGCAAGAAAGCGATAACACAAGCAAACATGTTGGTTTCACAGACAACACAAAATGACCCGCAGGCATAGACTGACATTCTGTCAATGACTCTGAGCCTGACCTGATCTACTTGTCCTTCAAGGCGTCTCCATTACAGACAGAGAGAATAAGAGTCATTACAACTGAATCATTGTGTCTATCTGTCTTCTTTTCTCCACACAAGGTTGAATGAGGTGACCTAGCAGTCTCTCTGAGCCTCCCAGCCTGTCCCTCATATTCTTCCCCGGCAGACGCACTTCATTACTCTGGCT
This sequence comes from Fistularia commersonii, assembly GCF_037954325.1. Classification (NCBI taxonomy): domain Eukaryota; kingdom Metazoa; phylum Chordata; class Actinopteri; order Syngnathiformes; family Fistulariidae; genus Fistularia; species Fistularia commersonii. The sequence goes on from NC_141318.1 coordinate 6,249,005, forward strand.
AAATAGACTTTCAAGAGACCCCGTCAGCCCTATCACCTTTCACCACGGTCGACTCATCACGCATACCCGCCCCGTTGTACGTGCATTCATTACGCGGCACACCCACGCAGAGATACAAGTTTAAATTGGGTGCATGCGCCCCTCCGACCAACTCCACCTTCTCCCTCTGCAATATAGTACTCCATTTCAGTCACGTAATCTCACGTATGCGCAGGCATCCTTGGCGTATGTCCCCGTGTCACCTCTTCAGGCCGGAGCGCAAACCGACCGACAGCCTACTGACCTTAGACAGGGCGTCACTGCCCCGCCAACTTAAAAGTTCTCTGTGATTTCAATGTGGTTTTTATCTTTCAACTTGCTCACCTCCTTCCGAAAGATGAAAAACATCATCAGCAGACTACAGATAACCTGTTTGGTGTATGGTGTAACCCGTGCTCTTTTTTTTTCCGGGCTAAACCGTTTCTTTTTGGGATGATGTCACAAAATGATGCAAGAGAGCAAGAACTTGTCAGTGTCAGTCGTTTTAAGTTCACTTTGATTGAAAGCATTTCAGCTGTGTTGAATGCAGCTGTATGACCTTTGGAACACGCAGTAGCCTGTTCCACGAGATAAATGGTAAGTTCGGAAATTAATTTTTAAAGCCGCTATGTAAATGATTATAAAGCCAGCTAATGATGATCTGGAGTATGGCTTTCAAATAATGATCTGAACTTTAATTTAAACAAAACTGGTGAGGATATTTGATGGGAGGAGTGAAATTTCATTCATAAAGCCTACAGTTTCCTCAGCTCTTTTGGAAGATGCTGTTGCCAGCAGCTTTCACAGTCTAATAATTCCGCCACAACAACAAGATTGTGCAAGACAGCAAGACAGACCAAAAAGAAAATATGTATCCTAATCTGCATTTCTCTTATCCATTCTCAAGAATCAATGGGACAGGAGTCGGCTACATGTGCGTTGCTCAAGCAGACTTTCTCTAAACACATTAAAGCAACAGACTGAATCAAAAGTGATGCTCAGAATTACAAACCTCATAGAATACCATGTCTTCACCACCGAGTAACAGGAATGTGCTTTGTGTTCTCCTTTTGGGAAATAAAATAAAACATTTTCATAAGCTTAAGATTATGTGGATTCTTACCAACTTTTTGGAGCACTCCAGTTTGGAAAAATGCTCTTTGGACAAATGTAAAGATATTTTTCATCCATGACATCATTTACAAAATCTACACACTGCTTGTGTAAGACAAAGTCCAATCGTGGCCAACATTCACGTAGCTGCTAATGCTGTGATCACATTAGTATTTTGGTCCTTTAATTAAAGAATGAATGCTTGATATAAATATGAAGAGTGAACCTATTTCTGCCTCACGACATGAAGGTCAGAGTTATGAGTTTGCTTGTTCTCCCCCGTGTCTGTGTGGGTTTCTTCGAGGTTCTTCGGTTCCACACCCAACAGTCCAAACATGTAGAAGGTACATTTTCCAGACATGTGAATGAAAGAGTGAATGATTGTTCGTCTAAATATGAGGTCCTATGACATACACAGAATGAACCCTACCTCTCGTCCGATGAAAACTGCTGCTAACCTGGAGGCAGGATAAGGGGTGTTATTAATGAATGAATGCTTGAATACTAACTTCAGTCAAAAAGTCGTTATCTACACTATATATAAAGGGACAAAGGTGCTCTCTTTGCGAAAATTAAAAGTGTGAATAAATTGCAGAGGACGCAAAGCGCATTATTGTAACTTGGAGAATTTGAACACAAGAGTTTTCATTTTCCTCCCGGTGCAAAAAGGCCAGTTCGCAATCTCAATGTCAGATATGCCTTTTTGTTTGGTTTTATGGGTGGCAAACGATTGTTTCATAAGAGGAAAAGCAAAAAAAAAAAAAAAAAAAGAAAGAATAAAAAAATGTAGTGCCCTTTCCCGGGCAACAGTCTGCATTTGTCCAGAAATAAAATGTGGGCCATCTAATGGCCAATGTCCCTTATATTTGTCCTCGACAAAATAGCCAAAAATGTGGAGATAGATATTGAATACTCAACTTACATTCATCAGTTCCAGAAAATTTCATTCAGTGGCAGTAAAAATCAAATGCCGAACATCTCTTTCTTACTGACCGAAAATGTGCTTTCAGGACAACAAATGAGTTTTGTTTTGATTTGAACAGAAATCTCACAGGACAATAAATTTGTGTACTCAATGCAAAATGACAATTCTAAATACAAGAACAGGATATGCCACTCCTCTGGGCTCGGTCATTTCAGCCCATATTACAATTATGTTGCTTTTCCGGTAAGAAAACAACACACACACACACACAAACACGTGCACTAACACTCACAGTGCCTGAAATGTTTTGCCCTCAGCCACCATCCCCTCTCATTGTATATTCTGGACAGGAAGTAGTGACTTGGTAACCTGGGGTGACGGAATCAGGCCTCTGACTCACGCCCTGACCTAAAGGGGGGAACAACCCAGTGGAGGACAGAACTCAGCCTCCAGCACGACGCTAACACAACGTGGCTGACAGAGACAAACACAGGGAGGATAAGCGCTCTAAAAAACAAACATTTATGAGACCAATACTTGTCCGCATGTGCTCCCAAAGTTCATGTGAATTATCGTACTTTCCAAGGAGATTGTTCATCTCACCTGTGATGTGTCACAAGTATTTTTTAGATAACCTTTAACTCATATCATATGTAAATCATGATTTTATTTGAGTCTGATTGGTTTCATTGTTATTATTAAAAAATCAGTTTGCATTATTTCATCACTGTATTGTTACCAAATAACACCCAAATTCTAGAGTAAATTGCAGAGTCACTGACTGCCAGGGCAGAGTTTAATCAGAGGGAGACTTTAACAAATAAGACCAGGCTTATCTTCTAAGAAATAGTTGAAATTATCATTCACAGGAGGCAGTGTTTTCAGACTCTGTCGTGCTGGTTGCTATGGGCACCCAGTGCCTGCCTGCCCACAATCTGTCCCAGTGCTCCGTTAAGCTAAATTATTCCCAGGACATGTTTTTTTTTTTTTGTCCCCTTACTTACAACTTACATAACTCCTACTACTAATGATATATAATTTCATGCATATTATACATTTTCCATACTTATCACTGCAGCAAATGGAAAAAAGTCCTGCCTCATTTAATGATCTGAGAAAAAAAAAAAAAAAAAAGCAAGCGGTTGACAACAAGAAAAAGCATATGAATAGATAAAAAATTAAACAGTGATGGCAACGGCTAAATAGAGAAACACCTGACCATCGGGAGAAATCAAATTCCAGAAAAGAAATGTCGACTAAGAGCCCGGCATTTGTTTCAAGATATGTCAAGTAGAGGGGAGATGGTGTTGGTGAGGGTGTCGAGGTCTGCTGTAGGGTGGTGTAACAAGAAAGCCAGTAGCCTCTGGAGAGCAAGCAAAACCGATGCCTTGTCTTCACATGCCCCCCCCCCCCCCCAACCAAACACACACACACACACACACACACACACGCACACACACACACACACACTCCCACTCCAGCCCCCACCCCCCCTGAAACATGCAGGTGCAGGGATGCCAAGTGGAACATGAGGGCAGGCTTTTTCCGTTCCAGTCATGCCCTCTCAGGAAGAGAACACCTGGTCCCCAAAGAGCCAAGAAAAAGGTGGAGAGAGAATGATCCAGTGACAGCCAAGCAGGGCAGGAGCAGCCCGGTAGTTCTGGGTATCACATCATTAGACTGCAATTTGTTGATAGGAGATAATCCACCTCTGATTTTTAAAATGCACTGTCATTGGAGAGGGAATAGAAAATTGTATCTTTCAAATATGCAACTATTGTTTCAACAAAATATTGATTTATTCTTATTCATACCATTTTTTTATGGTATTTTGTTCCATTTTACCTTGTCGTTACCTTGTGTTGTTTTACAAGCCCTGGAATACCAGTTGCTTCATGATACCCAGTTTCCTGGCAGGAAGCTGAGAAAATGGCAGGTATTTTCAACAATGGTAATTTGAATACATCAAGCAGGATATCATCTTCACATCATCTTTTTTTTTTCATTTTTCCTTTTTCATCTTTCATTGTGTGTTATTCAGCAGGGCTAAGATTATGAGGATAACATTTTTTTTTCCCTGTTGTATCATGTTGTGGGGGGCTACACCTGCCTTCACCGTGTCAACTCTGTCCAGCACATGTATCTGCCAGCTTTTTCTGTTGAATATCATCAGCCTTCTCCTGAACAGGGTGACCTATTTCTTTCATATGATTCATAAAACTGCCCATGACAAAATAACAAATATAACAATTTCCCCCTTTTGGTCATGCCAATCTTCAAACTCTGTTTGAGTTTAATTAACAAGAGAGAACGTGGGAATGGCTACACCTTTTGCAATACCTAAAAAGAAATGCTGCTATTTGTACGTAATCTAAGAAGCACCACAATTTGCTCCACATGTCGAATAACAACCACTATATATTGAGGTGTTTTGCCTATCACTCACGTATATTTACGCCTAAAATTCAAACCCTGTCTCCCTTCCTCTCTTCCCAACACCTGCTTTCCTGTTTCTCTTTCGCGTTCCGCTGTTCAGCTCTTAGCTGTCAGACTGAGAAATGGCCGCAAAGACAGGTTTCTTCTGCCGGGGGAAATGGGAAAGAGTGGATAGAGGCCCCCAGATACTCATGTGATAATACACGCACACACCTACATGCACAGACACACGACACATTGTTGACATTTTTGTTATATTTTGAACAACCAGACGCTATAAGAACTTCCATGATAATGAGATTATAGTTGAGATGACTTGCATTTAGTTTCCACAGCCAATCAGCAGTCTTGATGTGTATGAGCCTCTTCTTGAACTGACCTCAACGTTGTCCCAGATTTTCATGTAAATGACAGAGAAACAGATTTCACACACATTTATGTTGATTGCAATCAAAAGTGGTTGCAGAGTTCGGGACATCAAAAGGATTTTTTTTTACCTGCGTTCCTTAATTGTGATGAATTGACAAGTTCTGTATTTGATCAAATATGAAGAAAAAAAAAGTGCTTTGTGCATTTTTCGACTATTCATGAGACACATTATTGGAAGTGAAACTACCCATCAAGAGTATAATGAACTATGCATGACTGTGCAGGTTTATTAATTTTTTTTATTTTGTTTCAGATTGGTGATAGATTGATTGTGATTATTTTGATTAGATCAAACAGGCATCTCTTACGGACAAGCTCATGGCACGCTCACTATCAGTATGATCCGCAGACAAGATCAAAGATGAAGCACACACCGACTGAACTTTGTTCCTAAACTTTCCTTTTTTTTTAAATTTATTTATTTTTATTCTTCCTTGTTAAAAGTTCAGTCGTTGCACATGGAATTTGAGTAGCCAGACTGCTCACCCAATCAAAGACGGGCCTGTCAAAACTGATGATACTAAAAAAACCCTAAGTGGTTACCTCACAGCCGATCAAAGGTTTACTCATGCCCAAAAAAATACATTCATAGTTGGAGCTGCTGAACGGGGAACATTGCAACCAGCCAGGTTCCTCTGGTCATTCATCTGTCGGTCGTAATGTTTTGACCATGCTACGAGTTGTGCCATTGCCATGATGGCAATGGGAAAGAGATATTTGTGATAAAGCTGCACGGATCAGTCGAGAAACTTTCTATAAATTCCACCATGAGGCATAGTTAATCATCTGGCTTGATCTTTGGATGCTCATTATGAGCTGGCACAAAATTTCTGCCAGGAAACTGTACCATTGTTATGTATCCATAGTTCTTTCCAGCTAAACTCTGTCATTCTGCTCTGATGCTGAATGACTTAAATAACACAAACATTGAATAGTTAACATTTAAATTACCATGCGTTTATCACAGGTATTGACTATTCCGGCATCAAATACATTTGTTGCAAATTAAGTTGATATAATGTGATTATATGAGAATATGTGTCTTTAATTACTTTGCTAAAGCATATTTTGCCGGTTAAGAAGCACTTCATAAAAAACGAACAAAAAAAAAACAATATGGAACAGCGCAGATAAAAAAGGTAATGGAAGCATTTAATGATTATTGTAGTGTTTATTTGTCGTTTTAATTTTCCTTTACTACTACCAATCAATAAAAGTAAAATGCCGCTTAGTAATCACAATTACTATTTTGAATAATTTATTCAGTTATTTCATTACATTATATGTAAAAAGGTAGCGGCTTTAAAACCAAGCCAAGTTAAGAATCTATGAATACAAGCTAAATATACTATTACATACACAACAGGTACTCACAATGCTATGTTTAATTACTGATATATGCAGTTTGCACACACACACACACACACACAGAAAGAGAGAGAAAGAGGGAGAGAGAGTACATTGAAAATGTACCTTTATCTCTATGTCCGCTCTGCACAGATTGGACTATTGTTATTTACTGAGCTTTCATGAGTTTAGCAGGATTATTTTTGAACTGAATTGGAAAGCCACCCCCGTATCTAGGCTTTGGAAAAAGAGAGAGAGAGAGAGAGAGAGAGAGAGAGAGAGTAAAAAATAGGAACTTTTCCTCGAACTGGTCTTCACTTAATTACAGACACTCCAATTAATCATTATTGTTGGAACTAAATCCTCTTAATCTCTTTTTTTTGGGACCACACAACAAAAAAACAAAACAAAAACAAAAAAAAAAATATATATACATATTTGCCAAGCTGACGTTAAGATATTGTTCCTTTCTTTTGTTGAAATCCTCCCATTCAGTAAAAAGCATGCCATATTTGACTGCATGCAGAGAGAAGATTGTTCAGTGAAAGAATAAAAAAAAACCCGTGTGCCCGCAGCTTCCAGCTCAGGGCTGTTTTCGTTCCTTCAAATGAGATGCAAGCATTTGCTTGAAGTGATTGAAGAGGGAAATAAAACGGTGTGGATGCAAAAGCAGTTTTTGTTTGTTTGTTTTCAACAAGTATTATAGTGTTAAAAAAAATGGCAATCACAGAAATAAGATGGATCTCTTAAAAACACACACACACACACACAGAAAACAAAAAAATATAAACAAAACACGCAATTCCTGTTTCACTAATAAGTATTTGGAAATACATATATGTTTGACACATCCGTTGAAAATGTCTGAAAGGGGAGCGAGGCACTCAAGGGGCAGGAGAAAATTAAATCTAACAACGTCAGTCACAATAGGAAACCCCTTGTGTGAGACCCCGGTGGCACTTTCATCCGCCATAACAAGTGGAGACAAGAGGAAACCAGCCACAGCTGCCCTTAGAGGAAGAAAAAGGCAGGACCAGCCCTCACCCAGGTTCAGGCAAGGTAATCTCAAAAATAAATAAAAATAAAAATAAAAATAAAAATAAAAATAAAAATAAAAATAAAAATAAAAATAAAAATAAAAATAAAAAATTAAAATTAAAATTTAAATAAATCACTGATATGGGAGAGGCAGAACAATGAGCAGTTGTGTCCACACACATCAATGCAATGGTTTAAATACTCTTTGCAGTTCAAGAAACGAACTGCTTTACTGATGGGTCAACACCCACATGAACCACAAAATGAGAAAAGAAACAGAGAGAAAAGAAACATTTTATTTAACTACGCTCAGACCCACACTCAAGTACAAGATGAATACATTTCCAAGGTCTCAGCTTGCGAGAATCTTCAAACCGTGTGTTTAATACAGTGTGTGAATGTTCTCGTGCACAATGAACTGCTTGGTCTGGTTAACATAGACTTGTTGAAGGCCATCTCCATTCCTGTACGGTACATTACATGTACCCCTACCTAACAATCATCTAATCGTCAGTAGACACACCTGTGTGAGTGTCCACACACACACGCACACACACACACACACACACAGACACACATACACAATCCTTTTATTTACCACTGATCCCTGTGACCTGGGATAACAGTTAATGTTGTGAAAATTATGCAACTTTTTTTTTTTTGTTCCTCCTTATTAACACTGAATAGGATCTGAGGTGATGGAGTGAGTGGAAGCAGCTTGTTACTAAAGATAATGATGCTTTCAAACAAAGCTTCACACAAGGCCCAAGTCAAATGGAGGCGTTATATCAAAAGACTTCCCATTACAGCAAGTATACATCTCCCGCTGTGTCCTCTAACCGGAGTACCACTTAAAATATATAACAAGTGCCAATGGGGTGAGGTGAAGCCTGCCTTGGCTGTGGCTGGATCTCAAAGAAGTATTTTAAAAAGGAGATTGGTTTTTATTAGACTCATAGTAAAGAACCACAAGGGACAAAAATAAGGAATTGATTCTACTGGCGTATAAAAAAGGGACTTGAGGAGTTTTCTGCGTGGTTATGCGTCTTTGTTGTTATATATATTTTTTTTTTTCCGAGCGCCAAATTGTTTTTGTCTTCCACTCGAAAGAAGCTGTCAACCTTTTCCTCTGTTTCTGTCTCGTGTTTAATTTTGTTCCGCCGCAATACTGACATAGAATAAATGAGCAAGATACATCAAATGTGTGCCTAACTGGGTGGCAGAATTGGAGCCGCGCGGTTCAGCCTTTTAAGCATAATCAAGCATTCTGGGTTTTATCAACAAAAACACGAGAGCAACCCCTCAGGAGCACAGCGCAAAAATGTTTCAGCCAAACGGAGGCAGGTCTCCAAGGTTGCATGTTGTATTTAATCCCCTGAATCCCCCATTGGCCTGAGGCTGGAAGAAATTTGTTGATGTCTTGGGTGTCTGTGTGTGTTTGTATGTGCGCATCTTCTCCCCCCCAGGCCACAGTTAAACCCCAGTGACATCAGCAGCCATGTCTTATTTCCCCTATTACAAAGGTCCCACTGTAATGCAGTGTGTCAGAACAGGGACTAAATTCCCAATACACACACACACACAGACAGACACACACACGCACTTATGATCACACCCGCGCACACAAACGAGCAGCAGAGAGCAAGAGAGCAGAAAAAAATGCACAAAAACAAATTAAACCAAGTGCCAGATAGGCCTTTCATTATAATTACCATATTCAATAAAACACAGATTAGATAAAGGAAGAGAAGCTCTGACTCTCAGAAAGTGGTTTGTGTTTGTGTGCTCATTCGTGTGCGTGTGTGTGTGTGTGTGTGTGTGTGTGTTAGTGGAAGAGTGCATCTATATTGGAACATATTTCTCCATGAACTTGAAAGATGAGTAGAGGATTGCGCATAATTCACAATGTAGTTTTCAAAGAGGTTGCTTTTCCACAGATGGCAGAAATTATGGTATCTCTTCTCTCTCTCACTTGGATTTACCCGAGCATCCTCCGTCTTCCTAAAGTAGTGAACCTGAAGTAATTATAACATCCAATCAATTTTAAACTAATTTTAGATCTGGCAGTTAGCTGCCTGTTTCATGTCAGTGCGTCGTTTGTGTATTAGTTCATTTTGCAAGTGAGTATAGTTACTCACAGACGTGCCGGAGCAACCGGGACCTCGGCAACATTCTTTATCTCTACGTGTTGTGCCTTTGCACCATGCTCATCGATTTTAAATGTGATTAAGCAGTGAATCACATACATCTATCAAGGGAATCAGACCAAACACCAGTAAAATTGCCGTCTAATCGTGTAAGTTAATTAACGTGAAATGGGGTTGTGCTGTTTGTGCTGTTTGAAGCGCACAGGTACCTGTTTTCGGGTGCCGTGCCGTAATCTGTGTTTTGTCTTCGGTGGTCTTCCCAGCAAATGGGTAACATCTTCTCTCAGCTGCGACTGAAGTGGCAGGCAGAGGTGCAATAAAGTGTGACGACACAGCCAGAGGCTGAAAAATAATTGTCTATTGATTAATCAATCAAGAATCTAAATCCCAATGGGGAAAAAAGAAAAAAAAAAACAGATATTCAGCAAATTATTTTCATCGCTCTCTTTGCTTTTATTTATCTAAGACGAGTACAGATATTTTGAATGGAAATTTTTATATTTTTGACCAATGCTCCTTAATGCCATTGCCTCATTTATTCGTTAAAAATTGAATTAAAAAAGAATGTAAATAGCAGGAACATTTCACGTGGCAGCTCAGCTTAACTGCCGAGTTTGTTTCGATTGCAGAGTGGATCCCTTTTGTTCCGTAACAGATAAACACCACACGCTGACATGAACGCTATAAATTAAAAAAAAATGCCTAGATGTGAAATGACATTCGACATTTTAGTCGGAACTTCATTTCGTGGGAAGTAGAACGTTTGCGTATTGAATTCAAGTTAAATTTGAAGTAATGTTCGATGTGGGAAATAATGAAAATGTACTAACAAAATGAGGACATTTGCTCAAGACGGGGACAAAACATTGTTTCAATTGTTCTGCGTGATTAGCTTTATCCGATCAATCAAAAGTTTTAACTGACCCACACAAAGCTCATGTATTGATGATTCCATGTGAGATTTTATTTTTCTCCAACAGGGCAGAATAAACAATTTTGTTTGCTTTTTAATTATCATTTTTTTTAAATATTTTAGTTCCCCATGTAGATAAATAGACATTACCAATACTCAGGATCAAAAGTAATAATTGCTAACCTTGTTTTTACTGAAATTTTCCTACGCTCTTTAAACACTATCTGGTTTCTACACAAGCCAAGTGACAAGTAATTTATCTTTTATTTTTTTTCATCTTCTTCTTCATCCTTTTCTTTTCTGCTGCACCCTTCAGAGTTCACCACAGCGCATCATCTTCCTCCATCTGACCCCATTCTCTGCATCCTCTCCTTTCACCAACAAGCTACATGTCCTCTTTCAATACATTTATAAATCTCCTCTTAGGTTTTCCTCGAGGCCTCCAGCCCGTCAGTTCCAACCTCAGCCTCCTTCTACCCAGATATTCACTGTCCCTCCTCTGTACATGTCCAAACCATTTCAGTCAAGCTTCTCTGATGTCTTCTCCAACATGTGCTGTCCCTCTGATCCTATCCGTCCTTGTCACTTCCAAAGCAAACCTCAACATCTTTATAAACCATACACCATCCCTGGTCTCACCACTGTCTCGTACACCTCTCCTTTCATTCTGCTTGATACTCTTTTATCACATATTACCCCTGACACATTCCTCCACTCGGTCCCACCTGCTTGAAAGTGTTTCTTCCACTCTTTTCCACACTCTCTATTGGTCTGGACCGAAGGTACCGAAAATCCTCCACCGTCTATATCTCTACTTCCTGTAAAATTGTCATTCCACTTGGGTCCCTCACACTTACTCAAATGTATTCTGCCATGTATATTTATTTATTCTTTATCTGATGGAATAGATGTTTGGTTAAGTGCTCAGTAATCTAGGCCTCAACCCTTTCCTCAAAAAATTGATTGATCGGAACGCTCTATGTATTCAACCTCCAAACTGAAATTACATTTTAAATCAAGGGTAGTGAAGTAAAATGATTGCAGTACACTTTTATCGCCGTTTTATAACTGTGGTTTTAATTCTAAACCAAGTCAGTGTCGAGCCGCTAAATATTCTCAGCCTTTGTTGCTGTGACAATTTTAAAATTTTAAAGAATAATCTTTAAAAAATCTTTCGCAGGTCATCTGGGATAGTTTTACTGTGCTCTGGTTCAAGCGTCTGAATTCATGAATTAATGCCCTCAGGGCCAAAGAGGAAAAATGCAACCCAGACTGTTAGCAGTGCACTCTTTCAAGCCCAGACTCGGTGAAGATATGGAGACGTCATTGGTACCCATGTAGCGGCTGCCTTGCATTTTACTGTGAAAGCAACACAAGATGCTGAGAGTTACAAACAGGTTTTAGACCAATCTGTTCAGCGGTGTCCCTGGCTGGTTGGGTAGAATAATGCAAAGCCACGCTCTGCACATATTATAACAGCATGGTTTCATGGTGGGAGTAAATAGCAGGGCACCAGAACAGCTTGGCCGTGGTCCAAGCTTTTCCCCCCCATCAATAACTTTGGGTGCACCATAAAGTGTAAAGATACATCAAGGCAGCCCTCAAACTGCTCGGCAGCTACAGTCACATCGATCAAGGAGAGGAAAGAGGTCCATTTTCACCTTCAACAATGAGTGTCTTCTAATCCTAAACTCTTGATGAGTATGTGAAAAAAAAAAAAAAAAAAAACTCAAGCTGCCATAGAGGAATGGTCAATAGGGTCTATGTGTTCCAAAAAACAAAACAATGAAATAAACCAAAAAAATAAAATAAAAAAATAAAATCAAAACTATAAAACCAAAACAAACAGAAAACACCGAAATTAATTCAAATTTTTGGGGGATTTTTTTTCTCTTGAATTGTTATGGTCACCATGATTATAATTATTATTATTATTAGTTGAATAATGGCACTGATTACCATTTTTACAGCAATAAAAAATGGCCCTTTTGTATTTCTGAATTACCCGAGGGACCTTCACCCCATATGTCATCTATGTACTATATATACTATATATACTATATACAAATATATAAAAAGAGGTCCAAAGGAATTGTTGTATAGAGATACAATATCAGGCGTATTCCCTCACTCTGTAGTTTGTACACGTGCTGTGCGCATGTATTTGTGTTTACGGATTACTACCCTGTTGTGATGACTTAGTCTGAAACAATTTATTTATTTGTGCTTTAATTTGTCAAACAAGGTCATACGCCCTGGTGGCATTTTTATCGAAATTTCTTTAGCCATCTTTAGCCATTGTTTACAACCCAAGCAGACACACGGATTTCTTCGCAACGGCAGGCATAAACACAGGGATACATAACCTTTTATCTCCCAAACATTTACAAAGCTGCTGGTGGCCCCCTGCCAGCAGAAACCCAGCGTGTCCTCCTTATAAAGTCAATGATTTCATGCAACAGCCGCTGTGACATCTGACTATCAGGTAGAAGCGCTGTACAGTCTCAAAGACGCAAACCTTAATCATCTCCCTGAAATGCAAAGTGATGTTTTTTTTTTTTGTTTTTTTTTTTCCAAACCATTTCTCTCGCTTCTGAAATACATGCATCGGTGTGATGCATGCGAAGTCGGTGCACAAACAAACACACAGGCAATGAGGTTATTAGAAGCTAAACAATATTGTGTGTATATACAATCGACACACGGATTCTTCAAAATGCACACCAACTCTGTGTCAAAGTAAACACTTTGCTTCACTCACTCTGTGACTCATTATGGCTTTGGCTCTTCCTCTGTGGGATATCCAGCTATGACTGAGGCAGAACTAATGCACTTAGCTACGGAAGTCTGGCAGACAGAACCATAAACAGTTTGTTGTTCCTTACCTGTGTGCCCCCGACTGCCCTCTGTGTGCATCTTATCAATTTCCATGGATCTAAATGGCTTGGCATGTCTGGAAATGGACACAGGACGTAGCATTGAGAAGAAGCAGTGAGAGATTTTTTTTCTTTTTTCTTTTCTTTTTTTTTTTTTTTTTTCCACTGACATGTGCGTAGATAATTTGAGCTTAGTCACGACTGGATGAACTGAGTTGGAAAATTGCATCTGATGTTTCAAACTTACATAGGGATGTGCGTGAAATCTCAGAGACTGGTGGGCTGTGACAACGTAAGATGGAAAAAAAAAAACAACGGTTACCTAAAAGGTCACATCAGCGGCACTTGAACCAGTGGCCCAGCGAGGAGAGCACGCTCCCAGCCAGTCAGACACTGCCATGTGCTCTTTTGGTGTGAATTTAAAGGACAAATGAAGCGTGAAGTCCTGTGGGAGCGCACATGAATTTTGGAAAAAAAAAAAAAAGCAATTTAGTGTTAACTGAAAAATAGGGCTCTAGCATTTCCTAACAGGAGGTATTCTGTACTTCGGGTTCAAATTAAGTGGACTCAAGAGACATCATTTCAAAGATGAATGAACAATGTGAATACAGCAGAGCATATTCTCATTTACCTGTAGACACTCGAATCATATATTACAGCTTTGGAGATTCCATAAAGAAACAACTTTCAAGTACCATCTTTCCACTCTATACTAAATCTTGAATTGACCTTGACAAAGTATCATTCCAATACAACCTGCAGTGTGTTCTCACCAATACCTTGCTTTACACTTTGACTTATACTTTTCCCGTTTCACTCAAACACCCAGATGAACGAATGGGAAGACCGATTGAAATTAGGTCTTCAAATGACATCCCATTCAACTAAACCTCTGTAAAGTCTACATCAATTCGACCAGATGGACTACATGACTACATGACGCTGAAATCCAAGCTTTACCTTAAAATGATGATGTAATAATATAAATTCATCCTTTATCCATACTGATTATCCTGCAGTCATGGTTTATCTCAGTTCATTGGGCAAGAAGCTGGGTAACCAGCCAATCATAGGGCCACATATAGAGACACACAACCATTCACTTTCATTCACATGACTGGGTTTTTGGCCTGTGGAAGGAAACTGGAAAACCATGGGGAAACCAATGCAGACACTGGGACGGCATGCAAACCAGAAATCGAACTTTCTTTCTGTGACTTTCTTGCTGTGACACTGTGAAGCACCAATCACTGTGCCACTATGTTGCCAATTCAGGATTCAAAGTGTATATTGTCATGTGTAAAATCCTGAAAACTGTTTCCCTACAATGTTATTCCTTGCTGTCCACAGTACAGCCGCTTTAGTCATGATAGTGATATGATAATTAGTCCTTTATAACCCAAACTGAGGTTTGTTATGAAATCACAATAAAATGCAAAAATACTGTCCTGCGTCATTTCACAAAAAAAAAACATTACTAAAGTAGACCGATATAAAGTTGACCTAGAATGGCTAACTGATCGTAGAGGCTTATTTACACATTTGAATATAAGCTGAGATAACGCTGATGACACCAGAAGGGACGGACTGGTCTGTATCGGACGGGAGATGACGCCTCCGGTTCCACATGCACCATAACAAATATGACCTATAGCAGAATGTCACAGCAGGAAAAACGATAACATTGACAAAGCTTCTCTTTCTTCAAGTGTCAGAGCCTGGTGAATAATCATGACCTTTTCGTGGAAAATCGAGAGAATGGAATTTCAACGACAGAGAGAAGATGCGACGTGAAAAAAAAAGGACAAGACCAAGATAGTATTGGACCAGAGATCCTCCTTGGTTTAACACCCAGGAGGAAACATTTCTACAAATCCTTTGATGCTTAAGAGAGAATAAAAGCAATAATAGAATAATATGAAAGTTACAAGGAAGATATTAAACCTTCACATCAGATAAAGGGAAAACAGCAAAATTAAGGAGAACATTAGTTCATGAAGAATAACAAAATATTTTCCTCGTCTTTTCCTTACCAAAGTATTTCCCTTAAAACGTCTGTATTATATGCTAAAATAGACATTCAACTACCCTCGTTCTATGCATCAAACAACAACACGGGGTCAGCGTGGTCTGTTTGTTAACATTTCCACCGCACAAGCCAATGGCAATGTGGTATAATGTAGTCAAAAACCCTACTATGTAAATATGTCTCTCGCTCTCTCTCTCTCTCTCTCTCTCTCTCTCTCTCTAAAATGAGGTGAGAGCATCATTGCAGTCAATATTAAAGCAGCATGTGTGTGTTAATGTGTAATTTAGTGAAGTTGGTGGATGTTGTGAGGAAACAAACAAAAGGGAGAACACAGAAAAAGTTGCAGGGGAAAACAAAAGGGGACATTTGGCTCAGGAACTTCCTCCAACCTTCAAGATAACTTTAGCATGAAATTGACAAATAAAAACAAAGTAAAAGGCCATCCAACTGTCAAAAGGTTTATCTAAATGCAATAGAGCACTTGACCACCACTTTTGAAATGTGCACGTTGTCTCCACTGCCACTTGTGACAGAAAGTTTGTCTGTTTTCATTGTAGCTTCTTCTTTTCTCTGCCAGAGGTTTCTATCGCAGCGATTGAGTACCCCTGACTCGACATACCATTCAGGATAAAGAGACTTGGAAATGAGTAGGTGTTTGCCAGTGGGCAATTTTTCAGAGCTTCCAGGCCGTGACTGTGAAAAATTGTTTGCATCTGTTGAAAGCCCTTAATCCTTTGATCAGATTTAGGGTGGGTTTTAATAGTTTGATGTTTTTTCCATTCATTTTTCACTGAGTTTCCAGGAAACTTGATTTCTGTTCATTCCTATTTGCATCTTACCACCTTCTCTTTACGAGTAGTCATTGGTTTGCCTGTATCGCACGGGGAGACAGAAAAAACATTCAATTTTCACTGCCACTGCATTTTATTCAATTCGTTCCCTCTGGGACTCAAGTATTGTCACTCCCTCTTTTCCCTAGACAAATTACAGCGATATAATGTATAAAGGGGCTGTTCTGGGATTAGAATTGGCAAACTTTTTGTGGTGCAAGCATGTATTGTTCTGTTCATTGGTACTATTGTCCACAGTGTATTGTGTTGTATTGTAGTGTTGAGATTGTCCAGATTTTTTTACTGACAGACAGCAACATCCCATAGGTAGGCAGGTGGGTGTCTGGCTCAGTATTTCCATTGGATAAATAGATATTCTTAAAGACTCTTGGGTTCATGGATGGCGGTGGGCATTTCACGTTTCCCCTTCCCGTTAAGTCTGATAAAGTTGCTGGTTTATGTGCAGTACCTGGTTTTTGATTATCTGTCTGCCCAGGTGGATTGTGAAACTGAAATGGTTAGCAAATTTTTAGGCTAATCCTAGTCTGAGGTGCAAAGATAACCACAGAAATTTTGCCTTCCAGGAAAAAAAAAACAAACAAAAAAAAACACTACACATGGTGTTCATGTTTTGTAGCATCTGGCTAAAAAGTGATCTTAGGACACTTCTATTGAATGCCACTTTCCATATAGGGATTCTAATCTTACCCCTCGCCACCTTATCTGCACACCCTTTGCTTGGTTTGGTGATCAAGTTTGTGCTGCTCTGTCCTTGTGTGAGGAGTGATCGGGACCTCTGGTAATATGTGAAAGAAAAACCAATCTGTTATTTCAAGTCCACGTGATAAGAAAAAAAAAAAAAAAAAAAAAAAAATCATTACAGTGATTTGCTGCATCCGCAGCAAATGATTTGCTTGTTGCAGATGCGTTCAACTTCGTTTGATCTCATAAACGTCTTAAGAGCATCATAAATCAATCTCCTTTTTAGGAAATACGAACTTGTAAAAACAAACAAACTCAAATTCTTTTGAAATACTTTTGAAAATCAAAAGCAAAAGTCATCGTGCTATAAAGCAACACACCTGCAAGACTAGTTGGAACACAAACATAAGTTACCTCAAAAAGAAAGCTGAATGTAAAGTATATACTTTCAGCTGTGTTGATTTGATCTGCATATTGAAAAAAAAAACAAAAAAAACCATTAGTCAATATCCCACCATCACAAACCATTTAATAAGAATTTATATATGCAATTTGACAATCAGACGTAAGTATTTATCATTGGGACGCTTCTGCAGAGCATTCTCACAAATCACTTTGGAGGCAGGTTTAATTAATGACTTGTAGTACATGAGACAAAATGAGTGTTTCTACACTCTATTAGCAAGTTTGATTAATATACCTGTCGAAGTACTGCTGAAGACATTCTACATTAAATATTACCTAATGGTCTGACAGTTAGGGAAGCAGTGCATCTGGCTTTTGCTCCCTCCAAATGGAGGGCATGTCCATCGTCTTGAAATATCATCTGTCTCATTGTCAAGTTAGATGTTTCAGACATTTAGGTAAGCACTTTAGTCTGAATATATGATGCAAGCACATGCTTAACCAAGTATGATGGTCAGAAAACCAAAAAAACAAAGGAAAATAAATAAATGACAAAGGAAATAGAAAATATTTGAGTGCCGCGAATGAATATAAAACATCTCATTTCATGTGTTATGTGTTATTATTATATTATTGACACTATTGCAACACATTTTTAAAGGAAACAAAGAAACGGGCATGATAAACTATCATTTTCTGGGCTGGACTTTCAAGAGCATGATCAATATGGCAAATTAAAATTGCACTATATGCGAGGATGAAGAAAGCAGTTTGTCAATAAGAATAAGGCATCTGCTGGCATCACATTATGGAAAAAAGGAGATTAAAATGAATAAATCTACAAGAGACTAATTCACATATTTTGACCATATGCAAGAGGACAAGGACACACAAAGTATTTGTGAATCAATATGATACATCAGGGGATCCATAATAGAAAAGAAATCGCCAGTTTTTGAAAATCCAGATTGTCTCTATCCAAATACTTAACGGTCCTATTAATTTTAGAGTGGCACATTTAAGGGGACCGTCAATCATTGTATGGTGTCAATCCATTACAATCGTAATTGAGATCACTGATAATTACATGCTTATACTCAAAACTCTCAAGGCTTAACACTTTTCTTACGATTAAGAGTTCCAAGGCTCGGTGCAGCACTTGCATTTTTTTCTTTCAAATTAATTACCTTAAATTAGATGTCAAAGTGGTTAATTATTATGATAAATGTTTTATTTGCAATAATAGTGAGAGGAATTAGAACAATGTTAAACTGGGGCACACACACTCGATGCAGAGATGTCAGAGAGAGTAATGGGCGCAATTCATTTAACGGGAGCCAAAATATCCACCGAT
This sequence comes from Fistularia commersonii, assembly GCF_037954325.1. Taxonomy (NCBI): domain Eukaryota; kingdom Metazoa; phylum Chordata; class Actinopteri; order Syngnathiformes; family Fistulariidae; genus Fistularia; species Fistularia commersonii. The sequence continues at coordinate 6,267,567 of NC_141318.1, forward strand.
TTTAATAGCAAGGACAAAGTTTGAATGAGGGAAATGGAGTTTCAGAGACAGAGGGGGAATACAGAATACTTGGGAAAAATGCAACTCATAGCCCTTTGTTATTCAGAGGTAAATGAGGACAGGCTGGAATTTCTCACCTTTGCTTGTTTTGCACTTAGATTCATAAACATAACTCTGGACCTTCTCACCCATCTTAATGCAAATGAAAATATTTAATCAAGCTAACAACCACAACATGCAAAATGTACTTCAGCACATGAGCCTTGCAGCCCAAAATAACTTGCATGAAATGAAAATTCACAACATTTTTATTTCCTTTTCATTTACTCCAGTTCTGGGATCAAAATTAGTTAGTAGGTTTTATGCATTGCACAAGAGCTCCATTGCCATATTTGTATTTGTCAGGTACATTAAGACAAAGATTAATCTGCATCTATGTTTCATTTATGTAATGTAGTTAATGCATATTACATGATAAAGTGATATATGTGCATATGCGGAAATCCAGTGAGCTCCATCAGCCTGTTTTCATCTTCACAGGAAATATGGAGCTCACAGTTGGCGCTGCTTTACATAAAACCAAGACAATGGTGGGAAAACCTCATACTGGCATCATCAAATTGTAACAAAGTCTGCCTTGTGGCATTTCTCAAGCAAACTAATGACTGTAAAAAGGTTGTTGCTACAGTTTTATTCATTTAATCCGTTTACTTATTTTCTGAAATCCTTAAACGGCATCCCGTTGTCATCTTTTCAAGTGACATGATGTCTTTATCCTTGTATTGGATATTTTTATTTATTTTCTTTTGCACTTTCATGCCTCCAAAATTTGCATCTCCTTGGTGTTTTATGATTTTGGGTTCCCAGTGGTGACTAAAGTTATTCATTGGGATGCATTGCTGAGAAGGATTCATTTACATGTATCAGATTCTTGTGATAAATGCTTTGTGCATTGTCTTTTGGTTGATATGCACTGTGAACAGGGAATATGCGGCACGTCTTTAGGACAGAAAGGACGACACCTTCTCAAATCACCTCTATTCCTTTTTGTTCCTGAAAGTTCTTTTTCTTCTGTTCTTTCATTTTACAATTTCAATTTTCCTGACACTTGGGTAGCATGACAGAGGGTCTATAACCTTGTAAAACCCTTGCAGAATTTTTCAGGGGGATTTTTAACTTTGAAATTAAACACTTTTTACACGCTTTACATTACATTCATCTTTTACATCTATCGCACATTACACCTTACACTTCCCCAGCCATTTATGCGTTCATCTATTTATCATTCGTCATGCTTATTTACATATAGATACATATAAACATTTAAACAAATTAACGCATATTTATCTTCCTCTCCTTTAGGCCTTTACCGTCAGGGGTCGCCACAGTGAATCAACCTTCTCCATCTAACCCTGTTCTCTTTACCCTGCTCTCTCACACCTACTGCCTTCATATCCTCTGTCACTACGTCCATAAATCTTCTCTTTGGTCTAGACCTCCTGCCCGGCAGCTCAAATTCCAGCATCAGCCTACCAATATATTCACTCTCCCTCCTTTGTACATAACTGAACCATCTCAGTCCAGCTTCGCTGACCTTCTCTCCAAAACATCTAGCATGTGTGGTTCCTCTGATGGTCACTCCCAAAGAGAACCACAGCATCTTCATCTCTGCAATCTCCAGCTCTGCCCCCTGCCTTTTCATCATTGAAACTGGTCTCACCACTGTCTTGTACACATTTCCTTTCATTCTGGCTGATAGTCTTCTATTGCATTTTGCACACTTTTCTCCACCCATTCCAACCTACTTGAACCTGTCTCCACACCTCTTTTCCACACTCTGCTGCTCTGGACTGTTGACTCCAAGTACCTGAAATCCTCCAACTTCTTGATCTCCACTCCCTGAAGCCTTACCGTTCCACCCGGGTTCCTCTCATTCACAAACATATACTCTGGCTTGCTACAATTAACTTTCATTCCTCTCCTTTTCAGTGTGCACCTCCACCTCTTTAGTTTTTCCTCAACCTGTTCTCTGCTCTCACTACAAATCACAATGTCATCAGCAAACATCATGGCCCATGGAGATTCCTGTCTAACCTCATCTGTCAGCCTGTCCATCCCCACCGCAATCAAGAAGGGGCTCAGAACTGATCCCTGATGGAGTCCCACCTCCACCTTGAACTTCTCTGTTACCTCTACAGCACACCGCGACACTGTCTCACAGCTAGCATACATGTCCTGCACCAGTCTAACACACTTCTCTGCCTCTCCGGATTTCCTCATACAATACCAGAGGTCCCCTCTTGGCACTCTGTCATACGCTTTTTCTAGGTCGACTAAAACACAATGAAGCTCCCTCTGGCCCTCTCTGTACATCTCTATTAGCATTCTCAAAGCAAATGCTGCATCTGTAGTACTCTTTCTAGGCGTGAAGCCATACTGCTTTTCACAAATGCTGACTTCTGCTCTCAGTCTAGTTTCCACTACTCTTTCCCATAAGTTCCAACTGCCTCTTCATTCTTCATCCTCTTCAATGCCTTCTTCACTTCACTTTTACTAATCTCTGCTACTTTGTGGTCTACAATAGTCATCTCCTCTACCCTTGCCTTTCTTTCATCTCCACATTCATCAGCTCTTGAAAGTACTCTCCATCTTCCCATCACTCTTCAAGCATCTGTCAATACATTTCCCTCTCTATCCTTTATTACCCGGACCTATTGTACATCCTTTCCATATTTATCTCTGTTTCACCATCCTGTATAGATCATTCTCTCCCTCCTTACTGTCCAATTGAGCATACAAGTAATAGTACACCCTTTGTTTTGCCTTTGCTACGTCTATTTTACCTTACCCTGTATCTCCCTCTACTCTTGTCTGTTCTCTTCAGTCCTCACTGTGTCCCACCATCCTGTGCTGTCTGGCTACACTCTCACCTACAACTACTTTGCAGTCAGCGATCTCTTTCAGGTTACCTCGTTTATACAAGATGTAGTCTACCTGCGTGCTTCAACTTCCACTTCTATAAGTTACCCTATGTTCCTGTCTCTTCTGGAAAAAAGTGTACACTACAGCCATTTCAACCCTTTTTGCAAAGTCTACCACCACCTGTCCCTCTGTATTCCTATCCTGTGTAAATAATCTGCCCATCATGTCTTCATCCCCTCTATTGCCTGGACTAGCATGCCCACTCAAGTCTGTACCAATTACCACTCTCTCATCTCTGGGGATATTCTGCAACAATTCATCTAACTTATTCCGGAACTTCTCCTTCTCTTCAAACTCACATCCCATCTGTACAGCATAGCCACTAACAACAATGAGCATCACACCTTCAATTTCCACTTTCAGACTTATAAGTCTATCGGATTTTCTCTTCATCTCCAGAACATTCTTAACAAACTCCTCCTTCAAGATAACTCCTACTCCAGTTCTCTTCCTGTCAGTTCCATGATAGTATAACTTAAAGTCTACCCCTCAGCATCTAGCCTTACAACCTTTTTACCACCTAGTATATCCACCTTCCTTTGCTGCATAATATCAACCAACTCTCTACCTTTTCCTGTCATAGTCCCTATATTCAAAGTCACTACTCTCAGTCCCAGACGCTTAACTTTCCTCCTCTCTCTCTGCTTCGGGACACACCTTCCTCCTCTCCTTCTCTGATCTATCTTAGCCCAGTTTCCATAGGTACCCTGTAGGTTATTGGTACCTATGGCAGGCATTGTTATCCCGGGCCTCATCCAATCTGGCAAGAGATTATTAGATTTTATTTATATGTTCGGTTTTGGCAATAGTTTTACGCTGGATGCCCTTCCTGACACAACCCCCTGCATTTATCCAGGCTTGGGACTGGCTCAGGGAGTCACTGGCCTGTGCCGCCCCCGAGGCTGCATTATTAACATATATTTATATAAATATACTTTTTAAGAGTGTATGTGTGAATGAATGACTGAATAGATGAAAAAAAAATCCATCCTTCCATTATCTACTGCTTCTCCTGCACTCAGTGTTGCTGATGCTGGAGCCTTTCCCAACTGCAATTGGGCGAGACACAAGGTACACCCTGGACTGGTCACCAGTCGATGTATGACTATTAACCTTCCGTATGCTTTTGGTCTGTGGGAGAAAAACAGACAAAACTGAAGAAAACCCAAGCAGACACGGGGAGAACATGCAAGAATCAAAAATGAAATAAATAACAATAAAGGGGTTCCTTGGTTCGAATCCAACAAGGGATCTTTCAGTATGAAGTTTTCATTATCTCACTGATAGATAGATAGATAGATAGATAGATAGATAGATAGATAGATAGATAGATAGATAGATAGATAGATAGATAGATAGATAGATAATTTATGCATTCTTTGAAAGGTTTTTTTTGTAAGTGTAATTTAATGACACTGCCAGAGTCATAGGGAATCGCGTGTCATGAAAAGTTTGATTAACGTTCAGCTTTGCAGCCTTTGCCCCGTCACATCCTTTACCTGAAGTCTCATCTCTGTCACACTGTCATCTTATTTCCCTGACTGCTTCACCCAGAGAAAATGGCCTCGCTGCCTCTCAAAAATACTCCTTAAAGTCTCCGTTTGTCAGTTACAGCTTTGAGGTGGCTGATAACTCTGGTGTCTCTTGTCATCCATTAGTTCAGTTTGGCTCAAGCTCAGTGATGGGATACTTTCTGTATTTAGTGTGCACACTCCTACATTGTGACATTAAGTCCCTTCACAGCTTTCTGTGATTATCTTGTTTGGTTCCAACCTAATTAATGACTATGTAGTGGAGAATCTCGTGTTAATGAACTCCAGTAATTAAATGGTTTTCTCTTTTTGCTGTTTCAGAGGAAATATTGGTTTAATATTTAAATTTTGCATCCTGAATGTGGAGTGAGAAAACAATGAATCCATATGCAAGCTTGCTGTGTAACACATTATGTATTCCTGTTTTTTTTATTTAAACATCCTCTTCAAATGTATGATGAGGTTGCAGTACTAAACATTCATTGAAAGGCACACTAAAATAACCAATTCATTCAAATGCAATCTCAGAACATTAGCGGTAGATTGCAGTTAACTATGGTAATCTCTTAATACAATTATCTCTTTAAAAGAGACACGAGTATCGGCACACATGAATGTTAATTATGGTTGTTTCCAAAAGCAGGATTAAAAATTAACCAACATGGGCCTGCCATCCGATTTGTCTGATCCCAGACATCCACGGAAGCTGCAGTTCACGTCAGGTTGCGGAAACTGCGCGCATATTACATTCAGTGATTTGGATCTAGCCTACAGACACTGACTTCTAATTAAATGGACTGAACATGAGAAGGTTACGTGCATGTGGAGATGTGGGGGGGTTGATGCTAACCGAGAAGGATGCGGTGGTCTGAGGGGTGCGCTCAAGTCAGGATCATCTGCTCTTGAGGTCATGTCAGCACAATCTTTGTGCTTGGGCTGCCTGACCTGACTTGTACCCCTTTACTCATCCAAATAGGGTCTAAGCTGTCTGGCTGCACCATATGGCAACTAACACAACACCTCTGCCATTGAAGACCCTTTCACACCCGCCTGAGTGTCCAGACCTGCATCCAGCATGGTGATATTCTGATATTCATTGTGGATTATCACCTGCATTTCACATTCCAGATTCATATTCTGACAGGTTGAAAAAGTAATCGGACTGTCCGACACAAAGGTTTGTGTCTGACTCCTGCTCTTTAATTAATGGTTTATTTTTCCCTTTTTTTTTTCTAGCGCCTTGTATAAACTTTTCAGAATGCATTCAACAAAATTTTATGAAAAAAGTCATTTCAGGGTATTGTGGTGTTTGAAAAGTAAGGAAGCTTTTATTCTGTGAGGCTCTGTGTGAGAGGCATATGTTTGTAAAGATGTACTTTTTATGTTTAGTGAGTCCACACCCTAACAGAAACAATGAAAATTATACCTGCTGTATTAATGGTTCAATACCAGTATCCTATGCTGCGGATGGGAACATTCATGCTGGAGACTTACACCTTGAAAGAGGCAAAACTATATCTATCAAGGCTTCATCTATAAATCTCAGCCAATACAGTCATCTGGGATTATAGTCTCTCAATGCAGAAAAAAGCCAAACCTTGGCAGTGTTGTTGAGCATTTTGTCGAGTGGGAATTAGGTTTTTTGGATGAGAAATATAAGTTGGAAATATGTAATGTATACTTGAGGATATATTTAATCTCTTTTTCATGTAATCAGGAAATACGTCTTTCGTCATTACTAATGTAATGTAATGCATTGTTAATGTTAAGGCGAGATCATCTCCGTGGGATGAACATATGGTTTTGTTTATATTTCAACAATAGCATTCTGCAGCGTATTTCAGGCTCCTGCAAAAAAAGAGCATCACTTTAAGTGCTCTTTTGAAGTAGTGATCAGGATGCAAGATTGGATATCTGTGTGTGTGTATGAGTGTGTGATTTAGGTTATGTCTTCTCATCTGGTCTTGGCATTATGGAGTCAAGCTTGTTTTCTTTTTTCTCTTCCTTTGCCTCGCAAGTTGCTCCCACCATCTGGCACCAGGCTTTGAAAACCAGGCCAAGTCTCTCCCACCAGAATGGCATGAAAATATACCCACACATACCCAGCCGTCCTGTCGCTCTCTCTCAAGTCAGCTACAGACTACAAGCAAAGATAACAGAGTTGGTGAGTTGAATAGTCTAATGGGTCAGTGGAGACACAAGGTGTAGAGAGAACCATTAAACTTGAAAATGCATTGAGGTCAATTTGTGTTCGGAGCCCTCTGTCTAGAAATCAAAGACACAATTATAGGATTATCCGATCGCTAAAAGTGTTTCTATCCAGGTCGAAACCCCCACGATAAGCGGTTGGATGTAGTGAGGATGGATAAACGAGGCGAACTGGTAAAAGAGACACAAGAGAAGAGAGAAGAGAGAGACCTGGTTCAGCAGGCCAGTTACTTCTCTGTGTACTTAACTTTCAGCTCCCAGCAGTGTGGAAGAACTGCATTGACCCTCCTTTGTGGACGTCTGGGGTCATTTGCATAACCTATTATGCTCTCTCACTGTCAGTCACCTCAGCCTCCTCCTTAGCCTCTGCTTACTCAGTGTAACCGAGGCCATGTTGGATCGTTCCACCATTGTGTTGTGTCGATTCCCCTGTAGCTTTACTTGCCTTACTTATAAGTTGGGTCAGATGACGTGGCACACAAGGTCCTCGCTAGAACCTCACTGGAACAATGACCTTTAAAAGGCTCTCTTTGTTGCTTCTCAATTGGATGGGAAATGCCAACATACCTTTGATACAACACAGTGTCATGAGACACTGCTTGGTTTTATAAGTGACTGATGATGGAGCTATATTTCTTTCAATTTTTATTTGTCCACAGAAAGCTTTAAATACACTGAAATTGCTTTGCTCCAGCCGATCCAAACACTTAGCAACATTGTTGTTCCCCAGAAGCTCTATCTATCTATCTATCTATCTATCTATCTATCTATCTATCTATCTATCTATCTATCTATCTATCTATCTATCCATCCATCCATCCATCCATCCATCCATCCATCCATCCATCCATCCATCCATCCATCTACCCCTACTTTATACTGATTTATTTGTATGGCTGAACAAAAAAGTTGCAAGTACTTAGGTCAAGAGTCAAGACAAATGTGTGGGAAAGAGGTGAAGGGATGTGTGCAATTTTGGTTGGATAAAAGTACCAATGGAAATGTGTGATGAGAGCATCAGTCAGTTTGAAAGGAATGGTGTACAAGACAGTGTTGAGACCAGCAATGTTTATGGTCTAGAAACACTGGCTTTTTGAAAAAGGTAGGAAGTATAGCTGAATGTAATAGAGGTTCATTTTGAGAGGGACAAGAATGGATAGGATTAGCAATGAGTCCAGAGGGACAGCACAGGAGAACCTGAAAGGAAAGGACAGGAAGAATGTGACTTGGCTGAGCCATGTTGCCTTTCTGACAAAAAGGAATGAAAAGCAGCAATTTATCACTGATTTTGTGAGCCATCTACCTAATAAGTTAAAAATAAAACCATATATTACCATGAAAAGAGCAGATGGGGAGGGGTGTGCCTTACAAGAGGCCAAATATTGTCAGCTGCAGTAAAAGTATTACTACCATGATAACTGATACTTCCGTCGAACATCCCAGCAACACAACACAATTGAATCTCCTCAGCTTTTTGATAGCATGTAGGAAAAAGGCAGTGACCTCAGTGTGACTGGACCACAACTCTTAGGATTTAGTAAAAATAAGTCTATAAAATCTGTTAAAGCCATCGGCATATTCGGCAGTCAAGTTGCCAAGCAGCAACCGGCATATCTGTTAAAATAAACTGTTTTCTCAACAGCCACGGCGCATCCAGTTCAATGAAAACCTCAATCCAGAATGTTTTTGTAACAGGCAACAGTGCTTGTAGATTCAGGACAAAACAAGCACTGGAATGTCGAACTCTATCAAGAATGTCAGAAAAAGGGGGAGCCAAATCACCCTTTTTTTTTTTTTTTTTAATAACTAATATTAAAAAAATAGGTGAATTATGCTTTGTCTGAAGCCAACGTGGTGGTTTGTTTGTTTGGATTGTTATGCTGGATCAGACCTGGGCATTTTACGGCCCGCAGGCCACGTCCAGCTCGTTTTGCTTTTTTATCTGGCCTGCCAAACTATTTTCTTTGAATATTTTAATTAGTATTTCCTATCAATGTTGAATATACAAACTCCTTATTTTTTTCCTTTTGTTTCTATTTTCTATGGATGATTAGTTACAAAATAACATCAGTACATTTATATGATCATATCTTATTTTAAAGGTGAAATAAAATGTAAAAAAATTCAAATAGATAGATAGATTGCGATTAAAAAATATGTAAATTGTAATTTTCATTTTGTTTAATTGACATGATACCGAGTTGGCTCACGCATAAAAAAATAAATGAGAAATGTGGCCTGTCAGTCAAAATAATTAACCACCCCTGTGCTAGAGATAAATTTTGCATTGCAAGTTGAAAAGTTGCATTTATATATGTAAACATATATATATAAATGAAAGTTTCATCATTTCCAGAAATCATACATTAAAAAATAAAACAAAAAGAGGGAAATAAAACGTGCCGGAAAAACCAACAAGCTATTTTCGGCACCTCTGAATGCCTCATTTAAAGTGGAGTTAGCGACGGCTAATGGGATCAGAATTGGCTGCTGCATCAAGTTTACTTACACAGAACTTGAAATTTTGCATATCTGAAAGGCCAAAATTGCAGAGGCTGTCATTAGTTTTGTTTTTCTCCTTAGAGCTGAAAGTTTCGATAGAGAACAACCAAATATTGTTAAAGTGAGAACATTCAACATCATCAATAAGGAATCTGACTGTATGATAAAGAGTCGAAGAACACAAAACACAACATCTCATTTCGAGTTTAACAAGGTCCTGTGGCTGTAAAAGTTAAACATTTAATTAATATTGATTGAACAGGTAATAAGAAAAAATAAAATTACAATGGAATGGAAACGTGTACCCCAGTATATTCTGGAGAACCAGTGCCTGATGCAGTTTAAGTTGATGCAATTGCTACTAGGTTGTGTTTTTCCTTCAGCTTTTTTGTAATAATGTAATGATATTTAGTGTCAAATATTGCCCTTATTAAAAAGAACGGGTGCTTTTGGCACCTTTTGCAGGCTGTGTGAACAGGAGCTATCATACATTTGACTAACATTGTTTGGGTTCGCCAAAACAGTAGCGGAGTAAATGACACCGAGGTTATGTCAATGATCTATTGTACAAACACATGTATTTAAGTAAAGACAGAACTGACTGAATTCATGTTAAAAATCGCTGTAAGGTAGCACGTTTAATTCAAAGCTGTATCGGATAGTTTTTGGCTTACTCGCTTCCATTTTTAATTCATTAATTTATGAGTTTTTTATCTTATCAGATAAGCAGTAAAATCTTCGCGTGGACAAATGGTCAGTGGGAATACTGCTCAAATAAAGCTCAATAGCAGAACCTGAGGCAGTATATCATACAATTAGAATGGATATTTCCTGAATGATGCTCCACAAATGATTATTCACTTGAATGCAAGTGAATAATCTTAAAATAACCTGGAATGAAATAACCTGGAATAAAGTGCCAAGTTTGCAAAGTGTTTAAATCTGACCCTCTTGTTTCAGAGAGAAAATGATCATCTTTGTGACACATTTGTTTCAATATACTTTTAGTGCTGTCTAGATTGTAAATTGCATTCCATTTCCCTTTAAACGAAAAACCATTTTGCACTCCTTTGGATTCCCCCTCAATTGGCAATGGCATAAACAAATGCAATTTTTCAGTGAAATCATAAAATGGACTATATATTTTTTCCTTTTTATTGAATTGTTTTGTGAGTAAAATTGTAATTTAACCTGCTGCATATGAAAAAAATCAACTTCAGATAAGTAACTGCATCTTGAAAATGATTAAATGAGACAACCCAGAAATAGGGACTATGGAACGTTCCAAAGAAAATGTGAGTGGAAACAGTTGTAATAAATGACCCTCCATAGATTTAATGACAAATAAGCTGTTGCTACAGGATTTTGTGTTTACCATTTTAGTAGAGAGAGTAGAGAAAAAAAGAAAATATATACACTGTGCGCACAATTATTAGGCAGGTGATTTTTTTGATCATATCATTTCAGCCATAATTTCCTACTCAAAGCTGTAGAAACTTGAATGCTTATTGGATTTAAGGCATATCCGGTGATGAGGGTGTTGCCTAAGGAGATCAACACCTGATATCAAGGTGTGCAAAATTATTTGGCAGATTCTTCTCCTCAGGAAATTGGGCCAAATAAGAGATTTAACTGACTCTGAAAAGTCAATAATTGTAGAAAGTCTGTCAAGGGATGCAGCATTTTTGAAATACCCAAGATATTGGTGTGTGATCACAAAACCATCAAACATTTTGTCGCAAATAGTCAACAGGCTCTCTAGAAACGTGTTGAGAAGAAGAAACACAAATTAACCGTCAAAGATTTGAGAAGAATTAAACATGAAGCCTCCAGGAAGCCATTATCCTCCAGCGCTGCCATATTTCACAACTGCAACCTACCTGGATTGTCAAGAAGTACGAGGTGTTCGGTTCTCAGAGACATGGCCGAGGTAAGAAAGGCTGAAACCCGACCACCTCTGAACAAGACACATAAGCTGAAACGTCAAAAATGGGCCAAGAAATATCTGAAGACAGATTTTTCAAAGGTTCTGTGGACTGACGAGATGAGAGTGACTCTTGACGGAGCAGATGGATGGGCCCGTGGTTGGATCAGAGCTCCGCTTCCACTGAGATGCCAGCAAGGTGGAGGTAGGATACTGGTATGGGCAGGTATTATTAAAGATGAGCTAGTTGGACCTTTTGGAAATTGCCTCAAAATCAACTCTTGGACCTACTGCCAATTTTATAAGACACTTTCTTCAAGCAGTAGTACAGGAAAAAAGTCTGCATCTTTCAAGAAGATTTTGATTTTTATTCAAGACAAGGCTCCATCACAGGCATCAAAATATTCCACTGCATGTCCAGGAAAGGCCTTAAAGATGAAAAACTAATGACATGGCCCCCGTCTTCACCTGAGTTAAACCCTATCGAGAACTTTTGGGCCCTTCTTAAACAGGAAATTTACATTAAAGGTAAACACTGCATCTCTCTGAATAGCATCTGCGAGGTTGTGGTTGCAGCTGCTCAAAAAGTTGAGTCTGATCAGATTTTTTTTTGTTTTTCAATTTTTTTTTTTATTTCAGAAATGTTGATTTACATTTTGAGTGTGTTTATTATTCTCACTTTAACAGGTGCAAATTAACAAGTGAGATGGGAAAATCTTTGTTTTTCATTTAGTTGCATTGTAATTCTGCAAACTAATAGTTACCTAGTAATGGTGTACATACAGATATTCTCCTAAGAAAGCCAAAACTTCACATTTACTACTTCAATTTTCAGGTTTGAGGATTTAACATTTTGGATTGACCTAGAGCACTATAGTTGCGCTAAAACAAAATTCATTCTCAAAGATACAACTGTATATGTCATATATTAAGATTGAGCAACATCCTGCTGTTTCATCGTATTTTTTTTTGCCCCCATTTTTTGTGAAAGAGCTTGCTTTAAATGAAACATAGCTTCAAAAACATAGCTGTCTATCCTATTTGATGGGTATATATGAACTAGAAGGACATAATGACCAACTGACATATTCTACTGTGAGTTATGTCTCACAGTTAAGAAAAGGAAAAGAAATCAATGAGGAAATAAGCGCAAAGTGAGATACATATTGTGAACGGAAAGGTTAGGATGTCTTATTATTCTCCATGTGCATAAGACCGCATCTTCATAATACAGCAGAATTGGTAAAATTACCCCACGCAAACATTTCTACATAAAACATTTTCGCCTTTCCAATGTCTCCATGATAAGATTAGTCTGAAGTGTAGAATGATATTTCTAATAAAAAATATAAATTTCCTCTTCACATGACGCATATGCCTGACCTGCCCTTGCAGCAACCTAATAATAAATCCAGCGATGCATCATACATTGAACAGGAGTTTACCAATTTAGATAAACTCCCCCAAAAATGTGATTGACTGATAACTAGTGATGGTAAATGTGTGTACAACCTTGTTTTCAACCTCAAACATTTCAACCTTCTCCTCAGACATTATTCTATTAAACATTTGCCAAGGACTCGCCTCAGATATTATGTGATACTCATCAAATCTGGAGAAGATGGCTAGAATCATGATATATTTGTCTTTGTTAAAAATGTCTATAGGACCTATTATTAATTATTCTATCAAAAATCAATTTCTACCTCCACAAACAAAAAACAGAAGGTAACCAAACATTTGCACATTGAAAAAATATTGAACTTGTCTGGACAGATTAACAGAAGACAAAAATTGAAATAATTTGTCCAAATTTGTATTTGCTTCATGTTTATTTTGTGAAAATCAATTTGGCTATGATTCTTTTTTAATCATACCATTGCTTTCTGTTTCAGCTAGATGTTACATGCACTTACATAAGTTATTTATCAAATAGAAAGGTTCCCCATTTTATGTGTAGCTTTAGCTTCCTAACCGTCCCTATTATTAAAGGCAATCAATGATGTCATGTCAGTGTGCTGGAAAATAAGGGAAATGCCCCGACACAATTTTTTGTATAAATACATCCATTCATCCACTACCTACCGCTTATCCTACTTAGGGTTGAAACCATTCACTCTCTCATTCATACATTCCTATTTATCCACCACATGGTTTTGGACTGTTGACGTAAACAAGAGAACACGTAAGAAACCCACACAGACACGGGAAGGACATGCAGGGTTCTTCGTGCTGAGAAGTAGAAGCGCTAACCACTGTGCCACCTTGAATAAATATATGCAACAGGAAATGATTAGCCATTAAATCTGGAAGAGGACATTGTTCCAACTGCCTCTCGCTGTGGAGTAGAACAAACATCCATTGGTAACCATTCAAAACTACTTCTTTCCTGTTGACTATATTATTTATATTTCAAAGGCATGTAGCAGAAAAGACTCCATGGAAATCAGGTGCAATACAGACATTATGTAACATATATTTGCAAGATATCAACATTATACCCACATAATATGATCATAATATACTGAAAGGTTGAACAGACATGTATGCAAGCTTAAAGAAATAATGTTTATATGATCATTCAGATTTCCAGTCTTCCAAGTCCAACTGCAACATATTGTTTGAGATGGTTCCCCTGCCATGATGGTAAACATCTCCTCCTTTATAATATATCTGGTCATGCAGACATGAAAATGTAGAGTAAATATCTGCAGATCCCAAAATATCAACCAGCTCCTGATGCACCACAAACATGAGAGTCAGGCAATTTATCAACTGAACTCGAGCAAGGACAACAAAAACAGAAGCATGTTTGATAACCTTCAATCATTATGCATTTGGAAATGGATATTATAGATAGTTCTATCATCAGTTTAAAGCAAAACTCATATTTTTCAATATGCCACACACAATCAGGACAGGGACTGTGGATTCAAACTTCAATTTCCCAGAGCAAAGGAGTCGGGCGACGGAGCCTTGTATTGCATTAAGGGACATTTTTTATCTGCTTTGGAGCTTTTCACGAAGCTTATTTTCCCAAGCTGGCACTGTAAACTTCTCTTTAATATCAGATGTAATGATAGCTGTAAGAAAGCGGGTCGTTCAGACACAGGTTATTGGGTAAATGGATAGGACAGATGATTCAAATTTGTGTTTAAAAAAGATAGTATCATTATGTACATACACACGGAGGTAACATCTGTTAACAACTCAAGAGAGCGACCTGAATTATAGATGAGGCTGACACAGAAAAAAAGCAGACATAGCTGGATAGAACGCGCTATTAATGGATTTATAATGCATCTTAAATCAAACTAAAACAGAGATATTGTATTTTTCTGACAGTCTGAAATGTCTCCGGTTCATGTTTTATTTTTTTCATCTCATTACATGAAGTCAGACACTTTCCAACAACTTCCTTTACAAAGACTACTTGACACCGTGAATGGATTGGCTGCATTTTCCTTGTAAAATCATTATGAATGATGCCTCACTGACCGTCAGCCAAAAGGTCAAGAAAATCACTCTGTCGTAAGAGCTCTTACGGTTTTTCATAAACAGGGGCTCCACTGTCCTTCGAGAGCTCATGGGCCTGATAAACCAACAATCCCTCAACTATTTGTTCCCGGAATTGAGCTTTGGCTGCATGCAGCTGAATCTCACAGATTAAGTGGTTATTTATGCATCCAGGCATGTTGAAAGTCAAAATATTTTCTTTTATGTGAAAATACATAGGTCTGCCAGTTCAAATAAAGTGATACTTGTGTGTTTCATGTATTATCAGGGTCCTCTTGTGGACCCTGATGATAATTTTTTTAATTTTTTTTTTTATCTTCACAAGATGATGAGAACTCTCCTTTCGTCCCCAAAAAGAAACCAAAATTTTACACACCTCATATGAGGCTTCAGAAAGCAACAGTGTGTATTAATATTTAACTCCTGTCTGGGTAAATTGCAGATGGTCTTTCCTATTTATTTTTAATCGTTCACTTCTGTTTTCAAGGGGCCTCAGGAAAAAAAAAAGAAGGGTTAATGGTAACCTAAATCTTTGTGCAGAGTGGCTGTAAGTTATTTTCCTCGCTAAATTCCAGGGTCTTCAAGCAGGGGGTGACCAATCAATCAGTCAGTGATGTTAGTTCAACATTCCTGAGATTCACATGCAGCTAATTGAGATCATGACTCAAGGGTCCAATGTTGCCCAGTGAGCAAACCTGAGCTAACGCTTAGCCCTGAGTTAGCCTAGTATTTGTTGACAGATTGTAGATCTGGGAAATATTGGACCATCTGAACATCAGCCTGGGAATTTGACTCCCTAAACATGCACCCAGATTCTTTATACAGACTGTAAAAGTAAGGCAAACAGAAGTAATCCTGAGCAAATGTAAATAAATCTCCAGCGGTGATATAAATGTTCATATCAAACAGAAATGGTACACTAATCATCATAAAACATTTAAGGAATTTGCTTCTTCTTCGTCCCCTTCCCTTCAGGGGTCGCCACAGCGAATCAACTTTCTCCATCTAACCCTATCCTCTGTATCCTCCTCTCTCACACCAACTACCTTCATATACTTTCTAACTACATCCATAAATCTTCTCTTTGGTCTTCCTCGAGACCTCCTGCCTGGCAGCTCCAATTCCAGCATCCGTCTAACAATATATTCACTATCCCTCCTCTGTACATGACCGAACCATCTCAGTCTGGCTTCTCTGACCTTCTCTCCAAAACATCTAGCATGTGCTGTTCCTCTGATAGACTCATTCCTGATCCTATCCGTCCTGGTCACTCCCAAAGAAAACCTCAACATCTTCACCTCTGCAACCTCTAGTTCTGCCTGCTGTCTTTTTGTCATTGTAACTTTTTCTAGGCCATACAGCATCGCTGGTCTCACCACTGTCTTGTACACATTACCTTACAGTCTGGCCGACAGTCTTCTATCACATAATACCCCTGACACTTTTCTCCACCCATTCCAACCTGCTTGGACCTGTCTCTTCATCTCTTTTCCACACTCTCCGTTGCTATGGACTATAGACCCCAAGTACCTGAAATCCTCCAGCTTCTTGATCTCCACCTCCTTGTAGCCTCACCGTTCCACCCGAGTTCCTCTCATTCACACACATATTTTCTGTCTTGCTGCGACTAACTTTCATTCCTCTTTATGATATGGTTATGGTTGA
Source organism: Fistularia commersonii (assembly GCF_037954325.1). NCBI lineage: Eukaryota > Metazoa > Chordata > Actinopteri > Syngnathiformes > Fistulariidae > Fistularia > Fistularia commersonii. Next base: position 6,283,896 of record NC_141318.1, read on the forward strand.
CTTGCACGTTTGGTTTTGGCAAACGTTTTACTCTGGATGCCCTTCCTGACGCAACCCTCTGTATTTATCCGGGCTTGGGACCGGCTCAGGGAGACACTGCTCCGTGCCCCCCCAAAAGGCAGGCTTGGGGAGACACGGGCCAGTGCCGCCCTAAGGCTGCATTATAAAACATTAAAACATTCAAGGAATACACACTGATATTCCTGTAAACCTCCAGAAACATTGACAAAACTGGGTGAGTAATTGGGATTTACAGGAATAAAAACAATAATAAAAAAACTCCTCGGTACACAGCACACTGCGAAGAAAGCATGAAATTGTTTAATTATTTGTGGTATTTTTGGACCAAGCTTCAAAATTATTTATTGGGTTTATATTCTCAACCATGTCTGTTTGAGCTAAATCAAAACCTCCCCAATAAAACTGTTTTCACTGTTTTCATTTAAAACCATCAACTCCTGCAGAGGGTGAATAAGCGCTATCTGCTGGGTAACTTTGTCAACATCATAATCATCTTTGATTGGTGAATTGTCGCAGTAGAGAGCACAACAGATGCTGCCTCATTACTCATACTGTCTGGTCTGAATTCGCACATGTGTGCGCCGACAACACGCACACGCAAGCGCATGTGCACGTGCACAGGAAGACGGAGGAAAAAAGGCCATTTGTTTCCCGTATATGTGGTCTGGAAATGATATTGAAATTATATGTCTTTTAGTGAACTTCCTTCCACGAAAACATAGAGCATCATATTTGCTGCAATTGAGGATTAAATGAGCTTAGAATATACACACTTAATCCAATTTTCAATTCAGTCTCGTTATTTTCGTCTCCAAATCACAACTGAGGTTATCTCGGGGCACTTTTTGTACAGAGCTGGTCTAGACCACAATTTGCAGACATCCAATAATCCCCCCATGAGCAAGCACTTGGCAAAAAGTGGAGAGGCAAAACTCAGAGTAGGTGGCCAGGAAATGTATTAAATATGAAATATTGAGTATGAAAATATTAAAGATAAAAATATTTATTGCGGTGGGTGTTGGGACGCATCATGGCAGAAGAAGGAGGATAAAATCACAGATCCAAACAGCACAGATAGAAATATCTGTACGGTCACATAGAATAAATTACAAATATGTCAATGAAGCCATACTCCACTTGTGAACAGTTTATAACATAGAAACAAACATCAGGCCAGCACAACTTGGACACTGGTCCCTTCTACCAATAGGACACAGCAACAGCGCACCCAGAGGATAATGGATTAGTATAGATTTAAGAAGATTCCAGTGTTTGCTAAGCTCTTGGCCAAGTGTGTGTGTGTGTGTGTGTGTGTGTGTGTGTGTGTGTGTGTGTGTGTTTGTGTGTGTTTGTGTGTGTTTGTGTGTGTTTGCGTGTGGGTCCTATATCAAACACAAACCATCTTTTAGGCACATGAAAAAAAAAAAAAAAAACATCCACATTTGAGATACAACATTTAATCTATCACTTGAGAGAGGAGGAGGAGGAGAGGTCAAGGAAGCATATTTGTTTTTTTTTGAGAGTCCAATGAATGCTGCTTAAGTATTTCCATCTGAAAAAAACAAAAAAACAAACAAACAAAAAAAAAAATTTAGAGATTCACTTCTGGTCTTAAATACAGCCCCGTCTGAGCTCAAACAGTTTCCCTGGTAGAATTATCATCAACTATCAACTATATTGTTTGATTTATTTATGTATATATTTTTTTCATTAATTAATATGTTTTCATCGGTAGCCAAATATGTTTTGGAATATTACAGATGTTATTTCATTATGCCAAACTCATTCAGAAACGCCTAAGGCTATAAGCACTTGGAGATCCAGGGGCAGATAGTGGGATTGCATAGCACCATGCCCTTGCTAAATGCAGGCTAGTTGGAATTGTAATAATAAATCAATAATGTATGTTGCAAAGATGACTGGAATAGCGTATTAAATTCTACTTAGTGGTGCTTTCTTCCTCCATGTGCAACTGGTTCTTTGTTGTTAGCCTGATTTTCCCTGTTGCTTCTGGATTTTAACCCTCCGTGTTCTTTGGCATGACTGAATCCTACACCCACATCTCTATCGTCACTTGCCTTCCATATTTTTTCTCATGCAACGTTTAAAGCCTCAAACCAGCTTCCCTCTCTATATTCTGGGCTTTCGGTTCCCTCCAAAACACACCCACTGTCCAACGCAAAACACTGTTCATCCCTCTCAATAGCATATATCAGGCCATCTGGGATGGAGAATTCCAGTCTTTAACTAAACCCCGGTCAAACTGGTTTCCGGGCTCAAGTGTGCAGGGCCATGCTTGGTAGGGAGGGCGGGTGGTACTGGAACAAGGGTAAGCTCCACTCAAAGCCGTCGTAAACACCACTAATGCATCGCTAAACTTGGGGAATCTCATGTGCCTCTGTTTGTGTGGGGGTCTATTTCACACACACAGCTGACTAATCCCTCATAAACCTACATTTTATCGCTTACCACACCATTAGCTCAGCAGTGGCATTCTGCCTGGAGATGTCAAAACAGAGGGACTGCACGTCTTTTATTTCTTCGTTCCTTTGCGGAGAAATCCATATTTCCCAGGGTCTTGCGGGAGATGAAAGGAATTGTGTCCTTCTCAGCTGGGAAACAATGTAATATTAACTGCATCCAGCAATTATTTTTGGTTCATTCAACCCAAAGTGTAAAGCAAGATGTAAAATTAGACACTTTGAACTGCCGCTTTGGGATGCTTTTTTTCTCCTTCGGCATTTAAAAGCTGACTTTGTCAGCTCTTTCAAAGGCAAGCAGTAATCTTAACTATGCTTGATTTGTTCTTGATTTGTTTACCTCACTTTTCTTTTATTTTATCTGTCGTTAAACAAATATTGATGTAACACTTTTCTAAATGCTGGATTCATAAAATCGATTTAATAAAGGGATACTTTACTTTGTTGATAACACAAACCTTTCACTACTTCAGAGATTCGCACACACACTTGGTTCACGCACCCATACACGCGCAAGATAGGGCTTTGCGAAGCTGTCTGCAAAGTGCCACAGTGACAGAGAGCAAGGAACGGGGTAACACTGTAACAGTCTCTGATCAACCCAAGCTCCATTAGGGTTTGTGCATGCGCACATGCACGCGTGTGTGCGTGCGTGCATGTGCACATGTGGCAACGTATCTGTGACTTCAGCTGTCTTTATATGTCTTTGCATTTGTTTGTTTGTTTGTAAGTTGGTGCTGATGTCACTGAATGTTTATCTGTTAGTCACAGATTTGTGTATGCGTGCACGTACGTGTAAATGAGTTCTCTATAAAATACTTCAGTTGTTCGCCATAGACCCTGTCTCGCTCAGAGTGTACTCAAGATGTCATTGTTTGATCCAAAGTTGCTGAATTTTTTTTTTTTTTTACCATTTTTTCACCTAAATTTGTATGAGGAAATTGCTTCTTCAAGAGCCAAAAGCTTTTTATTTAGTTGATATTTATTTTAAGATAACAATCATCTGAAAATCACAGCATACCTAAGTCGCCGTTCATTTGTTACTGAGTCCACTTAAACAAAGTGTGACTCCCAGGAGGAAGTGATAGAAAAATGCATTTTTCAAACCACTGTGTTCTTCAGCAGTCTTGTTGTGCACAAAATTGCAACTTTTTTTTTTGTCATTCTTTGTTCATCGTTGAAAATTCCCACCAATCTTGCAGCACTTACGATATTAGTCAAATTTTGCTTCCAAGTACATCACTGTGGTTCATCTCTCTATCCTGCTAAGGTAGCTGTTACAGCTATTATTTTGTAAACAGACATGACTACCAGACCTTTTTTTTGTTGTAACTTACCATTCTTTCTGAAAAACATCAATTTAGTCTTTGAACAAAGCCTGTAAATATTCAAAGACTAATACTCTTCCTCAGTGAGGTACCATAAACATCCAAATCATGTTGACCTGAGAGTCGGTCTGCCGAGTACAGTAAAGAAAAAAAAAAAAAAAAAAACTTGAGCGAGGTGAGGCAAAGTTAAAGAAAAATCACAAAAACATGCTGCAGGAAACAAAAGGAAGAAACATTAATAAAGACTTTGTATTTTCACGGTGTCAGTATTTGATGTCAGCTTGACACTGGGTAGTTGTGTTCGGGATTTCTGCTTAAGCTGTTCAAGTCAGCTGTCACCGTGAACTCAAACAGCATCTTTTATATTTATCACTTTGTTTTTCTTGCATTGATTTTTAATTCTAATTTATTTGACTAGATGCCTTAATTAGGAGTGAACTCTTGACCTCAAATTTATAAATACGTGTGATGTCACAATTTGATTTACCATTTAGCCCCATGTGGTTAATATTCATTATCTAAGTAAGAACTGCCTAAAATAGAACTATGAAAGAGACAACCACAAATATCTTGAGCCCAGACAAATTTCCTTGGTCACTGTGTATTAACCATACATGTTTTTGGAAAAGAAATCAATAAATAAATAAATAGAATCGAATCCAATACAATTAGCCATGGAACTGGCTGTTGTCACAGACGTTTACAACTAAAATTACTGGGATAAAAGGTATGAAATAAAATAATGCTAAGTGTGAATGGTATTATGAGTCAAGGATTTTACGAAGGTCAGAGTCAGTTGAATCAGATATATTAGATATTTGATTAAAGTCTGTGCAGTTGCCAATGTGGTTAACTTTAATGAGTCTAAATTCTAATTCCTAGTGGTTAAACAAACTGAAAAAAAATAATATGATCTTGATATTCTGCTTGAAAATGACTGAAGGTCTCTCCTATTTCAAAATGAAATATCTCTTTTTAGCCTTCTGCCTGAAAAAGGAGGTTTCAGATCAAGGTAAGAAATCTTTTGGGGCTTATGGAGAAAAGAAAGACTGGTGCTGACTCTTTTGTTGTCTTGGAAAAAAAATGAATATGTTCCATTGAAAAAGTGCCCTAAAACCTCTATCATAAGGACTCTCCTCATTTTGGAAGGCTGAGTGTCACTCCTTGCACCCAACACAGGTGAGAGTTTTCCTTCAAGCAAATTCTTTAATGTAACAGCTGCACACACATTGTGCTTTGAATACTGTGCAGTTGCCAACTATGGGCCTCTCTTGAATCTTCTTAACCAAATATTTTTTGGAAGTACAAACAGGGCTGGAAGCAATCCAAAAATGCATGAAACCTTAGTTTTCTTTGAACCTACCATTTGATTTTGATTTTTTTCTGACAGCCGCTTTACTTAAACCGAGTTGATAACTTGCTGAATTAACATCACAAAAAAAACAAAAAAAAAACAGACAAACCCACAGGTCACTATGTAAGCAGATGCCAGCGTGGAGCCACAGGCTGTCTTGGGGCGATGGAGCTTTAAGAATGTGCGTCGGGCACACTGAGGAACTGCTGCACAGAGCTCTCTGACTGCGACAATCCCCGCATTGCCACTCACGATTTGGCCACACCACTGGCAGAATGTCAGATCACCAGAGCAGAAGGCAACTTTATTTATTACTTATGGCTGCACGATTGTCCTTGCAACAATCTGAGTAATATCTGAGCAGAAGCTCAGATATTACTTCATTACTATAAATGCTAAAAGAAAGCCAATCTTCATTGACATTGTCAAGGACATCCTGTCATGGCCTAAATGGATGTTTTGGCAGTAATGCTGTAATGTAGCAAGTTATTTTTATCATAATTTTATCCACCACCATTCACTTATGCCAAAAGCCAGGCGTGGTCTAACTCCGGTACAGATGTCGGTCTCCAATACACTTACCTAAGCGACCCTATCATCACCTGCATCACTGTCAGTCTTAAGCGCTCGTCTCAGTCCTAGAGAGGGAGCACTTCAGTGCATACCGTCTCCCTCTGATTATATCATACAACCGCCAGGTTGCCAAAGCCGTCACACTCTGTATCAACCAACTATTTGGCATTCTAGTTGGTTGTCCAAACACTTGGAGCTTCCTTTTTTTTTTTTTTTTTGGATAGGTGCCCTCAACTGTCTGACTGGCTCTAACAGCTAATATGGCTAAAGGATAAATAACGAGTTAAACTGCGAAAGTGGACTGGAAGGTTCGTAAATCCAGAATTCTTCTTCAAGAGTCAAAGTGCAGAGGCTCCCCTGGTGCCACTTCAAATTATTTTCTGCTGTTTAAACTGATCATGTTACATTGCATATTCAACAGATTTATCACAGCAAAATACTAGCAGAATGCGTCTAAGGGGGCCTGTGGAATTTTTGGTTTAAACAAAGGAAGCAAAAAGGATATTGCAGCATATCTCCTAAACAGCTGAAGTCATATGAAAGTGTCAGCACATATTGACTTCATTCCGACCACCATAAATGACCTCAGTAACATTGCAATGACTTTGGGCTTGTCTTTTTTATTTTGTGGTGGAGGCCTGGATTGATGAGACCTTTAGGTTGCCCTTAGAATCAGTTGAGCGAATTCCTTATTGTTAATAATCTGAGAATGGTGTAGGCTGACCAATTGCGGTGTAAAACCCACAGCCACGGTTTTCTGTTTCGTGACCACAAGGGCCGAGTGGTCCATCCCTTCCAACAAAATCTATACATCACTTGCTTCACCAGAAACCAGCAGATTGATTGCAATTGGCAAATGAAAAAGATCACAGTTATTAGGACGTACGAACACTCCGTGTGGGTTGCTGTGATTCAGTGCAATAAGAGACAAAGTTGATTTAAAGCCAAATGTGCAACCCGAAATATCAACATGGCTCAAACATGTAACAGCTGATTTTATTACTGGATTTGGGTTTTTGAATCCGCTGCAGTTTAGGACTAAGGCGGTGTAACTGTGAGCTGACTCTACAGAGGATTAATATTCCTGAATCCCAGAAGCTTAAGGAATAACTTATTGTCAGAGCAGAAATAAAGCTGGCGAATCTGGCTGTGTATTTTTTACCCCTTGGGGGAATACCAGACCACAAGTCTGCTATTGGACAGATAATGTTATCCTTTGAAATCCCCCATATTTGTTTGTATAGGCATTAGTGCAGTACTCAGCACTTTCAATACCTTGGTGAAGTGAAAGACCTGTTAACCTTTTTTTTTTAGTTGTATGAGCATGGAGAGAACATATATTTTATTTTCATAAAAATTCTGTCACACACAATCCAGTAATTAGGGTTTAAATGATACCCTTTGCAGCCATTCACTGTAGTTAAGCCGATGAAACAAATAAAGAAAATAATTTGAGAAATAAACTCATTAAAATAATTGGTTTAATGTATTTCTCCACAATGACGCTAGGTTGATCATTTCTAACAAAGAGAAATAAATACAGTCTCCCAAACACATCTTTCAAGTCTTTTAGATGCGAAGACATAGCAAAAAGAATAAAATTATATATCCAGAAGTCATATATATAGTGGGAGAATGCACGAGGTAATTGAGAACCACTCTTACTCTGTGATGTTATCAGTAATCAGCGATAGACTAAGATTACAAGGGCGAAAAAAAAGAAGTGGGGGTGAGGTAATTTCTGCTTAATGATGTTGCCAGTCAGTGTAGGATGTGCCTGGAATGAGATAAATTGCCTCATCAGTTGTGCTCACAGGAGTGTACAGAAGCTGTGGGACAGGGTAAAGTAGGAGCGCAATTGATATTCTGTATATTGTTGGCTTCTGGCTAGAGAGCAAAGACACAACTAAGCAAGGAGAGACAGAGCCTTACCAAGGCCTTTACGATCAAGCAACTGTTCAGCTTGTCTACATATGGAATGAGCAGGTGGTGGGGTGGTTGCTTCCAATTTTAAAGATTTAATTATACAATATGCTCCGAGTTCTTGAGGTTTCACGCTCTTAAGACTCTCGTAACAAGCCTATTGATATTGAGGATTCATGACTGAGGTACTCCAGGCATCCCTGCGACGTGGATGTTGTCGAGAGTAACTTCCATGCGATCACGTGAAGTCAGTCAACGTACGATGGGAGTCATGCAGAACCAACAGCCTGAATGCATATTTTTGAAGGTTAGTTTTCCTTCAACTACATGTGTATTTCTAACACTCCCTGCATACAAGTCCTTCATTAGTTATGTGCGGAGGATACTCGGAACGCTCTCAGTCTTGAAGTGTGTCCATGAGCCCGTTGATGAAACGCTCATCAGGTTTTCTACATTTGCACAGTGCTCACGGAGCCGGTGTTGCCGATGTGCTGCTCCACACCGATGCCCGGAGCATGTTCCGTTTTAAGCTGATCACAGAAGGTGACATTATGAGGACTGTTCTTTCATCCAAAAGTGGCTCAGTAGCAAAGCTTTTACTTAAAATGAAATTCATTTCATACAAAAATTCTGACAGGTTGGAAAAAAAATAGATTAGAAACATTTAAATCAAATAAACCGAGAGAGACTGCAATATGTTTCTGCTTCAATTTGCTTTCAGATACGGCAATTTTTATTTCAAAATCATGTTACTTCTTTATTGTTGTTCCAGTCAATTTAATGTGATTCTCTCCCAAGTTATCTTAAGATTGCGCTGTCCAGGGGATGTTCATTAAACAGGGAGATGCTTTGAGGGGAACGGCTACCCTGTGAGAATTGCCGTACACAGAATGGTCATAGTATAGTCGTAATCAAAGCTAGAAATCAAACATTATGGATATTATGTTTAGCTTTTAAGTTTGGGGTTAGAGGTTTCCGAATAACCTACTGCATGTTTATGGACCATTGGAGGGGCTTTGAAACCCTGAGCAATCACATGCAGACACAGGGAGAAGACAGAAGAAGACACAAGACAGAACATGTAAACTCCACACAGAAAAGCCCCTGCTGGGATCAAATCAGAAACGTTCTCGCAGGGGGCAGAGGCTCTAATCGCAGTGCCACTGTGCAGTCCATAGACAAAATAATAAAATGAAATAAAATATAGTAAAATTAAAAAAATGCCAATAGTCATAGTCCAGATTCTAATCCAGGTAAATCCCCCAGAGTTTTCCTTTGTTTCCACCTAACGGGCACAACCCTCTTCGACCTAGTTTCTGCCGATCAACTTTCACATTTGTATAACAAGCCATCGTAACCCAGACCCGCCCCAAACCCTGCCAGTTACCTTCGGAAACTCCCCACAGGCCAATAGAACTGAAGAAGCCTCTCGGATGAGGGGTGAAATGTCTTTAAGTGAAGAAAATCAAGTCCAGTTGCCACGACAGGAAAAGTTTGACAAGAATTTACCATGACCTGAAAGACTGAAAACCTCCATAGACAAGAGACATACTGTTTCACAAAGTTAGTGTGCCAGAAAAAGCCGTCTCGCTATCAGTCTTTATCAGACCTTAGGGGCACACAAAAGATTAGATCCCTGGGAGTGCAGTGTATGTCCAGGTACATATGACTTCACCAAGTCAGATAAAAAGCATTGTGCAACGCTATTGAGTATTTTATTTCGATGGGGAGCAATACCTCAAATTCCACCGGAACAGGAAGCCGGTGAAGGGAGACTTTCACTGGTGTGTTGTGCTGCATTCTGAAAAATGCAGGACTTGGACATTTTTTAGAATCCCAGAAAAAAAGGGCATGACAATAATCCTATGATGATATCACAAATGCATGGATTAGAATTATCACATCCTTTAATGACAAGGCAGATCTAATCTGAGTAATGTTACTGAGGTGGAAAAAGCAACTCTGGTGACCTCTCCGATATGAAGGTTGAAAGAATGCGGAGTCAACAGAGAAGACAGAGTGAAATTGTTGCATAAAGGATGCCGGATCAGTGGTCCAATTATCATAATTCCTATCTTGTCTGGGTTCAGGAGCAAAACAATGGCTGATTACCAGCTCTTAAAAGCAGCAAGTTTAAGTGAGTCCAGTTCATATATGTTCAATGGCATGTGCAGTTGCAGATCAACTGCATAGCAGCAAAAGACAATTTCAAAAGAATGCACAATCCAGCCCAGCGGTGCCATCCATCGTTAAAACAGCAGTCAACCTGCAACAGAAGCCTCACAGCATTGGGCTTATAGAAGGTGTTATGAAACAGAACACTGTGAAAGCTCTCATACAGGTATGGAATAAAACAGTGGATTACGTGACCTGTAATGTCCAAATAGTTCTCAAGTCCACCCAACAATATGTGTTCTTCTTTTTTTTTTTTTTCTTTTGCTACAGCGAATTATCCTCCTCCATCTAACCCTTGGTATCCTCTTGTCTCACACTGAATAGCTTCATTGCCCAAAATATACAATGATCTACAGTATCAAAAGCAGCAAGAATCTAATATAGAATCACACTGATTGCTGTGCAAAATGTAATTTGAGTGCTACTTGCTATCTCTCAGTAAACTGTGCTCTAAAGTTGGAGTTGGGCTCCTTATTCTTGTCAAATACAGGGGGGAATCTAACCATCTGTGCTGAGCACGGAATGCCTTTAGCCCCATCCTCGGATGTATCTAATGGAGATCACTGCCTCTTTCTCAGCAATGATTTAACTTTTTTTTCTGTCCATAATGTTCCTCTGACTACAGTAGGGTTAATTTTGATTTAATTTTGAATTTCAATATTTTTTTGGGGTGTTAGAAAATGATAGATCACTTTCTTGGCTCACTTTGCGGCAAATGAAAGAGCTGCTGTATTCCAGGATCATGGAATAGAGCAAATATGAGACAGACCACACATTCTACAGGCAATTTGCACAAAAATTCTGTATCTTTAGTATTCTTGTAGGGGGTGTATAAAGTGCTGGCTGAATACCAAGATGAACCAAAAGTCATAAAGACTGCCTTGTGGACAGTTTGACCCTTTACTCGAAGCTCCCCATAAACGTTGGTGAAAACTGAACACAAAGAAACATAGTTTTTTATTATCAGATAAAGCCCAAATTTTCCACAAATATCATTGAATATACATTTCCAAACGTATCCTTACTCCATCAATCTATATCTTATCCATCAAACTATATGAAACCATTGCTTCATTGACATCTGCCAAAGGAAGCAGGAGCACCTGTATAAAAGCAGGAGCAGGCAAGAATCTGAACATAAAATTACATATCAGAATGTTACCTCACAGAAAGTGATAGAATGAGAAGAAAAAGCAATCTTTTAATCTTTTTTTGTAAAAGAAAAAAGATTATTTTGTTTCAAAACTTTAACTTATAACTGTGGTGTAATAATTTTCAAGCAAACCAAAACAAATCACCAATAACTTAATAGAGAAAGGTAAACTGAAACTGGAAGTTCACTTTAAAGCAACACAGAATGTCCTCCGTTACACTGAATAAACTAACATCAAGTATATAGCACTTCACACTAAAATATCATTGTCGCTGTTTATATAATTATTGGTTCAACCCATCTTAAAACAGCTGTATAGATACAGCATATCACAAGTACATCACGAACATCAACACCTTGGAGGATCAAATTTTCCTAACCAAGAAACAGTCCCATCCTGCTCTGAATAATACCTCTGCTTTTTATTTCCATCAAATACTATTAAAAGTATTCTGCTTGTGTAAAGAAATGTAATACATATATGTAGGGTTTGCATTAGATCACATCGGATCTACTTTCCTGACGCAGGGTCCTAAAATGGCCCGAGAGTCGTCTTGTATTGAAACATCATAGGAGGGAAAGACCTTCGGCAAGGTGAGTGTCAACCGAACCACAGCACGAATTCATGTTCAGGTTCTTAAAATCTGAGGAGACAACAATTACTGTTCGAAGTTCCTTGAAGGAAGATAATATCTTATACTGCACTGAATTTAATTAAGTGGCACCAAAGTATATAGTGCGCCTGCAGGTTGGCGCAGTGACAATTTTATTTATTGTTCTTTCTTTATGTCTTTCATGACAACGGTTTTCAATTTAAGAATGAAGAGCATTCATTTTAGCGGGATGAAAAACATGACATTATCGAGACTTCTAGCCTTTTTGCTGCAACCTCTTTTAATTAAACCTGTTCATTTGAGCTTTGAGCTCATATTTGTAGAGGGAGGGATGCAAAAGAGACAACACAAGCAAGAAACTGCCACAAGAGAAAAAAAGAAAAAAATCCAAAAAGAAATTATATTTGAAACTTAAACCAGGAACAGCAGGGCTAGACAGTTGCTGTCTGCAAGTCAAACACCAAAAATATGATATTTGAATCAATCCCAAAACTACAATATATTAGATCTGTTTAAAGGTGTTAATATATAACATGCGAGATGATGGTTGAAATTAAAAGGGGTTGTGTTGTTCATTATGAATAAATAAATTCATGATTGGTGTAGTTGATTAAAAGAGAGAACGCAACCATAGAAGATTCAGGAGGTAGTGACATGAAGTTTAATCTCATAACCAGGGACAAAATCAAACTGAAAGTTTATGTTACTTGTATGGTGCCCCTTGACACCAAGATGAGTAAGAGGTAGACAAATAATGAACGTGCCTTCTTCTCCCCTCTGCATAGCCATGGTGATTTCCAACTCTAAATACTGTGTTTGTGTCTGCCTTTGTCCACACGTGACAAAGGTGTAGCCTAATATTTGTTGGTCTTTTCTCAGCCATTTTTGTATGCAAAATCAAGTACTTTAGTACTGCGCACAACTATACTGTCCCTCAGGGTGACTAACTTGTTCTTGGTTCGTTCAATTAACAAAACCTGATGACGACTCCATTGACTTCAGCAATTGCTGTCCTATCTCAAATCTACCCTTTGTTTCCAAAATCCTCAAAGAAAACAATGTCCTCCCAACTCCATTCAAACATGTCCCACAATAGCATGTTTGAACAGTTCTAGTCCAGTTTCCACCAACTCCATAGCACTGAAAGCGCACTCTTCGGAATCACCAATGATCTTTTTATGGCAGCTGATTCTTGACTATCCATCATCCTTCTTGACCTGAGTGAAGCCTGTGATACTATCTGTCAAATCTTGCCCTCATCGGGCAATTTTCCATCGGTATCACCCATACTCTGTCAGACTGGTTCGTGTCTTATGCAAGTCCTTTAAATCCATCCCTTCCCCTGTCACTACTGGTGTGCCCCAGGGCTATCTCCTGGGGCACCCCCTTCTTCATCATCTACCTCCTTCCCCGATGCAATATCTTCTACTCACTGATTGCATCCCCGAAATAAAAATCTGGTTCGCCCGAAACGTCCTTAAATTTAACAGTAACAATACTATGGTTATCCTCATTGGAACTAAATCCACCTTATCCAAAGCCAACAGATTTTCTCTCAGCATCGATAATTCCTCCGTTTCACCCTCCCGCCAGGTTAGAGCGAGGATGTCATCCATGACAGTATCCTTTTGATCCCACATCAGTAACATTACCCTGTCTGTCTACTTCCAGCTACAAAACATTAATGGCCCCTCCCTCACCCCCCAAACCAGCGCCATCCTTGTCCCACAGCCTTGTCACTTCCCAACTGCAACTCCCTTTTCTTCGGCCTCCCTCACAAATCCCTCCATAAACTTCAACTGGTCTCGAATTCAGCTGCTCGTATCATCACTCAAACCCCCTCCCTCCACCACCTCACTCCAACTGCTCTACTGGTTAAGTTTCGTATTCAATTCAAAATCCTGCTGTTAACATTCAAGGCCATCGACAACCTTGGCCCCCCCTTTCCTGTTCGACCTTCTCCGCATTCCCATTCCCTCCCGCTCACTCAGATCCTTTTCCTCCATATACCTGTCTCTCCCTGCCCCCCATCTCAACACCATGGGGAGCAAAGCATTCAGCCACCCTGTTTTTTCTTCAGATTTGCGTGTGTGTGTGTGTGATGGAGTGGTTAAAAAACAAACATTTTTTGTATCTTCATCATTTCATTTAAACCTGTAATTCGTATATATATATATATATATATATATATATATATGTATGTACAGTGTCCTTGGGTCTCAAGTAAGGCGCCTTAAATAAAATGTATTATTATTTTTTATCAAAACATTAAATACCAAACAATGAAAATCAGCAAACAGCTACAGCTATTTTTTTTTTCTTTACATATTCAGCTGGGGCTTTAACCTTCACTATTTTTTTATTTTCAGTCCTACAACATATCACTGGTATGAATATCTGAGCGTATAACATATTGTAAGAAAGATTACGGCTTCTGGTTATATACAGTTGAAAAAATGAAACCATTTAGATTTTTACAAGTACGTAAACTGGGACTGTAAGAAGTGGCTGCAGCTGCTGCGCTAATCTTATGTGAAGCACTGTGCTGTTAAGGAAATAATAAAAACAATAACTAAATACAATTTTAAGTATGGTACTTTTGCAAAGCTGGGAACACTACTACTGGTGAGGATGGGTATATAATGTGGTCATGTAGGTGATTCCGAATTTCCTCTTTCTCTTTCTTTATTCATTTTTAAAAAGGATTTATTATGTTGTTATTAAATTTATTCTTTTGTTTATTCTTTAAGGAGCCTTAATGCCTTACAATATATTAACCAGATTTTCCTTCTTTCTTTTTTCTCTTGTCACTCAGTATATCATTTCCGTTTTAAGCACAGCTAATTATGCTGCGAAGTGAATTCAATCAGAAAAACAGTCTCTAGTACTCATTATTCTCTTTTTTTTTTTTTTTGCTTTTATTTTCGACATATTACTGGGCAGACATACATTCTGAGATGTATCGGGGTTACAAAATGATACCAGCAATCATGATGTGTGGTAGATCATAAATACATACCAAAATTACAGTCCTTAAAACAGACTTAAAAGTCTCTGGTTCAGCCTAAATATAGCACACAATATGGAATGTATATATATATATATATAAATATATATGTATATGTATTTGTATTCATCATGCCTTCAAACAGAGAAGGGTCTCAACTCATATCAGAAGAAAGTGACACATGTGCAGGGGAGCAGGAGTTGGAAACGAGATTCTAGCATGAAAGAGACTCTTCTCATCAGAATAATTCTGTGGCAAAATAAAATGTGTTGTAGCAGCTGAAGGCAGGGGAGAATATGGCCAATGTTTAAACAAATATGTGTCTGTAAAATACATTTTGGTCAGGGAGTGGAATTGGATATGGATGCCCCACTGTTTTCCAATATAAAGCTCACAGGGAAACCAAGACAAAGAGCTTCTGAATCAAATCAATTGTTTGCTTGGTGCTCAATACCGTGGGTTTTTATTATATTCTTCCCAGTAAAGCAAATGATTATATCTTCTTATAGTATTTTTTATTACAATAAGAGCACTGCATTTATGCTCTTGTATTCAAAGCCATGAAAATACAAACATCCTCAATGTCACACCCAAGAATATGATTAGCATGCATTGACAATAATGGAAAACAATGTAATACGAAGAAAAAAGCCAGTAAAAGCCACAGGATCCTACTTTCTAAAAATGTCCTTTTGTACTTTATGCAGCGGCTTATCCTGGTTTAACACAGCAAAAGAATGACTGAAAGCTCACACCGTAAATATGATTACCACTGGCCTTTATAAGATTTGTGCACAGATTGTAATTTAGATCCATCAACAGTGTCTGATAAATTGGGTCATTCTTGCAAAGCAGGCCTTGCTTGCAAAGGATTCACCCTGAGGAGGAATGTGCTCAGCTGCAGCTCAGAAAAGAGGAGAGGATCAGGAGCGCGCAGATAGAGGTGGGTGTAGTGGACGCCGAACCGTTGTAGTTTAAAGGGAACTGGCGGATTTTTTTTTTTTTTTTTTTTTTTTTCCTCAAATATACTATAGTCTGTGATTCATAATGGAAAAATATTTGTTTCTGCACCTCAATTCTGTGATATCTATTGGATTTAAAAAAAAAAAAATCATCTCAACCTTTTATTGCTTTCATAGATTGAACATTTGCCCTGCTGTATTGCTTGGAACATATTTCTCAAAACCATTTAAAGAGAACAAAAGCCTGCAATTGCTCCATGTGTTTCGATGAAGAGTCCCAGTCCTCTGTCTTAGTTTTGCTCTGTGTTCACTTTGAGTTTCCTGTTGTGTTCTGCTGAGGACTGGAGCATCACTGCAACTATTTGTGCCTCGTTTTGATGACACCCATGATTCTCAATACCAAAGGATTGAAACATATTTGCAGCGGACATCCTGAGAGCGAGTCTTTCCTTTTCGTGCGTGCATGTGTGTGTTTGCGTCAGTAGTCCCCTGAGCGCTTCCCCTCATTGGCTTCACAAAACTACTAATCACTCTCTCTCTTTTTGGAGCTTTTCTCTTCATCGTTTTGGATGTGCGCGTATGCGTGCGTGTTTGTGTGTGTGTGTGTGTGCGCACACGCGAGCATGCATTTGCACACAGCATTTCCCTTAGACAGCTGCTCTTGAATAAACATTGTTTATCTCCTAATCGAGTAGGGACACCACAGAGGCCTTGAACTCTGTTACCATACACACCCGGGCACATGCGCACTTATATAAACACACATCTACACACATGCACACACACATTTACAGACAGGTACTTAGAGAAGGAGTACACACAGGTATCAGCTTTATTAACTATAATCATCTCCATATAATCCATTTGCATCCATCATGCATTAGACATCAAAGTGATTTTGTTTATGCAGCAATTCATCACTGATAGGGCACGCCTGGAAAGATAATTCCATAAAAGGTAGAAATAATTCTCCGCCCTTCGTGTCATGAATATGCAACACTTCCAATTTTTTACCGACGTTCACAGAGGAATATGTGGTTTCGTTTAAGCAAACACGCGCGAAGAAACGTGCACGAATACACACACACACAGACACGCACAGACACAACACACTCACACACGCATAAATACATACATCCTGTCTGGCATTAGGGGCGAGGATGCTCTGGGTTCTCCTGCAGGAACAGATGGTGTGAACTCTGGAGGGATGATCACAGGGAGAATGGAGGTCAGGAACCAGCGAGGGAGGGAGCAGGGGGAGACAAGGGGGAAATGAAAGCCAGAAGGATTGATCTGAGTGGCCTGATGGCAGGAAAAGTAGATGTTAGGTGGTTTGAAATGAGGACTGAGTCTTCTGGGGGAAACAAAGAACGATCCGGGTGGAAGGTTGACCTACAGAATGACATATAATGGAAAGAAAGAAATCAGGGTCTAATTGAAGGGATGCCAGGAGGTGGAGGACGGGATGGAGGAATCTCTGAAGTAGAAAAGAAGGATGGGAGGATCAGAGAATGTGAGGGAAGATGGTTGATGACTGGGGTGATTATGGGAATATGGAGGGACAGATAGATTGAGCAGGGGCAAAGGTCAAGATGGGGATGAAGTGAGAAGGAGACAGATGTGTGTAACTGTTGGAGGAAGGGACAAAATAAGTTGTTTCTTGTCTCAAATAGGGAGGAGAGAAACTGCAGAGGTGAAGTGAGCCATGAAATTAGGTGGAATGAGGTTAAAGATGGTGGAAAGCTATACGATTTTTTTGCCCCCTCCCAATTCTCAATAAGAGCAACTCAACTGCTCCGACATACTTTTTTTCATTGTTTAAAACTCGATGCTCTGTGCTGTGGCTTGTAACTATGACCAGATAAGAAAGAGGGTTAATAAAATTCGTAGGTGTCTAATGTTTGTACACCATATAGTTTTGGACCAACTTTTAGAAATGGTGCTTTTGTTTACTCTCATATTATGTTTAGGGTCAATTTGACCCATTGGGTCAATGGGTGAAATGGGTCAAAGTGACCCTTAACATAATATGAGGGTTAATGTCGGAAAAGCTGAGCGTGGATTCAGTAATCGGTTCACAAACAGAAGTATATAGTTGTTGAAAATGAAGAGTAAAACATGTGGTACGGTGATGAGATGCAACAGCAACACACCCAGGGGTTCGGCCACACAGGGATATTTGTGGATACAATAAGCCTCGTGAGGCTGATCTTACTGTCACGGTGAGATGTAAATTTACAAACTTTCCAAGATATAAGTCCCAAGTTATCACATTTATACCTGCTGATTATTATACCTGTCCATTTTTGTTCTCACTGTTGATGGTGTGTGTTTTTGTGACCACACCCACTGAGGAGATGATATTGTAAATCACACCGTTGCCCGCTTTAGTGACGTTTTAATATGCTGTTACAGCAGAGGTTATTTCGTTGAATTAGCCTAATATCACTTTTTGCACCCATGGCGGTGTGCAAATTGTTGAATTTGCCCCCCTTAATGGCTAATTCAAGGCCATTTAATGATTCCATGACAAGGTAGTACAATCTTAGGTCATCAGCATAAATGAGCTCCAACGCACTTGTTCCGGGTTTTGGACATCAATAATTTAATGCCTCTCAGGTTGATCTATTTTCCTCTGTCTGATGTGGTCCAGGTAGGATAGATTAGAATGTCAAAACAGCATGAGATTTTCATTGCAGAACATTCACGGTCTTCAAATTGAGCATGACGAGGATTGAATGTTGTTAAGACAGCCATAAAGATACAGTACTTGGCAATGGGTTTTGAGAGAAAAAAAACGACCTATTTCTACAAAAAGACAAAAAAAGAAGATGAATTGGACGGCTACAAAGATTTCCGTCAGCTAGTTTTGCCTGTTTCAAACCCCTTGCTGAGACATTGGGTATTCAAAAAGTACAAAAACAGTTTGCTTCTCAAGAAAAGATAATACTGAATATATATGTATATATATATATATATATATACATATAAAGGCATCGAAAACCCATTGGGTATGAAGTCCACCTTGGGAAGGGCTCTAATTTAGTAGCATTAATAAATAAGCAAACAATTGTATGCATGGATGAATACAAAGTGTTTTTGAAGACCAACCTGCACTATTTTTGTAACAAGACACAAACTTGCAATGCAGAATAACTGTCATTTTCAAGGTTTTCTAGGTACAACAGGATTACGTGGTTATTGCTATCAGTCTCAATGACTCTTGATGGAACAAAAAAATGTATATCTTTTTTCAATAGAGGTAGAACAAATGCTTTAATGTGTTCAAATCTACAACCATTACTTTTAGAGGTATGTATAAGAAAGCAGGGAACGCAGGGCTCAAATGATCAAATGCTCAAATATCAAAAGGTGAAAAATCCTGTCTTCCTCCAAAAGAGCTGTTATTTAAGCTGTTGGTTAAGTGAAATGTGTTGCTGCATCCCAACCTGGCTTTCTTATTTATTTCAATCGGTCTGTTTATTTTCAATCGGTCTGTTTTGCTATTTATTTTGTGTGTGAGTGTTTATGTTGCACACAGGGGATTACCATGTGAAAATCTTCATGGCCATGATGCTATGCTCAAACACCCTGCAGTAGCGCGTCACTTCGGTTCAGCTTGTTCAGTTCCAGCGTTCACCATGCCTTAGCCACGTCTGTGCTGCTACTAGCGTTCTGTTTCTACAAACTTAATTTTGATCAAATTGATCGTTTAAGTGATATAAAGTCTCCAGATGGTCACCAAGACATGCGGTGCAACTTCATTGCAAAAATTTTCCGATACTGAAAAGAAATTCTTTGTGCAGACACCAAAATAGAGGAAGTGGAAAAGAGCTCAAATAACACTGTAGGCATCGAGGTGTGCGTGCTCAATGAAAAAACGAAACCGACCCCCCCCCAAGAAAAAAATAAAATAAAACAAAACAAAACAAACAAAAAAAATTGTGTAACGTGCAGACGTGATATCACTGTTTCCATTTTTTCACATCATTGTCTGCCTAGGCAGCATATTGCATGACTCACTATATAAAAGAAGGTAAAAAATGTGAGACTCCAGCTCACATGCTATTGTGAAAGTTATACCTTGTTAACAGTGGCATGGAAGAGAAAACCGAGAAACTGCGGCACGGCGGCTTTGTCGCCGAACATAACGGGAGTGACGCTGTCATTCTTCTTCACGCGGGTGATTTCTGTCCATCACACGCTCAATAAACCATACTGAATTCCTAACAGAGCAATAATAACCTCCCACACCACAAAGTAAACAGAGCACCAAGGCCTTCCTATTGATTTCCTGATTGTCCGCTCTCTTGTAACTTGAGGCCGTATGTGGCTGGTATACTATTTAAACTCCAGCTACCAACAACCAGAATGTGGAAATCTTGCGAGGAAGGATTCAGATGGACAAATGACAAAAAGTAACGATGTCACCGCTTTTTATTGATGTGCACCAGGATTCATGAAAAACGTGATATTTCTGTTTTGCTGTTTACGACACACTGACAGTAGTTCATACAATTGTGGAGTAAAATGTGGTATTTGTGTGTGGGATGACGATCAGATCTCTGGCCAAGTCAGGCTTGAGAGCATAGCAGACGTGCACTTTTTCCGTCCGTCTCGTTCCCTTTGCTTCCTTCCTCTCTAATCATGGCCTTAGGCTCGGGCGAACGGACGATGGAGGTTAACGCTCCCCTGAGGAGGGGAACAATTTTAAATGAGGCAGAGGTGACGATGAGCGGGTGAAACAAGCAGATGAAAGATTTGAGGGATGAGGCAGATGTGTAATGGGAGCACCTTAAAAGAGACTGACACATGAGAGTGAAAAGGGGGAAACAGGGATGACCTGAAAATTACAATTTGAGTCAGCTATGATCTTTTTTACCCCCTTGTTACTTTATCTTACTTGCTCTGGAATTTCACCCCCTACAACTCATTACCCTGATCATTACTGAAGATTGCGGCATGCAAACCTTTTTTTTTTTTTTTTTTTTATCTCCATTCGCTTTCAAAAAGCACGGACACCGAGAAAAGTTAGTCAGAAAGTGGAGATGTGAAGCACATGAAATCCAAATGCACATGCGACATCTATGCACTTAAGTTTAGCTTAAAACCCAATTAGCATTTTGTTTACCTTTTTTTCCTTGTGTGTGTGATATGTTTTATTCAATATGCATCAACATGAAACGCATGCCTTAATTTGAAATGTAGTCATTTGGAGTCTTCGTTATGACTGATGCAATCATTTGCATTTCAAAGATATCCAGGTATGAACTCAGCTTACTTTTAGAGGAATGGTGGGCAAAAAAGGCAGGTTACATTTTATTTGTCAAATACATTGAAAACGGGATGCAATGCAACATTATATATAGTTTATACCTATATGCAATATGGAATTTTGAACATAACATAACATTCTTGATTACTCCAGTGTATAAGTGTGCTAGAAAAACAAATGCATCTCCTATTACCTCCATTATTTTTTCCCTTCTGTGAGTTATCTCCTAGTTTTGTTTCCTATCAGACACTGGAGTGAGCTCAGTGAGCATTTCTGAGATATTAACGAGCATGCGCGTGCATGTGCGCATGCACAACCGCGCACACAAACACACTCGGACACACATGCACACAGTCCTGTTGCCTCCACCAACTCAGCATTCCCGCTCAACTAATAACTAACTGTTCCAAAATGAGCATCATCACGCACGGACAATAATTATTCTACTTTTTTTTTCCTTTGGAGAATAAACACAACTGCTACATTTATTCGTACTTGTGTATTTTTTCACAGTAACAGAGTCAATGCTGTAATAATTCCATCCATATCAAGAAAGCCCAGAGGCAGTTGCAGACACAGTGCTGCCAAAGAGTCAAATCCAGCAGTCCTAATTGCACCCATTTTCGCAGAAAATGGAGGAAAATCATATTGTTTTTGACATACAGTGGTGGTTCCTGATTTGTAGGATGGAGACAGTGCTGCTGAATTCAAAAGGTGGGAGATGCAACAGAGCTTCAACTGAAGTGAAAGGGGTCATTACTGACGGAAGAAAAAGTATGAAGCTAATTTTAACTAAATGAACTTAATTTCTATTTTTAGTTCTGAGATTCGTATCATTCAAGTATCTACTTAAATTAAAGACTCATCAAATTTGTGGTTCTGATTTTATTTTATTTATTTTCTTTAAGCTGAATATCAGATTTAATGTCCACAATAGGAAATATTTAGTAAGTCAATAAACAGAATGTGATGCCGCTAAGTGGCTTACATCATGTTTCCGCTGGAGTGAGTTTTGATATAGACCCAGTAATAGCCAAATATGTGGAACAAAGCGATGCATTAGCCCCTAAGTGGGAATAACTGGAAATCCAATTTACCAGAACGACTCATTATACAATCGAGGCATGAACCTTTCTCTTCACTGTATGCAAAACAGACCCCCTTTAGAGCCTAAAAACAGACAGTGGAGCTCACTGGAAAAAAAAAAAAAAAAAAAAAAAAAAAATCAGCACAACATCAGCCATTATTTAATGGTGAACCATTCGAGTGAGCTTAAAAACTGTCTCCTGTGGACGAAAGGAACCAAACAAGGATGTGAATGTACCTCTTTGACCTGAAAAATTAGGTTCATAGGTCAGCAATTTGCCTCAGCACTGGAACCGCATCGGGAACAATTAACTGTTTCCTCAGCCTTTTGATTGCTATGGGATAACAAGCGTGTTTATAACCATCGCTGTGTTTTGGCTCCAATGCTGCATTTCCTCCTGCACTTCCTCGTAGCCACCCTCAAGCTAAGCAACGTCTAATCTAATTACTCACAGTCACCATTTTTCCCCCTCACTTTCTGCTACTTTTTTTTGTCTTTAAAAAAGAAAAGAAAAAAAAAAAGTTTTCTCTCTGTAAGGTGCCTTCCTGGCCATTCGCCCACCTAATATTGTGTTACTTGAGTTGTAATAATGCCAGAGAAGTTGATATATGCCTACGCTAGAAAATAATAATAAGGAAATTAGTATTTTTGTTTTTTTTTTCTTATTTTTTTCCTCATTATGGCATGGATTCATTGAGACGACACGGACAACAGGTAAAAATGGAAGGAGACAGGGTTGTAGGGGTTTGTGTTTGGGTTAGGAATAGGTTTAGGTCAAGGTCAGGATCATGAAATTTATTTTAAGCATCTGTCTATGTTTTAAAGCTGTAAACCATCTACTTGAGTGTCTTAGCTGGTCAAATGTTCTGTCATTTACAATCACTCATCACTCGCGGTGAGTGAATACACACCCACACACACACACGAGCTCGCACAACATGCAAGAGAAAGTAAAGATATTTTAGATGGGAGAGAGAAAATTAGAAGTTTTTTTTTTTTTATACAACTATAGCATGCTCGTCCTCCAGTATGAGCCCCTCCTGGCAAATCCCCAAATCAACATTCTGACATTCTCACACAATATTGAAAAGGTTTTGGAGACAAAAGACTCTGCCAGTCAGACTTCATATTCGCTGCCTCTGACATGTATTGTTACTTGAATCTGCTGTCAGAGAAACTCGACTTTATATCCATTCTCCCTCGCTCTCTCTTTCTCTTTATCTTTCTCCTTTTTTTCGCTCTCTCTGCCACACATGCATGCACGTACGCACACATGGAGGCACACCAGTTTGCCTAATCACCTGACAACAAGGAGTCTATTGTGCTGTGTTATGACTTTCTAGAGCCGCCCCCCCAGCCGGAGGGGGGGAAACATCTTTGAATCAAAGACTTACACTTGCCACTTGCCTTCAAGTCCCGGATATCACAAGCCAAGCATGTGAGGTTTGAGAAATGTAGTCACAGAGGAGTCAGCTAAAAAAAAAAACACTCCTTCCTCTCCCTTTATTTGACCCATGTTGGGTACAAAACATATAAGCAGAGGCTACATGGACATAGTTTATTCTGTCTTCAGGAAAGAGGCCTAATTAAAACAGTAACATTTGGACTTTGTTTCCGTCGTGCATCATCGAACCAAAAGGGTGTCCGACATAGTGGCCGATGTGTTCCACAACAATGATCATGTCATAATCAACACTATACCCAGTGACACTATATTTCGTGCTATTATAGGAAAATAGAAAATACAGTGATTTTTCAGGACAAGTCAGAGAATGCAAACATTAAAAGATCCATTATGGTCTCTTGAAGATAACGCTGAAATGGATTCCGACAAAAGTGTGTCACGTTCTCCAGACCTGCCTTTAAAAAGTGATGCTTTTGGAAGAAGTTCCTGCTGTCAACGCCGAGGAGCTTCCATCCTCTCCACAGGTCTGTGGCAGTGACCTGACGGTGCTTGGATCAACAGTAG
The DNA here is from genome assembly GCF_037954325.1 of Fistularia commersonii. NCBI lineage: Eukaryota > Metazoa > Chordata > Actinopteri > Syngnathiformes > Fistulariidae > Fistularia > Fistularia commersonii. The sequence continues at coordinate 6,307,817 of NC_141318.1, forward strand.
TGATGTTGCTGTCCCTGCTCCTGTGCCATAGTCAGACACATGCATGTCCAAGGCACACTCCTAGATGCTGCTATGCTATTATTTATACTGCTCTGACGGCTGGGCTCATTTGTTGATGTCATATCAATTAAAAGAAAGAGAACCTAAAAAAAACAGTAGATCACTAAAATATGCTGACAATATATATGTCAGTGGTCTCAAATGGTCTGATGGTATCAGCGGAGGGATACTGTGGTTGGAACTGAGAGGCAGAAGTCCTGGAGGAGGACCGTAGAAAAAAATGTATTGATATAGTGAAAGAGAACACAAAGACCCCCTGAGGCTCCCAACTTATGAAATGTTTTTAACACCTCAGAGTTTCAAAGCACTTTACGGTTGATAGTGTTCACACATCAATAGAGGCAGAGCCACCATGCAGCATGGCACTAGCCAGGCCATTGGGAGCAACTTGGGATACCCAAGAACTCTTTGACATCCAGACGAGTGGGGAATCAAGCTGCAAAGCTTGTGATTGGAAGGTTGCCGGTTCTGCCAACTGTGCCACAGGTTTGTAAGACTGGAGAAGACATCCAATTTCACATCTCAGGATCTGAGACACATAGTTCATGTATAACATCTGTGAGACTCTTTTTGTCCTGCAGTGCATTTCTGGAGGATGATGAACTTATGCAACCCTTCTTAACTGATTTTTGGTGATACTCCGGGACAGAGTTTCTGGGTGAACTGCAGAGGGGGTTTGTTCTGTATGGAGACTTGAGGATCATCCTACTGCCTTTCCACAGATGACAGCTGCTAGCTTCATCACACCGTGACCTCCAAGAGGCCTTGGGCATGTTTGCAGCTGGATTTGAAGCAGTCAGCATTCCTAAGTCGGGGGACATGCTTCTCGGCCAGTAAATTGTGGAATGCCCCCCCCCCCCCGTCGGACGAAATTCAGTACCTGAGGTGAATGGGTTCAAGAATCTTCAGGTCGTGTTCACTGTCAGATCCTGGATTGGTGCAGCAGTGATGCAAGAACATGGGTGTGTTGTAGTCAAAAAGGAGCTGAGCTGGAAAGCAAAGCTCTCAATTTACCTGCCCTCACCTACATTCGCAAGCTCTGGGTAGTGACCGAAAAATTGAGGTAGCACCCTAAAGGATTTCCCTCCGTGGGGGATGTGGGGCTAAGCCTTAGACAGAGGGTAAGGAGCTCAGACTGCCATGGGGAGCTCAAAGTAGAGTTGCTGCTGTTTTGTATCAAAAATGAGTCCATCGAGGCATATCTGAAAGGTATACTTGGAATCTTGGCTGATACGGTACCACAAACAGTACAATTTATCACAAAGTACTTAATCCATTATGGGAATTCAAAGCTTGAATCGAAGCGTAATCTTCCAATATATGTTATTGAATAACAAAAAATATGTTCAAAATGTAAATATACATTAAGTTTCCCTTTCTACTTTTACTTTATTTTGTCTCATTGAGGGCCAATTAAAATAAAAAAAAGCTGAAATAATGAAATGAATGCCAAACACCTCAGAAATTCTGGTGCAGCATGAGAGAAATTATCAGATTTTTGTTCAACGGAGATGATTTTGTAACGATCCTGTGTTTCATTTAACAATTTTACCACCTATCCCAAATATTGCAAGCCGAAGGGGCTTTGAAAAGATAGAGGAGGCTTCACAGCCCAGCTCTAATTTCTTTTAGAACTGTGAACTGTTTGCAGGAGCAAGTCATTTATATAATGGCTTTGCTTAGAATTGCATATCCCAAAATGTCTTGGATAGCTTTCTGGTGAGATTAGAGCTAATAGGAAAAAGAATGAATAATACACAAATAAATAAAGAAATAAATGAACAAATAGATAGATAAATAAATACATAAATGTAGAAACATGAAACTGGATAACATGATAACAGGTATTCAAATTAAACGGGAGATCATGCTTGATAGCCATGTTCTATAAGTATGTTTCTGGATTTGAAAATAATAAATGAGTTGTATTTTCTCTTCTGTCCATTTTGCATCCATGCGTTGCACAACGTGCCTCACCCTATGACAAATTGGGAAATACCCTTATTTGCTTTTTTGCTTTGAATTACATGAAAGATCAATACCACTCTGTTCCTTAAACAGAATGCTACAGCCGAAAGCCAATTTGCTTGGCACAAAAAGTGAACATGGGGTAAACACGGGGTCATGATAAACCTCAGTAGTTACCACAATATTTATTCTCAAGGGAATGCAGAAAGAAAATGCCGGTCAAAATTAAGTCTGATTAATACAATCCCTTTACGGCTACCTTCATCTTGAACTCATTTTTGAAGCCATAGCATGCAGACAGTATTCATAACTGACATTTTACCATCTAGCAGATGGAATTTACTTCCTTAGAAATTCAGCCCCTTGCGTCCCGTTTTTGACTCCACACTCAGCAATGTGATGAGTAGCTACAGTCTTATATGCGACAAACAGACATGAGAGGGATATTGATCTTTAAATCTTATCTTGGAAACCAGAAAATGAGCATATTTCTCAATCACTTGGTGACATCAACACGGCCTATAGCCTTAATAGACAGACATTGACGGCCGTATTGATTTGTAAATCTAACTCTGTGAGACAGAAAATTAATGCATTTTTCAAAAGGTTCAACGCTGGCTTTGCTGACCGTAAAGGTCTTGGAAAAAACACTAGATTTTGGAGTTGCCTTTCAAATGCAGAGTTCTTGGTGGTTTCATGCTATCTGATGCAACTCTGCAAGCCCTTTGCTTCAGTAGATTTTAAGGGTTTGTTCATGTGCATTAGTGATTTTACTAAAACCTGGAATGAAGCAATAAGAAAAAAAAAAAAGTTGGAAAAGATGTTGCTAATACTTCTCTAAACACATTAAATAATGAAGAAATCAGATGACTGAAATACGAAAGCAATAGCTGACACTCCATCCTCAAGGAATACAAGGTTTTCATAAAGAAAGCCAAAAAAAAAATACTGTGAGATCAGCTGTGCCAGTCAATCCTCGCTCTTTTCCAGAATAACCTGCTGAAACAGTGCATGTAACTAGATGTTGCGTGATAAAAGATTTGATTAAAACGTTGTGATCGTTCCCTCCACCAAACTGGAATCACCCTGAGGGAAGTGGGTTACTCAAAGCAGTGAAAAAGTCCAGAGCTTTACATTAAGGGCTTTGAGAATTTTAGGACAATTACTTTAAGATGGAAACTGTTGCTTAAATGTTAACATTTCTAATACTAATGCAAAGCAATTGCATCACAGCTTGCCTCTGGATGGAACTGATGAGGAAATACAAGGGAGGGAAATGAAAGCGGGCTGCAGTTGATGGTTGAATGAGCTAAAACAGTACCCAGGAAATGGCACCTCAGGAAATGTCAGCAAGGCAATGTATACATAGAAATACCTGCATTTTTTTTTTTTTTTTCCCAGGCGTCTTGCAGGGAATTTCCACATGTAAATTTACCATGAATCTGTTCTTATTCAGCCGGTACTGCATGTCACTCGTTTCAGACATATTTCTGGTAAAATATCAGTTTTTACTCTCTTCTAACTTTTCATTCTAGTCATAATCAACACCTGAGAAATAACACCATTTTAGCAGCCTTGACTACTAAATGCCACACCATGTACACCAGCGAATCATTAACACGTTGTTACTAATTTGGTCCTGAGGAGGTTGTAAACAGTAGATTTCAAGACCTTTTCCAGCTGAAAATAGCTATCTACTGTGTGCAATGCTTTGAGAAGGGAACGTAAATACTGTGACAGCAGAGGGCTCACACTAAGAGTGAACTAAAACAGAAAATTTATCCCAGACACCTAAACACTGAGCTGGGTCTTGTCATACCAGTTGTGTGTCCACCTTTGCAGAAGAAAATGAGATGATACTAACCTTGCATGAGTCAAGGATGGAAATCGTTTTGCCAGTCAATTTTTACACTGGATCTTTCACCGCCGGTAACAAGGTTTCTTCTGGGACCGAGAGAGTGAGATCACAGACGCTCAACTGACTCACAGAAAAGTTTTATTATCTTGACTGCCACCATATGGTATAACATGCAGCTTGCATATTGTAGTATTTTTCCTACCGTTGGAGAGAGACTCCATGAGTGCAGGCTTCCCAAACTGACAACTGATGGACAAGAGAATTCACACAAGTGGATCCCTGATGCTACAAACTCTTCGTATCACCAGAATAAAACAATTATCTAAGGAAAAGACAGACCAATGTAGCTTGTTAAGGAGTAAATTATACTTTTTAAATAAAAACATACCTTTGGAACTCCTTCTAATAACAAATTATTATTGCATTGCATTGATTGACACACATACACATACACTATGTATACTACTATACTATGTACATGCACACAGTGTATACTATGTATGTGTATATAATACACACACACACACACACACACACACACACACACATATACATATATAGATATATATACTCATATATGTACTGCATATATTTACAATAATTATAATAGTCATTTCAACTGATGTTATTTGTGCAATGAAAACTGCTTCATATTCATGGTGGAAATATAACAACCATCAATCTATTGATTCCTTCCAACTGATTTTGTTATGTGAGGCACAACATGCTGGGAACCTATTCTAACCATTACCATGGGCACGCACTGGAAAGAAAATCATGATTGCAGATTGTAGTCTTACATATATGCCTGCTTTCTTTATTTCTAAAGTGTGTGTTTTTGTAATATCAATGAAGTGAATCATAGGGTTATCAAGGGCTTGCTAAATATGGTTTGCTGGATGAGCCAGGATACAAATGTTATGAATATTAGTCATAAGCTGATTTAGTTTTCACACAGTGCCTACTCTTTGCTTTCATAATTTATATATAATTTGGTATGTAATTTAAAGATAATCACTCACAAATTTAGAACCAGGATAAGGCTGACTATATTTATTATGAAATTGTAACAGACACAAATGGCCATTTTCAAACAAGTCATCAGCAGTAAGGTGTATTCTGATTATTTTTGAAATTGACCGGAGGCTGTCGGTTTTTTATTTTTATTCTTTTTTATTTTATCCCCTTAGATCATACTCACTTGTCAGCAATCTACTCCTGGGCACCACAATCAACAAATCATTATAATCATAATCACATTATGTAGAATGTAATATAGATCATAAAAAAGCCAGAGAATAATAATTACTTCAGTTTCTGGCACATGTAACACTTTATTAATGGATTGTTGCTCAGTCACTTTGTTCACATTCATTATAAGCACCATAATAATGCAGGTTCTTTCTTTTTTTTATTAAATGTGAGGCTGACACTGGCAAACTGCAGTGAGTGCTTTAAAAAAATGTCTGAACAACCAAGCATCGGTAACTCACGGAATCTTCTTCATTCTTTATTTGGCTGTGAGTATTTCTCACAGCCAAATAAATTCTTCAACTGTCAGACGTTCTGATGGCATGCATGTCAAGAAATGCTATTGTTTTTTATTATGTCCAAAATAACCCAATGGGGTCCCAACACATGAACCTGCACTGTGACATTTAATAGCACTGTTCTATTTTCCAGCATCACAGTTTTAGAAAGGGCACATTTTCTTTCAGGTTTTCAAAACACTGCACCCCCTGTTTTGATTGTTGCACCCTCCAACAGAGGGGAGATAGCTTTAGCAAGCTCAACACACTGGTTCGTATATCTTTTATCAGGTTTATCAAAAATAGACAACTGCAATAGACAACTCTCAAATGGTTACTGTTATTATTTTCTAGTAACTTTTGGTTGCTGCTTTGAATGATGGTCTCAGTGGCTGGTTGGCCATTTCCACTGCTATACTTAGTAATTATGACACCAGCTCATGTTAATTTCATCACTGGACTTGAGTAAAATTAGTTTGTGTCTTTGTGTTCAATCTTACAATTAAAAGTATCTTGCAACTTTTTTGGCTATCCTTTCAGGTTCTAATTTTATTATGTGGGAACATTTTGGGCAATTTTCCCTCCAAAGATGATTTGGCATCACTTGAAGTTTTAGCTATGCTAGAGGAACTCATTCTAGAGCCACACTGGCTTTTCAGGAATAGACGCTGTACTCGTCACCAACCTCTGCAAGTGAGTATCTCAAGAAAGTTCTTGTCAAGCAGATTTGTGTACCTCTATGAATGTGTTTTTTTTTTTTTTTACAGGGTAGCACGGCATAGGGAAGATAGCGTTGTACTCAGGGAAAGTTACTAGTTCTTTCTAGCTGACTTCTTTACATGTTAAATTGACAGCTTTCTTTGGCAATGTAACCCACACCAAAACTGTCATCATCCGAGCAAACCAAAGGCCATGGCTGACAGGGGACGTCCACCAGCTTGTGAGTGCCAGAGAAAGAGCCTTCAGAGCTAGTGACGAAACTAGCCTGAGAGCAGTGAGAGCCAACCTGACACATGGCATCGGAAAAGCCATACGCAAATACACCAGCAAGATAACCCGCCAATTCAAGGGCAGCAGACACCTGGCAGGGCATCTAGACCTTCACAGCCTACAGGCCTGTGCCACAGCTCTGCCATGAAAACAGCTTCTTTGCACGGTTTGAGCCCCAAAACAGCACCCATCGACAGAGGACCGCACCACCCAACCCACAACCAAACCCTGTGCCTGTCTGCTGCCAGCGTAAAGAGAACACTCTCCACCATCAACACCCACAAGGCAGCAGACCCAGAAAACATCCCTGGTTGGTTGCTGAAGGACTGTGCAGAGGAACTCTTCGCGAGCATCTTTAAAACCTCCCTGAGGCAAGCGGCGGTTCCATCACGCTTCAAATTCACTGGCATTGTACCCATGCCAAAGAAACCTGCCCCATCCAGTTATCATCATAAAGTGCTTTGAAGGACTTGTCATGGCAAATATGACCAAATGCTCCACAGAGGATGCAATCTGCTCAGCTCTCCACCTAGCCCTCACCACCAAGATGCCAAAGACTCTTATGTGAAAATGCTGTATCTGGACTTCAGCTCAGCATTCATAACCATAATCCCAGAGCAGCTGATCACCACACTACAACAGCTGGTGCTCAACACCTCCCTCTGCGACTGAATGCTGGACTTCCTCTCAAGCAGTATGAATTGGAAACATCTCGAGCAGCATCACACCCAGCACAGAGGTCCCCGAGGGCTGCGTGTTCAGTCCCCTGCTCTTCAGCTGACCCACAACTGCAAACCTACCTACAGCACCAATCACGTGGTGAAATTTGCCGACGACACAAATCAAGGATGACAAAACCCCCTGTGGGAAAGAGGTCGACCTTCAACTACGTGGTGCAGAGACAACAATCTCCTGCTTGATGTCAGCAAGACCAAGGAGATTGGCGACTTCCGGAGAGGCCACACCAAGCACCTCCCACTGACCACCATTGGCGCTACCATGGAGAGAGTGAGCAGCATCAAATCCCTGGGTGTGCACATCAGTGAGGACCTCTTCTGGACCACCAACACTGTATAACTGGTGAAGAAAGCACAGCAACACCTCTACTTCCTTTGGCACCATTGAGAGCATCCTGACCAGCTGTATGATGTGTGGGCTGGGAGCTACACGGACTACAACAGGAAAGTGAACACAGCTGGAGGGATCATCGGTGCCCAACTTCCCTCCCTGAAAGCAATACACACCAGCCGCCTCACCCGTAAAGCCTCCTTGTTTGTGAGCGACACCAGCCACCCTGCACACAGCCTGTTAAGCTTCTTGCCTTCAGGGAGAAGGTACCGGAGCCTCTGGGCCCTCTTCACCAGTCTCACCAACAGCTTCATACACCAGGCTGTCAGGATGCTGAACTCTCTTCCCACTATCCTGCTCCCTACATGCTGAACTCTCGCCCTCTTCAACCTACCCGGAACTGCCCCCCTACACCCCGTATGCCGATTTCTCCTCCCACTCTGTACTGGACTCTGATAACATACTGTATGAAAACACTGCTACTTTTTTTTTTTTTTGCATTACTGGTACTTTGCAATAAGAAAATTATCCGTATACATTTATAATACTACGTGCTGAACTTTGCACTAAACTGTACACGCACAAAAAAAAACTCTTTCATGCCATCAAATATCGCTGTGTCTGAGTGCACTTTATATTTCATACCTCATGGCTTCCACTTGGCATTTATATTCGTCCTCTCTGAATTCTTTTGTAATTGGGTGATACAAATAACCCCAGCTTTTCATTAGTTTTCTTGAGCCAGATATTGATCAATAATTTGCTTTGATACCTTGACAACAGTATATGAATGAGTGTATAGAAAAGAATATAACACAAGGAGAACTTATGCTACCTTATCTTGAATAAAAGAGAAATGTTCACTTGTCCCAAATAGGAAAAAAAAAAACAGAAATAGATGTATACCATCATGACAAAGTGTGCATTCAGTTTGTCAAAAAGGTTTGTACACCATCCATAAATCCTTACACACACACACACCCACACACACAAATCTATACATATGTATATTTAGAGAGAGATCTTCACACAATGATATTTTACTTTCTTTTGAAAGTTCTATAACAAATTCTGAATTAAACATTTTTATACACACATACCAGGCAGAGACAATGTACACAATACCTCTTTAAAGGGCAAAGGTGGTATTACATGCCGTCTTAATAAACTCCCAGTACATTGTGACAAATCTATGAAAACCAATGAATTCACCATTTATTATAGATCTTTCGAAGGATTTGAAACAGAAATAAAATAGTAAATAGGGTGAAAAATATGTGGAAGGATTTTGTGTAGAGAGCTATAATTCTGTGCCTCAAAAACTGTGTCTGATAAAAGATATAAATAGCTTGTTTTTGCATTCTTTGGAGATGCAGCTGGCTCTCAGGGCTATGAGGTACTCCGAGCAATGACTTGCCACAGTATCACCGTACAATAACCATGATCTGCTATGACCTATGAACTATACTATTTTTCTATGTGACTAAATCTAATCAGGTGTTAAATACACAGGTAGCTTTGCTTCACTATAATGTATAACCATTGCATGGTTTTGGAAAGTTTCATGTTGTCCAAGTGAATGTTGACAGGGTTGTCTAGTTGAGATGACAAGCTCATGGTTGCAATGAAACTTAAAACCCATGTCCTGCTGCAAATATATTAGACATATCCCTCATCGCCACACACTCACTAATATGAATAATCTTAATGTAACATGACAATGATCTTGCGCTTCTGTAGTGAATAATCAAAACACTTGGATTTTGATGAACATGGGTGAGTCAGTATTTAATGTTGTGTGTTATGTTGACTGTCAAATGAGAAGGTTGCCATTTTAAGGCCAAAAGCTGTCACTCATTGTGTCAATGATTATCTGACATGATGACAGTGTTAAATATTGTCAAGTCATTTTTTTTGGCACACATCATATTCAGCGTACAGATTATGTGTACTTTTATTTTTAGATACTACATAACAGATAAAGTGCAATGGGGAATACAGTCAACTAATCATTATAACTGGTATGAGTCGGGCTAAAGCTGTGACTGTATGCCCTCGGTTTCCACAAATTGCATGCTAAGTATCATGAGGGTGAGTTTTTCTCCTTCGTCTTCTAAATTCATTTCAAAAAACCCATGTCATCTTGCTCTTATGCTCTCTATGCTTTTCATTTTCAGCATATACACTTTCGTAAGCTCCATATTGCACATGTGATAGGATAAAGCAGTTCTTCAGAGTATAACACAAGTCTCCTGATTTATCTATCTATTTATGTATTGGCTTATTTATTCATTTATTTATCTACTTATTTATTTACTGGGGCCTGGCTAACCTCAATGCAAAGGTGAGAGTAATGGAATGTGTAATATTTTATTTGTGAGGGTGCCTTGGAAGAAAAAAGACTGAGGTGCTGAAAATAGATCAAAATAAGGGTTTGCGTATATTGAAGACCAAATGATTTACAGGAGCTGTCTGCTTCCACTATATAACTTGTTCTGGTTCTTACACCAAACGTAAATCATCTTGAAGATCTTTGCCAGGATTTTGCAAATGAACAATCAGACTGTTTATAACACAGTGTGAAAGCTGGCGGTGTGGTTGCTTTGCCACTGCCAGATACTGGACTTTGCCAGTACCAATGGTTTGTGCCAGTATTATAACCACATTCTGGCCTTACAGATCAGCGAACAGATGGCCTTCCAAAGGACTGGAATTCAACTGAGACCCTCCAGTGCAAGACAAAATGTAGTGACAAATGATGAAAATTCAAGGCCAATGAGAGGGAAGTGTTTCCTCAGGTGGAGATTGTTAAATAGATTAAAAAAAGAGGGGATTCAACATGGTGTTGAATAGATGACTGCATTCGTGGAGTTTGAAAATTAGAAAAAAAATCTGAATACTGACACCTCTGGGAATAAGATGAAATCATTTGAAATAATCAACCCCCCCCCAAAAAAAAAGAATAAAATAATATTTTAACTTGCATTTTAATACATGCGAGATATTTTAATCACAAGTTGTCAAGCCTATATAAGTTTGTCTTTATTGGAGGTAAATGACACACATACATGTGCGCAAACCCACACAGATGTGTAGCATTCAGACAAACAGAGAGAGACAGAGTTTATGAGAGTGTATTCGGAAATGTTTCAGACTTCCAGGATTAAATTGACCTATTGATTATAAGTAGCCAGTTAAGTGGAATAGAAAGTGGCAATATAACAAGAGGTATGACGATAATTTCAGCATTTAAAATAGGAAATTGCTAAATGAATAGACATTTTATTTTAAGTGGGTTTTACAGCACAGACAGCCATAGTGGTTTACAATGCTTTCTAATTATAGTCACAGAATTGATTAATCCTTCAATGTCATCTGAATACAATGTCATCTACCCATCCGTCCATCCGTCTTCTACCACTTATCTGAAGCCGGGTCACGTGGGCAGAGGCCCAGAGAGATCCTTTCCCCAGCCACATGGTCCAGGTCTTCTGGGGGGATCCCAAAGCCTTCCCAAGCCATCCTAGAGACACAGCCTGTCCTGGGTCTTCCTCGTGGCCTCCTCCCAGATGGACATGCCTGGAATACCTCCCCCCGGGAGGTGTCCACAAGGCATCCTGACCAGATGCTTGAGCCACCTCATCTGACTCCTCCCTATGCAGAGGAGTAGCGATTCTACTCTGACCTCCTCCCAGATGGCCAAACTTCTCTCTATCTCTGAGGGAGAGTCCAGCCACCCTGTGGAGAAAACTAATTTCGGCCGCTTGTATCCGCAATCTAGTTCTTTCATTCACTACCAACAGCTCATGACTGTACTTGAGGGTAAAAAAAGTTGTCGGGTAAGGTAAATTGAGCTTTACCTTCTGGCTCAGGGCCTTCTTTACCACGACAGACTGGTACTGAGTCTGCATCACTGCAAATGCTGCACTGACCCGCCTGTCGATTTTGCGCTCCATCCTTCCCTTACAGCAAGACCCTGAGATACTTGAACTCCTCCACTAGGGGCAGGGCCTCTTCCCCAACCCGAGGTGGGAACTTTTCCAGTGAGAGCTGGAGATCATGGCTTGATGAAGCCAACAGAACCACATCATCTGCAAAAAGCAGAGACCCGATCCTTTGCCAACAAACTACATCCCCTCGAGACCCTGACTGCACCTAGAAATTCCAGCTCTCACTAGAAATGATCACAACTGGCAATGCGGACCAAGCTCCAACACCAGTCATACAGTGACTGAACAGCCCGCATACCAGGGTTCGGTACCCCATATTCCTGGAAGACCCCCCACTGGATTGCCCATGGGACATGGTTGGGCAAACTCCCAGGCCCCTTTATGGACCCTGCTGAGGGTATAGACCTGGTCCACTGTTCCATGACCAGGACGAAAACCACACTGCTCCTCCTGAATCCAAGGTTCAACGACCTGGTGGGCCCTCCAGCCCCGCCAGTCCTCTGAATAGATCCCCCTGTTGCTGGAGCAAAGCCTCCGATCCCCCATTTAAATTCCCCCTGGAAATAAGTTTGTCCGCTCGAGAGTCCCCCGGCTCTTCTTCCTCGTTGGAAGCGACAGGGTTGAAGAGGTCTCGGAAGTATTCCTTCTACTGATCTACAACGTCTCGTGTTGAGGTCAGCAATGCACCACTCCCACTGTACACATAGTTGATGGAGCACTGCTTTCCCCTCTTGACCTGCTATATGGCGGACCAGCTCGGCGAAGCCCACTGGAAGTCATTCTCCATGGTTACCCTGAACTCCTATATGCTCGAGTTTTTACCTTGGGGATCACCAAAGCCACATGTCGCTTGGTCTGCTAGTACCTGTCAGTTGCCCTCATAGTCCAAAAGGCCAGAAAGGCTTGATAGTACCCTTTCTGTTTGACTGCATCCCTCACTGCTGGTGGACCCCAGCAGTGAGGGATGCCACCAGCAGTGAGGGATGCTGGCCAAAGGCCAGAAAGGCTTGATAGTACCCTTTCAGTTTGACTGCATCCCTCACTGCTGGGGTCCACCAGCAGGTTGGAAGGTTGCCACCCCACCAGGCTTATGGCCACTGCTCCAGCCTGCCCCTTCGAAAATGGAAGCACGGCCATTCAGACCCAATGTCCCCTGCCTCCCTTGGGACATGGTTGTAGTTCTGATGTCGGTGGGAGTTGAAACTCCCTCTGTCAGGGGACTCAGTCAAACATTCCCAGCAGACCCTCACATAACATTTGGGCCTGCCAGATCTGACACCCCCCCATCTCCCCCCCTCCAACACACACTATTGGAGCCAGCTCACCGCCAGGTGGTGATCAAATGAAAGCTCCCCCATTTTCTTCAACTGAGTGTCGAGGACATGCAGCTCCAAGTCCGATGACACAACCACAAGGTTAAAGATCTGCGGCCTAATGTGTGACAATTGCACATATGGACACCTTCTTGGCTGAACATGGTGTTTGTTATGGACAATCCATAACAAGCACAGATGTCCAATAATACAACACCCCTTGGGTTCAGATCTGGAGGGATTTCTACTAGAAGTCTCCCAATAGAACCAGGGAGTCTCCCTGTAGGAGCACTCTCTACCAGCCTCTCTAGGGACCCCATGAAGAGTGGGTAAACCGAACTGTTGTTGGGTGCATAGCTGCAGACAACAGTCATAACCCCTCCCCTCCACTGAAGGCGGGAAGAGGCTACACTCTTGTCCACTGGGTGGAATCCCAAATGTGGGGGCAATCAATATGCCCACACCTGCCCAGCGCCTCTCATGCGGAATAAATCCAGAATAAAAAAGGGGTCTAGCCTCAAGGGGCCAAGTTCCAGACCCCAAGCTGTGCGTCGAAATGAGTTCTGTATTTGCTCCTCTTCTTTTATTATTGTTAGTATTGCAATTATTATTATCATTTCTGAAGAATGGTATAAGAGCTTTTAGGAGTGCCACTATTTGATTTGTGTCTGGTTTATAAACTGTTTTTTCTTCCTATTTTTTTTTACTATTTGAGGATAGCAGAAAAAAAAAAAAAAAAAAACATCTATCATTTGCTTTGTGAAAATATGCCATTTGACATACTTTGGTAAGATAAAATATGTACCTGCCTCTTAAGAAGGTGAGAAATTTGTCTAACCCCGTTTGCTGACTCAACATTTTCAATTTCCAGACTAGGTTTTTTTTTGTCCTTTATCATTGATAAGAAATATTACCTTGCCTTGTCTCTCATTATCCAAGTGTAAAATCCTGTAGATTGTGCTCGTAGATTTCTGGACTGAATCTATGAATGGATCACGTTGATGAGGCAATGTGATTTATTATGAAGCTACTGACTAGATGCTTCATCATTTTATTCATTTTATGCATTTATTGCAACCAATGTATGAAATAAACTCCCTGTGTATTTAAGTCAAATCAGAGGTCAAACTGCTTCTGGGACAGTTCTGAAACATACCATGGCACTGACTCATACATTTGCCCGAATGGCCTGGATTGGGCTCTTCAATAATCTGGGACACGTGTATTTTTTTAAAAAGGTGGGTACTGCGCTGGAAACCAGTGGTATAATAATAATACATATTATTTAAAGGGGCCTGACTTGACACTCAAGGACAAGTACAGACAAATGCATATACACAAAATACACATTTAAAAAAAAAAAAACAACAAGAAAAATAAAAACAAATGTGAAAGCGCAATTGCTGTTAGATGGAATGGGCTGCTATGAACAGATGTGTTTTGAGTTGTGATTTGAAATGGGGGAATGTATCGATGTTTCTGAGTTGGATGGGTAATGAATTCCAGATATGGGGAGCGGGGCGGCTGAATGCTCTTCTCCCCCTATCAGTGAGATGGGGCATGGGGACAGACAGGTGCAGGGAGGACGAGGATCTGAGGGAGCGGGTGGGAGTGGGAACATAAAGGAGGTCGGACAGATATGGGGGGTGTGGGGTGTGAATGGCCTTGAAAGTTAACAGCATGACTTTGAATTGAATACAGAACTGAACCGGGAGCCAGTGGAGCTGTAGCGGAGGGACAGGGTTTTGGGCAGATGAACTCTAGACCAGTCGAATGGGGGGATTCGTGAGGGAGGCCGAAGAGAAGGGAGTTGCAGTTGTCCAGACGGGAAGTGGTGAGGCTGTGGACAAGGATGGCGACAGTGATAGTGGCATGAACTGAAGAAAAGAACAGGCTCATCTTACTCTCAAAATGCTAGACAGCTGTTAGACAGATAAATGTGGCCCCCCAAAATGATGTTGTATGTGCTTTTCACTTGTAAAGAAGCAAAAAAGGGTCCATGGCTGCACAGGAATGACTGTACAAATAACCATAATCTACATCTTATCCAAGACTTAGGGCTGCGGTGGGATCCCGGAGCCTATCCCAGGTGGGCGAGAGGCAGGATGCATCGGGGACTAGTCGCCAGTTAGTTGCGGCCACGTAAAGTGACAAAAAAAACATTCACCCTCTCTTACACAAAACGGCCATTTCATACGCAACAACTTTCTACATGATTTTGGAACGTGAGAGGAGACCGAGATGTCCGAGGCAACCTGGAGAACATGCAAACTCCACTCAGAAAGGCTTCCTGTGGGAATCGAACCAAGATCGATTCCCGCCCCTTAACCGTGTGAGGTACGAGCGCTAAACACTGTGCCACCATGCTTCCTGATACAAGATGAAAATATAGGATTTAGGAATTTGGAAGAGAAATGACAAAGACATGGAGCAAAGTGATTGAAAAGAAGACAGAATGATGTAGGTGCCAGGGAAGATAGTTAAAGACAGGAAAACAGAAAGAGGATGACAGCTGAAGACAGCAAAGAGAAAAGCAGTAAAGAGAGAGAAAAAAGAGGAGTATGATAGAGGTCATCTGTCACCACAGACAGCAGTGATTGACATCTTTGTGAATTGTGAGCTTCGACAACAGAATGTGATACTGTCCCCTCAGCATAAGCCTTCTGCAGATCAAAAGACTTCATATTGACATCCGAAATAAAGTTGTTATGGAAATCTTCATCCCTTTGAGGTTATCTTTTCGAATCCAGGCCTTTGAAGACTCCATGTGTGGATGAGTATGAACCGGTAGATCAGGCAACTTTGTAGGCCGTGTAACCTATCGAGGTAGAAAGTTGTTCTACAAATGCAACTAATATACCGACAACTGAACAAGCAATGTCATCTTGGTGAGTACCGGCAAACTCTAACTGAAGCGATTCTTCACAATTCTTTCAAGGCAAATTCTCTGAGATTGAATATTTTAATACCTCTAAGCTGCACTGTTCCATTGTGTTTATATAGAACAACAAAATCTGACAAAATCACTTAAGGGATGAAGTTTGAACAAATATCCAAACAGGAATTAGGGTTTTTTTTTTTTCTTCATCTGAACTCCACAATGTTATTGGTCATTACTAGATTGTCAAAATAAAAAATCTGATGTTGATCAGAGCAGTGATGTGGTTGAACATGGTGATCCTTGTGACAACCAATGCCTGACAAAGAAGTCATATAACAATTGTTACTTCTCAATTGTTGTTCTGATGTCATTTACAGTCTGTTGAAACGCATGTTCTCATTCGACCCATAAAAAGTCTAAAACTAATTTGAAAATGTGAATTTTAATTACAGTAGAAGGTAGGGGTGATTTTATAGGGGGCAGTGACTAATTAAAAGTAAATAATTTTATCTATTTATTTATTCAAACTTTATTTGAATCAAATCCTGAACTAATTCATTCTGCTTCGAATGGTCCTTTTCAGTGGCAGCTCTTATTCTTATTATTCAACTTCAAAATGTGAACTCAAACCATTGGATTCGAGATAGTTTATTTTTTCAATTTTTCATATTGAATGATTCGAATTTGAATATGGAGTCCTCAAATGTAGCTTCTAATTTCAGATATTTCTGCACAAATGAAAGCCCCTGATGAGTCTTGTCAGACCTAATCCAAATGAATAATGTGGACAGGGATGGAATTGCATTATTATGTGAAAGAGTTGAATAAATGCAGAAGTGAATAAATCAAACCATGTTACCTAATTTACATTTGATTCCGGAACGGTAGAAATAAATACCAGGGTTCTTGATTACACAGACAGATGATATATTCCTTTAATTTCCTTTAAGATATTTAATCACATCATTTTTTTATCATCTTGTCCACCAAATTTTATTACAACTGAAAATTTTCCCTTGTTCATATAGACTGACAAACTTGGCATGATAATTAATTTAACAGGATGTCAGCAGTACTGTCTAAATCACTGATGTCTTTTAGAAATGCCTCTTAATCAGTGCCATCACCCATTTATACCTCTGCACGCTTCATCAAACTGTGCATCGACAAAATGTGTTTGAATTGGACAGTTTCGAAGACACGTTTCAAATTGTGATTCATACATGATGAGGAGGCAGTCTGGTTTGGAAGCCTCTCAATAATGTTCTGATGAGTCTCATCATATTTGTTGTCACTTATTCTCAGAAATTACAGCATCAAGTTCAAGACCCTGGTGCTCGCCTACCAGGCAGGGAATGGGCCAGCCCCGTCATATCTTCAGGATATGGTCAAGCCACATGTCCCCACCCGTCCCCTCCGATCTGCCACCTCTTGGCGACCGTCCACCCAATCACTTCGAGCCCCCGGCTGCCGATCGAACCGGTCGAGCCGATCGAACTCTTCTTGGTCTTGGCTTGTCAGTGGTGGAACGAACTCCCGGAAAAGGTCAGAACAGCGAGGTCCCTGACCATCTTCCGCCGTGATCTGAAAACGTACCTCTTCACCAAGCACTGCCCCACTAATTGCACTTAGCACCCCCCCCCAAAAAAAAAAAAAAAAAAAAATGAAGACATGAATGTATGTATGTATAATGTATGTATATGGTTTTGAGATGGTTATTTGGCAGAGTGGTGACAACTATTGGTACTTTGGATTTTCAGTTTTTGAATTGCAATTTTGTAAGTCGCTTTGGATAAAAGCGTCTGCTAAATGACTGTAATGTAATGTAATGTTGTTAATCAGACTAGTGCTCCAGAGAGCGGGGATCTAAACTCCCATATGAAATTTGCCGAAGTCCGAAAAACCTGTTGCAAGGAATTTGAACATTAACCAAAATCACAAGTGAATGCCCTGGACAGTAAGGCTGGCATTTTGGAGTGGGTAGCTGGATTCTAGTTCTGGAATCCCAGCCTCTCTCTCTCACTCTTAACATGAGTAAGATGAAATATCCAATCTTTTACATGGGGGAAGGGGAGTGTCTTGTGAAAATTTTGCAATTTTCCAAATGAATCACAAGCACTGTGTTAGACTGCCAAGCCTCCTTAAAACATGAAAGAGGGGCCTGTTGGCATAAGCAATGTAAAATCTAGCAACATGATTACTCATCCACTTTCATGACCAATGTTCTCCATGATAACAAAGGATTTGTTGGCTGTTCTTTTTCACAGATCGCTCCTCCACAGTCTATTTTTCCGGCTTGATTTCCGACACGTTAATCTCGGTGTCAAAAAGCAGGAGGCTGAAGAGACTCATTACCACTGGTGATGAAAGGCGAAAGTGGTTTTCTCATGACTTGGCATTTTAAGATTCAAGATTTTTAATTGACTTTGTCCAGGCACAAAGACATTTTGTATAGAGAGCTCCCAGTTTGGGATATGTAAAAAAATATAAATAGACAAGTTATATACATAGTGTATAGACATGATACTGCATATACAGTATGGTATGAATAGTATATACAAATGGACATGGTAAAGACATAAAGAAGCTGATTGGCATGAAGGATGATACCCAAGCCAAATCAGTCAAAGTATATAAAGCTGTGTAAAGCTTCACTTGAATTATCAAAGGATCAGAACACATTTGGAAATTATACCTGACCATAATGTTAAAAATGCACAGTTGGTGGTGTCAATGACAAGTGTGCAGACAATACAGAAATACGCCAGAACCGCTTGGCTCAATAAATTCTAAGATAACTGCAACAGTTAAGGCTAATGCCATGTGTCATCACAGCAGGGCGTCTATTTGAAAATTGTCAATTGCGCGTCACTTCCCACATCCCTGTGAAATTGCTGAAGTAGAGGAGGAAAAAGAAGTTCACAAGCATCATATCACCTCAGCACCATATCCACATTCTCCTTTTCAAAACATTGTCTCTGTCGATGTTGAACTTTGAAGCTGAAAAACATAAAAATAAGTGTTCTTGACAGTGTAAAATGTGTCTGTGGGATGCAGCGCCACAAATCTGGGAATGGCACAAATACCTTTGATTTAAAGGAGACAAAAGGAGCAACATAAAGCTTATTCATGATCCAAACACAAAACTCAGGGGAAAATGATCAATCGGTAAGTCTGTGGAGATGAATCATTCAAATCTTGAAACGATCCCAGTGGAAAATAATGCTTTGCTAAAGGTAGAGTAAAATGATGGAAGCGCCAGGAATCAAAACATTGACATATGATTCAGCAAACAGGATAGTCTCATTTCTGGAGCATCTGATCAAATTGGAGAAAAGTATGCTTCACTTACTTCTGCTTTATTTACATCTCAGTAGCAGAGTGGTTAGCGCTTCGGCCTCACATCAGAAAGGACCCTGGTTTGATTCTGAGAAGGGGACCTTTCTGTGCAGATTTTGCGTACAGCAAAGTAAGAATTACGCTGTAACACGGAAACTTGTTTCTACACTTTACATGTGACAATAAACGCTTTGAATCTTGAATGCTCTCCCCTGTGTCTGCAATGGGTTTCCTCCCACGGTCCAGAAACTTGCAGGTTAATTAGGAAAACAGATGGGAAAATTACCCTGAATGAACGAATGATTGAATGGTTGTTTATATATGTGGCTGGCAACCAGTCCAGGATGCATCCCGACTCTCGATAGGCTCCAGTTCACCCGTGACCCAGAGTTCAGGATAAGCGGCAGAAGATGGATCAACACTCACTGTGTCCCCCCCCCCCCCCCCCCCTTTTTGAATATTGGATGAGTCATCTAGTTTGTTCTACATTTAATTTCCCCAGTAAATAAACTGATAGAACAATAAATACACCAGATATTACTTTCACACTGTAATAAAAATGTAAATGAAATAGAAATCACATGGTAAAATAAAAGGAACACGCATATTTTAACACCATCATGTTACGGGTAATGAAGGACACACTTGCTTCTGCTAAGCAGTTATAGATATAATTCTGTCTGATTCTTTACAGATATTTACCCAAACAAGGACCTCCTGGAAATGAAGTAACTCTTGGACGATGATCTTGTATATCTGGATCATATATGAATATAATGAATACATACAATTTGAATCAGTATGCCAACCTTGGGTCGATAAAATAAATGTGGAAACAGTATCAAAATCACAATCGACGAGAAAATGTCAGCCTGCAGTCGCAAACCAACATTGACTAAAGCCACAAATTGAACAAAAATGGACAAGATGACGGCGCATATCAAAGAGAGCCTCTAAATGACATCTAATGTTTGCAGTACACTATCACATGCTTATGTTCACTCACGCATGAACACACACACACACACACACACACACACACACACAGATATCTCAGGCATCAGTCCATGAGGGCCCCCTGCAGATGTATAATATTAAAATTGATTGCTCTCGTATATAGAAATGCACGGTACATTGTATGCTAATATCTGACCATATTTTTCTTCCCTTGTCTCCTGATAAAGAGGGTCCCAATGACTGAAAATCATGCCAACAGTCTTGTCTGACAAAAAGAAATAAATCAGAAGGAAAATTAGACTGATCCATAAATCTATGCGTTTTAAAAGAGTGTGAGATGTGGAATGGAAACTTTCACCAAAGACCTTATTCCACTAAATACAATGAGCTCCCCTCTTTTTTTTTTCTGTTCTCCCACAGCCTTTTCTCTCCTCCTTACAGCGCAATAATTCTAATTATGTTCAGACAACTAAACATGCCAGCTCTAACGACAGCATAGATATGGAGAAATTGGCTCATTTGCACAATAATAAATGTAGGTTTGAGCCCATACAAAGCCTATTAACATTTAAATAATACAAGGACGTTATCTCTAAAGTGTCTGCTTATCCAGGGTGGCTTTCTGTATGCATGTGAGGAGAATGACAGTCAAGCTTATATGACCCACACCCCTCAGTGCTAAACTAATCGGGTTTCGATCCAACTTTTCAGAGAAAGTATGAGTGTTTCAATTGAGAACTGTTAAACGATTGTTTGGAGGGCTGAAGTTCTTTGTCTCTCAACTTCATTACGCCCTCCATTTGATTTGTTTTCGAAGTGTCGAGGTTCACCGTTAGAAACAAAGTCTCGACTGGAAATCGGTTTGTTATGGCAAGCCCATCTCACGTTACAAAACAAGTTTAATATGACTGACACGTGGTTAATTTAATTTCTTTGAAACACCGCTTTTCACCCACTGTTAAGATTACACGACATTATGTTACGATCAGCCAAGAAATGGAAGTGGAACTTCTTTGAGCCTCACCTACTTATTTTTTCATCAAGTAATCATCTCTAAATCTTATCCTGCAATAACAGTTGCTGGGGGGGATCCCAGCTAAAAGGTAGGCAACATAAACAGACATTCAACCTTTCACCCTCTTATTCACATGTCTGGGCGATTTTTTCCAGTGAACTTACTGCTTATTTTTGCACTGTGGGGGGAAAACAGAATACCCAGAGGATTCCCGCTGGGACAAAAGGAGAACATGCAAATTCCACATAGAAAGGCCCCCTGTTGGAATCGAACCAGGGACCTTCTTGAGACGGTCTGAAGAACCCATTCTATTTAGCTGCTTTCAGAATCGTAAACAACTAACACAGACTATTTTCTGAACAATTAGCTACACTCAACTTGCATTTTCTCAATTTAGTCACGAAATGCAGTACTTGACTGATTAAATAACAATTTGCACATTAAATTTGCTTTGCGCCAAACACTTCACCATTGTAAAATACCAGTCAAACTTGTACGTCACGAACCTCCTGAGAATATTCATGGGCTGCAGTGCACTGACTGTTTACCTGACAATTCACACCCACTCTATTAACACCTGAAAGTTCACTTTCTATTACATCTTTCTTTTACAGCCTTTCATTATGTTTAATTTATTTGTTTACTGAACTAGTCATGCCTCTTCTAAGTTACTAAAAGTTTGTCGTACTATCTGGCACTCACTGTGGACACCAAAGAATTTTAATTTCACTGGGAAAGGCATTTCCTTATTGTGCATACGACGATAAACTCATTGAATTCTTGCTGTGAGGCGGGAGCGCTAACCCCCTCGCCACCATACTGCCCGCTTGATATTTAGCTTACTTTTTCCTAGAATGTGTTAATTTCCCTCCTACTTTTGTTGTTACATTTCAAAATGAGCATGATGATATTGAAATGAAACTGGTGAGACTGACAATGCTGCAGATGGTGCTTTGTTACAGGATAGAAAAAAGGGAGTTAGAGATGAAAAGGGGTGGTGGAATACTAACACAAATCTGGATGTCGAGCGGGGGGTCGGGGTGAGTTGGGAGTGAGCTAGACTGCTGGAATGTTCACACAAACAAGAACCTTGATGGGAAATTGAATGTCGATCACAGTCCGGTTCTCTGCAAACAAACAAACAGGTCTACCAATGTCCTATAGACGGATACACAAACGAAAGAGGGGAGTAATTCTAAAATGTTTTATAACAGAGTTAACATGCCCGGGAGACATTTTAACATCCTAGTGTATAAATGTTTTAGCAGGCTGCTATGTGGAACAAATTGGGCCATTGATTATTGTCTTACCTGCCTGGGTCCTGATGTTATTATTAGTGCTGTAAATTGCATCTCGAACCCTACAAATATTTGGTAAGAATTATAATTACATACTCTTAAGTATATAATAAATGTTTGCCATGCATGAGCTTGGCCCGTCCTAAACGCTATGTTGCTATAAAGTGTTTATTTCATCAGAACTGACCTTGAAATGATGGAAATGCACCAAATCTATCTATGAACTTGTGTTATTAATAATGTGACCTTTAAGTTATTCACATTCGGTGGCATATCTCATTACAGCTGATTTATTAAGATTTCTAATATTTGGGGCTAAGTGAGATATTAAAAATGATAATGGGATGTGACAAGATTAAATAGAAATAAAAAAGATAAATCACAAATGCATACACACATACATACGTATATGAATATGGATATAAAATTATACTATAAATATTTGATCAAATAAGACAATTTAGCAAAAGTGCATATGGAACAGTAAACACTATGGGAAAGAGTTGGCTCAAAAATGGGAAAGTAAAACAGAGAAACACATTAAATTGATTGAAGGCTCAAAATCTCCAGATAGAGTATCGTTATTGGCAATTTTGAAAATATATATAGCTCTGTAGGTCTCAGCAGTCATTTCAAGTTAGCAATGCCCTGGGTACCTATGGACCTCTAGGTTGAGACCATGCTGCTTTGCTTAAACAGTATTTATTACACATTAATATTTATTGTTCTCTGTTAAAATATTTTGGATGGGAAAGAGCGTTTATAAAACAAAGCCGGTGGACTGGGAATGTGCTCCGTTTGCCGGCTGATGATTTTTTTCAGGTCCTCACATTATATGGCTTCTAATTACCTTGTGCACAATTGAGATTTCAGACAGCAGTTCACTGGCATCAAAAGAAAGAGCTGTGCACAAACATGCAGAACTGGGTCTGCAGCACATGCTATGAATTTATGTAATTAAACCCGTCCTTGTTTTTATGTTGCCCTCTCTATTTGAGCAGTTTATGTTTGTCACTAATGATATGTGTAAAATGCCTTGCAGATGGAATGAGCTTTGAAAAAGAATAAGGCCCTGGGGACAACAAAGTCTTAGAACTGCTAAAAGAATACCATTTGAATAAAACAATTATGGTAGCAAATAATTACCAACAAATTATTACTACTTCTACTCTTTTTGGGTAGAACTTTGGATATGCGGTTTCCAAATCTTCTCCACCTTTTCTGTGATTTAATATATTTCAGTCATTAAATTGCATTCTGAGAAAACAAAACATTCAAAATAAATCACTGAACCCTTCAAATATGTCTGATTACTTGGTTGCATGTTGATTAAGCCAACATTAATAAACTGCAGATATTACATGCAGACAAATTAAATGGGTAGCTGGAGCTACACACCGTGAATAAATGAAAATAAAAGTCAAACGAAATGGAAACAGATGCAAAATATTTGAAAACATCAAAATATTTTGCCCTTCGTGCTTAAAAATTGCACACATGCGGTATGTGTATTATATAGACAAATTAACCCATTTTGATCATCAACATGAAATTCTTCTCATTGCATTGATTGTTTTATATTTAGTGTGTGGAAGGATGATCGGAATTATGTGATACTCGCGAGCTTCGCTTTCATCGACAAGAGTGTATTGTTTCTTACTGAAAATCTAACTTTAACGGGTCGGCCCGGCCAAATGATTTGTGACATATCATATATTTGGAATCCAGTATTTGGTCAATATTCATCAGAGAACAAGTGCAATTGGGAAAACCTGCCACCTCCATTACACGAACAATAACAACCCATTTTATTGTGGAGCAGAATATATCTTGGAGTATCTTAAATCATAATAACCTTATTGTAATTGTGACGCAGAAAATACTTTAAATACTGTGATAAATAAAAGGCACATTGTTAGCTTATGAGAAATCAAACCCAGGCTATTGTGCACAGTATTCATTGTGACAAATGCTCTCTCTTCACCCTCTCTTTTCCTCTGGTGGGAACAGAATCTACCTCCTCAACTCTCATTACCATACCAATAGCGAGTAGACGCATGAGCTAAAGTTGGTTTGTCAAAGGTACTTTAATTACCAATTAGAAAGTTGGCTGCCAGTGCATGAGCTACTTCAATATCTTTTTCATTCGGCTTCTTACTACACACACATACACACGCATAGGTGCGATGCCCGGCACACAAGGTTCCCCAGTGCTGCAGTCTTGATAAACAATGTCCTATTTAGCTCTGTATGAATAATTAAGGGTCGGGTGTTGAGAGAAGGGGACACTTGTTTATTCAGAGAAAAGCCTTGTCGATAGCTGTATAGCAGCATTAAATGGGTGCCAGGGAAGCTTATGGCCTGTCATGACATTATCTAAATGGCAGACTATCAACGTTCAAAAATCCTCCGTGCTACTGTGACACATGAAATAACATTCATAAATGATAAATGAAGTGGATAAATAGTGTGGTAAATATGAAATATTGATGTAGACTTGACACATGAGATATATGATGCCCTTATTAAGAGTCCTCCCATGTGCATGTGTGTGTGTGTGTGTGTGGGGGGGGGGGGGGGGTGCACACGCTGTCAAAGTACTTAAAGCCTATATCATGTTTTGGGTTCAAAGGTGAATTTAAGAGAGAGAGAGAAAAGAAAGTCATTGCATTTATTAAGTATTTCTTCCAGACTACAATCATAAAAAGGCTTTACTGTAAATTGAAGTGATAAAATCTGAGACTTTGCAGCTGCAGGTGTCAGACTGTGGCCGTAAGTCATAATCTGCATATGCTGTGCTGGCCTTTTGCCGCACCTTTTAAATACATGACAAAGACTATATCTCCATCTCTTTGTTCCAGTCCTCCTCATAGCCTTTGACTCGGTCTGTCCGCTTTTACTGTCTTCACAGCGAACGTCACCTTGCAGACTTCAAAAGTAAAAGGGCGGGTTTTTGCAAAATCACTCGAGTCCTGACAAGGAACAATCCGTTCATTAATGTATTCTAAGATGATATTAAGCACCTTTGAAATGCTCTCAGTATGCTGCATGGTAAAGTCTGTTTCATAAAATCATAAGCTGCATATTTTTTATCAAGATTAATTCTGCAGTCTTTGGGTTGTGAGGAAAGCTGATGTAAATGAACGCAGACAACATACTTACTATCTTGTTTATTCTATAATCTCATTAATGTCTATAGGCAAAGACACGACTGCCACTTAACTCGTAGCAATCACTTAGCACAGTTCCAAATGCGCAGCTTTGAGCCCGAGGGCTTTCAGCTCACGAGTAAAAATGATCAAGGAAGCCAGAGTTGCACAAGGAATGACTTAATGTACGCATAAAGACCGCAGTAGATTCCATGTGCTGCAGTTTCTGGCTCGGCTTTCTTTCGAGGAAGCGCTCTGCTTTAAATGAGAGTTTAGCTCCTGCGTGCTGCGTTATTATTTTTGTATCACTGTTGTATTATCTAAGCGAATGCAAGGGGCGACAGGAGACGGATTAAAAAGGGCAGATGTGGCAGCGCAGCAGGAGCCTGTAGTTCAACAGAAGTGTTGGCAAACACCGGGCACCAGGCGGCCGAGCCACAGGGGGAAGGCAGCGAGAGCCGTACATATCTCTGATGGATAGCTGTTGAAACAATTATCTCTCACAGGAGAATCATTAACTCCACAATACATAGTCACAACACGAAGCTTCACTTAATTGCTTTAGAATTTGGCTTTGAGGTGTTAACAAATACATCAGCACATTACATAATATCTCATAACAGAGGCTTCAGAAGTGTCATTAAAAGAGATATCTGTCAAGTGGTTTTGGTGTTAGCATGTGGGATGTTCTTTTGGCCATATGAGTTTTATTATTTATTTATCCAATTACTTTATGATGATTTTTGATGATCGCTAAAGCCCGAGGCTGCATTTGTCATACAAAATGACGACGCGAAAAAAAAAGTAAGGTTGTGAATGTCACAAAAAATCCTTGAAAATGGGAAAAAGAGTTACATTAATTGTATGAAAAAAGAGCAAATGATTTATGAAGTCAGAAAATGAAATAGTCTAAAAAAAAAGGAATTAAAATATATATATGTATCACTTAATTCATTGTTTATACTTCTTATCCTGCACAGATGTTTGCGAGGAGGCTGGAGTGTATACCAGCTATCGTTAGGGGAGAGATACACCCTGGCCTGCCCGCCTTATATAATAATGCTTGAATTACATATGAATATTATTATATTCATCCATTGTCGATTGCATTTCCTCCTCCCAGCCGCTGTCGGGTGAGAGGGTGGGTACACCCTGGTTGCCACTCAATCGCAGGGCCACATGAACAGACAAGCTTTTGCTTTCTCATTTGCACATCTGGGCAATTTTCCCAACTAAGCAGCCTCATAACATATCAACCATTACATTAAGAACAAAATAATGCCTCTCTAAACTAGAAAATTATTTATTTTTGAAGTATTCCTATTTGGATCGGTTTCACAAACTGAACAAAAGAAACAGTAACTCTCTAATCTTCAATATCAGGTATCACATTTTTAATGTGATTTACACTTGGTCTCCCTTTAAAGATTTCTGGCATATTTCAAACGGATCGTAAAATCCTTGCAAAAAGAATAGATAAGCACACAACTTTAAGAATGTTGAAATAGAAGTATAGAGGTCAAAGAGAGCAGCATTGTACATTTATAGGTCTGGAGAATACCAGATGACAGGGTGGTAGAGAACTATGTTAGACTGCTGCAGGATATGTACGTGAGCTGTAAAACAGCGGTGAGGTGTGATGAAGGCGTGAGAGAGAACTTGAAAGTGGAGGTGGGACCACATCAAGGATCAGCTCTTAGCCCCCTCCCCTTGTTTGCAGGGGTGATGGACAGGCTGACAAATGATGTTAGACAGGAATCAACGTGGTCAATGATGTTTGCAGATGACATTGTGATCTGTCGTGAGAGCAGCGAGCAGGTGGAGGAAAATCTCCAGAGGTGGAGGTATGCTCTGGAAAGGAAAAGAATGAAGGTTAACTGCAGCGAGACAGAATAGTGTGTGAATGAGAGGGACTCAAGGGGAATCGTGAGGCTACAGGGAGTGGAGATAAGGAAGGTGGAGCATTTAATTTAAGTATTTAGGGTCAACAGTCTGGAGCAATGGAGAGAGCGGAAAAGAAGTGAGGAAACACGTCTTAGCAGGTTGGAACGGGCCGAGAAAGGTGTCAGTTCTGGCTTGGGATAAAAAAGTATCAGGTAGAATGAAAGGAAAGGTGTACGAGACAGTGGTGAGACCAGCAATGTTGTTTGGTTTCGAGACAATGTCACTGAGGAACCTACCAGAAGCAGAGCCAAAGGTTGCAGAGATGAAGATGATGATGTTGTCTTTGAGTGATGAGGATGGGTATGTTCAGAAATTAGTCCATCATAGGAACAACACATGTTAATGGTTTGAAGATAAATTCAGAGAGACCAGACTTGGATGGCTTGGGCATACGCAGAAGAGGGATCGTGAATACTGTATATTGTTAGAAAGATGCTGAGATTGGAACTGCCAGGCAGGAGGCATTGACGAAAACTAAAAAGGGGATTTATGGATGCAGTGAAAGAGAAAATGAAGTTAGTTTGTGTGCGAGAATAGGATGCAGAGATTAGAGTAAGTTGATCCACTAACTTTGACAACCCAGTTTTGTTGCCCCGTTACATGGGAAAGGAGGGAAACATGCCAAACAAACTTAAAAATGATACATTCTAAATAATGAAGTGTTTGTTTTCATCTCTTGTGACATACACACACACACACACAAACACACGCACACAACTTTGCAAAATAGGTTTCTTTGCAAATGAACTGTTAATTTATGTACCATTGTGTATCAACTGTTATTGAGAAAAGCGATTTTTTTATTTTGACAAAAGGCCCCCACTGAGATTTTAAGCTGGTAAAATAAAAAGGTGGCACCTCTGAATACAAATTGCTTCCTCTTGCAGGATGAATACACCCTTTCAGATCTGGCAGTGACAGCAATTCAGCTGCAGAAAGGAGTTTTTTTTTTTTTTTTTTTTTTTTTTTTGTTTGTTTTACAAAACATATCTTTCCGAACAGCTCATTTTTAGAAAAAAGACAAATAAGCATCATTGAATTCTTAATGAATACCAAACACAACTCATTATGACGATTAATCGTATTATCACCATTGTTATTATTGTTGTTGCGTTTGACGTTTTAGAGATAAGGTCAAAAAAGCCCATCTGAGATGGTTTGGTCATGAGCAGAGAAGGGATACTGAATATATTGGCAGAAGGATGCTGAGGTTGGACCGACGAGAAGATGTATGGATGGAGTGAAAAGAGGACATGAAGTTAGTTGGTGTGAGAGAAAATGATACACATAATAGAGACAGATGGAGCAGGTTGAATCTCCGTGGCAACCCCTGAAGGGAGCAGCCAAATGGAAAGGAAGAAGAAGACGGATGAGAATTTCACTTACATGTTGTTGACATCTTCCAAAATGTTTGTCCAGTTAATTTACCCAACTTAGAAGTTAAAGAAAACGAAGTGTAATATGCACAATGAGATATTATCTGAGATACTACTGACATCTTATTACTTTGATTACATTTGGATTGCCAATCAATTGATTGAATGTGATATAGCTGCTGATATCTTCTTTAGTACAATCTTTCAAGATAAATAGGCTCCAGGCCTGTAAACGTCTACGGCTGGTTATTAGAAAAAAAAAAAAAAAAAAAAAAAGACAAGGTCAAGACAACATCCGTCTGTATCTTCTAGTCCATATCATTACAGAGCCTCATTTGACCCGAGTAGGGGGGGTGGGGAGTTCAACAGGGCATACAGATGTTTTATGAAGATAATACGTTTGTGTGTGTGTGTGTGTGTGCGTGTGTGTGGGTATGTGTGAAAGGGGGTGGTCTTAATGCCAGCTGGATAGGTTTAGACATACTCCCACTCTGTATTTTTACACTCTTGGTTCACTTTATGGCTCCAGGTCACATCAGTTGCAATTATTCCGTCTGTCCTCATCACTGATCCCCTGATCTTACATTAAAGGAAGGGCTTTATCTCACTTTGTGTATGTGTGTGTGTGTGTGTGTGTGTGTGTGTGTTTGCATGCAAGATGGTGTGGAGTACTCAAACCCGATCTCAATCAACGGGAGCAGTGGGGGATGTGAAGGGTTACCGTTTTACTATGTGCGCAAACACACATTAGTGCAATCACTTCTGCATGCGGACTCATTCTGGTATATGAAAAATTAAGTGGGGCTTGTTCTCAACACCATTTCATTAATATTACAATCCTGTTGGAGGTCCAACTAATTTTAAACTTTCACAACGCCCATAAAAAAGAAAAGAAAAAATCCCAAAGCCAATAACTCCCCCGAGGCTAATAATTCACTTTTAATTGTCTTTTGCTTCAGATGGATCCGACATCACTGCAGCTCTCAATATGCTGTCGACGGGGTGAATCTCAAGTCGCCTCTCTGTTCCTAACTCTTCATCCCCTCACTCGTCCCTCTTCAGTGCCCTTATTAGAGAAGGACAACCCAAGCCTCTTCCTTTGCCAGCTTCACTCCCAGAGGAATAGGAGGATGAGGGCAGAAAGCGAAACCGAGAGTTTGATTAACCTCGGAGATCAAATTTCAGGAGTCTTGCGACATACTTTTGACACTCACACCCTCGGATGTCCTATATAATGAGTGTTTTAATGAGTGCCCAGCCTGTTTTTAGCCGTGTTTGTTAATTAATCAATATGCATGCCGTGCCAGCAGATGGCAGTAAGGATAAGATGCCTCTGGGGAAGCTGCTAATAGGGTAATAGAATGAGGAGGAGGAAGAATGACAGAACGGTCCCCAGATTGCATACAAGTGACCTCTGTCACTACACGGCAGCCAGGATGTTGTATTAAATGCTGCTGTACTCTCATGCTCGTGAAAGAGCAGGATTTGCATGTTATGCATTCATAAGCACATGCTGGCGCATGTAGACAAACACAGGTCACATGTTAACACCCGCAACACAACTCACACCGAGTGGTGAAAGAAACTTTTCTACTGCCGCCGTTAGGCTCCGGTCGGAGGAGGGGAGCGGCATGTCGATGCTGCTGTGGGGCCCCGTCACACAGATGGAAGGGACCTGGCACATATGCTGACAGGACATTATATGTCTCTCTCCACATTCCTGTGCAGAACCAAAGTGCATAAAGGCCCTGCGTGGAATATTAATGCTCCCAATTCAATTTGAGGGGTCCAAAGCTTCTTCCTTGAGGAGCATTGTCAACACTTCCATGTAGTGGATGACTAGCATGCAGGGATAGCCTGGCATTGTTACATTTTCCACCTTGTGAAATTAACTTTGTTTTTATCTTTTCTTCTGAGCCGTCTCTGCACTCGTTATGAACCAGTCTCGACCCCCAGAAGCGTTTATAAAACTACAGTGACCATTAAATCCACGCTAAAGGGATGCATCCCAGAAGCACCGCAATGCCGAAATAATCTTTCAAACTAATCTTAAACAATTTTGAATCTTTTCCGCTTCTTAAACTTGCTTTTGGAAACTGCAGTTTCCTTGCTGTTTCCATGGTTGTTATGTTTCTACCATCCCTTGGTATAAACATAACTGTCTGTCAAGTGAGGTTTGAATCTGAAAACAAAGATGTCCCTTACGGATTTGAAAATAACCTTTGGTTTACCTTTGTTGTCGTTGTCCATTTCTCCTTTTTTTCAGGGGAACAGTTTCATCCCCTTGCTGAAACGGCACTTTTCTGAAAAAAAGAGTGCACTTGTCAGCGGAAAGCAAGAACTGACTCCTTTGGTTTTTGTTAATATATTTTGTTTTTCATTTTGTGTTTACTTATTTATGTATTTTTTGTCTTGAACTAAACATCTGGAAACAAACAATATCGGACTTTATAGTTATTTACAAATACATTTGTACGTTTGTTTCGATGTATAGAACAGTTTCAATCAATAAATAAATACATACATTTATTCAAAGTTATTCAGCTGTCTTTACACCAAATTCACCTACTTAAATCGTATGGGAACATTTAAAGTGTATATAAGACCGTTTCACACAATGACTATAACTATTATATTCATGATTATATGCATAATTTGTGGAGTCCGATATTGATATCAGAAAATGTGGAAAAATTTCAAAAGTTTCCAAGGCTCCATTTGACTTCATTATATTCACACAAATCAACCTTGGTTATTCTTCCATGTGCACTTCAAGCCTGAAATCCCCCCCAGCTTTTCTTGAAATGTACATCAAAATTAGTTGAAACATCACTCGGATACCAAATGCAAAATCTGAATCATCATCCACCAAGTTGCGACAAAGCTTTCTCCGGAGGATTCAGAGCAAGTGTGGAATATTGACAGTTATCATGCAACCTGGAGCAAAATAAGAAAAGAAGATACTCGTTTTATCCAAGACATGCCAATGAAGTGCAAGGAACAGACCCAAAATATGTAACAAACTGAGATTTGTCAACTTCAGGTCTGAAGGCTGTAAACAAAACATTGCTATCTCAGGGGTGAAGGGTTCAGGTCACATTCTGTCTCCTGCTGCTTGACCCAAATCAACCCCCCTCTTTGTCTGACACAAAATACCGCGCTGCGAGCGATTTGCAAAAGGGCAACACCGGTCTATGACAAGGCCTGATTTCCCATGCACTGACCTGAGCTTATGCTTGAAAGGGACTATAGAAAGGTAAGGAATCCATACAAGTTCACATTAGATGAGGATTGAGTGAAAAGCTTGAGTTTTTCTTTCTTAAAACAGGATTTGAATTGATCAGAGATATATTAGATATCAGAATAATGTATGTTAGATTTAAAATACAGAAGTAAGCAGCTAATTGATCGATATCTAAAATCCTATAAGGTGCAACTGTTAATAGCAGATTTGGAGAGGTGTGTGCACGTGTTAAATCTTGACTTCGATTTTGGAAACTATTGTGGTTCCCCTTGAAAAAAGGTTCACTATTGCAAACATCTGGACCTGTTGCTTCCAGGACTCGATGTCTGGTATCCTTCAAAATATTGTTCCTGAAGTTTGGCAAGACATGCTGTGGTAGTGGTTTTGGTTTTGGTTTTAGAAGTTGTGTTAGTTGTGTTGTGTACTGATCTGCATGTACTGTGTTTGACTTAACTTGTTCCGGGGAGAAGACAAAACAACAAAAAACCAACAAAATAAAAGATATGATAACCTGAAAGACTAGAAAAGTCAATTTAATTCAGAAAATATATTATTCAAACTCCCTGGCACCAATTCATAAGAAGTTCACCAGCTTCTACCATTGATTTTGTGAATCAAATATATTTAATCAAACCAAATCTTATTGGTCAGCCTTTTTATTCATTCATTTATTTCTGTATTTCAGTATTTATTTCCTATAATTTTACCATCGAGTGGATTGGTTTACCCTCCCAGACGAAGTACAAATGCAAGGGAAGGAAGCAACATCAGGAATGCAGGTGGTTATGGGGTCAGGGTCAAGGGTCCATGTTGAATGAATAATAAATAAACAAACACAGAAGACAAAACAAAACAAAACAAAACAGAGTAAGAAACATGCTTTTTTGACTGTATGAATAGCAGATTCCATAATTTTTAATAAAACTGTTTTAAAAGCCCATGTTTGCATGTGCTGTTTCACTCACCCCTCGGAGGAATTCAAAGCATGTTATATATATATATCGTATTATGTCATTTGCTCTTTTATTTATTTTAATGTTTTGGCTGATTTGCATTCATGCCAAACACAGATTTCCCTTGGCGGCACCACATTTGGAATAGAACTTAAAGGAAGTTACGGTTCCATTCCAGGTGTATATTTATGATACGTTGTATAATATGGTCACGAGTGCTTAGCCTCAAATAATATTTTCAATTTATACAACTTCGTGTCCTCAGGTCCCCCTTGCCTTCTCCATCTCTCTCCTCATGCCTCTACTGGTGACACTGCGTGGCTTAGTGCTCATATTTAAGCCTGTATTTCGTTTGACTCCCTTTCAGGAGCCCAATGGGAGTGCTCAAATACCCCCCCCCCCCGCACCCCCCCTTCTGCCCAGTAGTTTAGCTTACTAGAAATGAGGGCATTTTTTTTCCTTTCCTCATGGCTGTGGATGACGCAAACGCATAAAGTATAACATTAGTTCTCATAATGACAACCTATTTGAGGCAGTTTGATGGATCACTACATTTTGTGAATGCAGTGATTGATCGGAGTCTAAAAGGTCACATGTGGAGTGACCTCTCATTATTTGTGCTGCACATGGAGGAATTTGGCATATACTTAAGTCACATGATATGAAGGTTTTTTTTTTTTTCCAACAATCCACATTGCAATAAATAAGCAGAATAAGTATAAATACATTTAAAGGAGAAAGATTATCTGGGATGTAGATTGTCATGTTATCCCGAATTACAGACAGAAAAGCTGAGGGAGGGGGAGTGGGAGTTGGATAACATTTAGCTTATCCCCATTGTAGAATCTTAGTCTTGGCTAGCCTGCCAGCTCCACTTAATAACAGTTTAGGCTTGGTGTTTCCATGGCAACCAATACTTGATTGCTTGCCCTAATCTTCTTTAATGTGGCTTAATGCTGTTTGTATCTCTCTCTCTCTTTCTCTCTCTCTCTCTCTCTGCTCCCTCCCCCTCTCAGCTTACAGAATGATGAAGGATGTGCTGTGCCATCAGGACTAACAGGGAAAAAAAGGACATTTCCTGCTCAACTTTTGACATCAAGTTGGATCCGAACACGTTAATGCGATTTATTGTTGTATTGTTGACCCTGTTTCAATCAAATGTTGGTAAACATTGAGTGACACTTTTTTTTATTATATTCTCAACAGTGGACACATGCTCAGAGGCTAGAAATACCATAAACAAAATAATATTTGTGTTTATGCTTCTTTTACCCTCGCCCATCCAATCTTTCCACTCTACCCGCAGTCCGTCTTCTCTATGTCCTGTTTCTTTTGCCCGCCCAGACTTCACTGCTGCTTTGAGACACATGTTGTTTTGTAGTTACGCCTTTCGTCCACGGCCACACAAGTAGAAACGGGCAGTCTGCTGTACAATAACTTCTAAGTTCTGGGAAGAACCCGGCAAAGGTGGAATACTATTTGCGTTTGGGACATACAGAAGAAAAGAAACAAAAACAAATAAACAAAAAAAAAGCAAATGAAAGAACTGTTTGTTCTGTTTAGCAAACGAAGAATACCCACCAGCCATAGTCTTTGGAGATCACAGTTATTTTGCAATGAAATAACGACAGCCTCACCTAAAGGTCCAATTAAAATAAAATTGAACTTGTCAATCTTCCCAAGCACTTCAAGGTATGAATACTAAGATACAAAATCAATACATCTTTCTCTGAAGACATGCGTCCAATCTCAGAAACACCCTCTTCAGCCGATGCTCTGAGCTTTTGATGGAGATCAATCACTTTCTCTGTATACCACATAGATAACACATGTATTATAATGACTACAAGGCTGCGGAACGAATCCCATCATATAAACATTGCTTAAATTCAACAAGGGCTTATGTCTGTGTCAAACGATCACTGCATTGCAAAAATGCCTGGCACAATAATTTAGGGTCTAAATTGGATTTGCAGTCAACACAAATACACAATTATTTAATGATACAAAAATAAGTAAAATGTCATTGTCTAATGTAATAACAGTGGAAAATCAGGATCTGGGAAAGAAAAAAACAAACAAACAAATATCATATTTAATAATTTAATCAAGTGTTAAGTAAAAATTAATATTGTACAAGTGTATATGTACAATCGCAATTCAGGAGACTTCCCAATCCCTGTTAGTTCAAAAGACAGAAAAATATTGACTTCTTTATCTTTTATTTAAGAAAAAAAACAGAGAAATTAAATCGGGTTGATTAGTCAGATGCAATAAAGTTCCAATGATTGGAAACTTGTGTGTGTATATACATTATGTTTGGTGGAAAATGTTGAATTTATAGTGACCAAAGAGCCAACCTTTGGGGGGAAAGTGTTTGTTTGCTAATGCTCTAATCCAAATCAAATTGGCAAACTTAACCATTAAAATGAAGCTTGGGTATTTGAGTATTTTATTCAATGGATTGCTGTAGATTGCTGATCAAATGACAGTTATTGTGTATTCAAACCACTTGTTTGCATTTGCTTCCTGATATTACATTTGATTCCAGGCAATTATTATTACTATAACTTTATTTTCTATCGCATGAGTGAATCACATTATTATTGAACCTCCCCATCGTCTGTTGACACGTTGATTTGAAATTCAGACACAATGGTAGTCTGACCAATAATAGCGTGGCTGTTTTTTGAACATTTACGCAACTACAACATCAAATCTGTTCAGGTTAAAAACCTCACGTAATTAATAACTCTAATAAAGAATTGTGATAAAAGAATGTAAGTAGATATCAGTTATTTGGCTTCCATCTTCTGTATAACAGCAACGGCCAAATCTACCAATTTACAAAATGACATCATGTGTATAATTTTACAAATGGGTTCGCAATCATTTGTATTACTTGACAGCTTAGCAAGATACATTGCATGTGCTAATATCCATTGCTTATGTTGACCATTGCTGCAAACCATTGCTGCTTCTCGACCATCAATGTCTTAGCTAGCCTCTAGTGACTGGCTGGACAAGCACATCTGCAAAAACGAGCAAATGCCCCTTCCTGTTCTAAATCACATGTTTGATGTATTTATGTATGTATTTATTTTTGTTATATAAAAAGCCTTGAAATATTTGCAAAGATCTAAAATAATTTATGCCATGTCTTTGCAATCCATGCACAGCACTAGCTTAGTGAAATTACCATTAAAGATGAAACATATTTATTAATGTGTGAGTTTGTGCGGTTGGGAAAGAAAACAAAAGCAATTCATGAATAGATAAATGTAGACTTGTTTTCTATTCTCAAATAGATAGAAAAACATTATAACCATGATCAGACAATATTGACATGGTGGACTTTTTTTCTGATCTGCAATAATCTGTGATTTTAAGCTCTCTGACATATTAGAATAGCAAAACTTCAGCATACTTCTTTGCCACAAGTCTAAAATTTACTAATGTCAAAACTGAATACATTTGCATAAATGCGGACTCTTATGAAATGCAATCACGGACATCTGTTTTCACATAAGACAAAATGAAAAATGTCTGGCAAGAACATTAATCTCTGGTGAAGAAAAAGAAACAAAAGAAGAAAAGAAAATCCAAAGCCTAATGGATGTCTTTGACGGAACATTGCAAAATCATTTTGGTTCAATCTTTCGGTTCCATTTCACACCATTACATAGCTAATAAATAAGACTAGGAAAAGATGAATGGCGATGATTGTAACATATCTCAGGTGGACTGTCTGTGATGACTCAATGTGCCCAACAAAAGAACACATTTATTAGAGTCGGTCATGGGTCAGTGATTCCTTTCACCAACGTGCTCAGATCACCAAGTAAAACTTATTGTACTGGCTCTTCATATAAGCTTTAAAAGGGAGTTTTGGGATGTTGAACGAGACAGTAAATTAGACGGCGGTGCGACAATATGAGGTGCTGATTGGAGACTGTTTAATTTTATCAAGCTCATCAGGTCACATATTTCTGCTTGACATCCCGTACCTTCCTGATTTGAAGATATTTGATTTTTTTATGTATTTATTAATTTTAAATGTATGCCTGATACTGATAAAAGGGGCAAACAAAATGAAAATCTTATGAAAAGACTAACTGCTTCACTAACAGTGTCTGAAACAAACACAAGGTTGAATAATAAATATCACGGCCATGGCAATGTTACGGTTCTGCAGCGAGTAAACCGTTTAAAATGATCAAAACCTTTCCTAAATGCAGCTGGTGAGCATACCTGTACATCTACTTTGTCGTTCCAATCTGCCCTGACAAACACACATGCAGACCCACACACTCCACTTGTATCTGATGCACCAAAACTAATACAACATCCTGAAAATAAATCCCCCTTCCTGAGGATTATAATGTTCAGTTTTCATTGAAATAAGAGTTATTTGTAATATTTTGTCCATTCAATTTCATACGAAGTAGGAGTGCATTAGAAAAAGCCTATGTATTTATCATCTCTGTGGATTTGACAGGTGCGAGCTTGTGTCTGGGAGTTGGAGATTAATTAATGGACTTCAGAATTTGTGTGTGTGCTTGAATGTGAGCAGCCATCAGTGTGTCTCTTTGCAATATTGATACTGCATAGTTACGGGGAGCAGGTGGACTCTGCGGTGGATTTAAATGGAGGAGGGAATGAAATAAAAATGAAGGAAGAAAAGGTGATTGGCGAAAGAGATAGAAAAAAAAAAGCAGGTGAGAGAGTTTGACAGAGGGATTGAGGAGAATGAAAATGGGGTGAGTTAAGTGGCACAAGGGAGTGTAGAGGTGGAATCATAATGCAGAAGGAATTAGAGAGGCAGGTTATATAATTTATTGTATTTTTTCTGAAAGAGGAAAAAAGGGTAGCAAAAAGGATTGGGTTGAATCTGGATGAGCGAGACGCAGATAAACAGAGAGCCGTGTCAGGCGTAGAGGAAGGGAGTCACAGACATGCCAGGAGACATTAGAAGAGGAGGAAAGAGAATGAATGCTATCTCAGAAACACCGCCTCCCACGGGACAAGCCTAATGGTGGAATTTAGTACACTGACTAACTTGTACTGTAATTATTAAAACATTTCTTTGGAGCAATCATCATAGTAAAAGCCCTCCCACTGGTCTCCCGGCTCATAATCACATCAGCAGTAGACGTTTCACTTCACTCATTCACCTCAGCAGCCGCCGACAAAAATGACAGGCACAGCGAGGTGCAGAAGATTGGAATGGAAGCAGGAAGAAACAGGAGGACAATCAAATTATCTATGGTTGCAAAGAGCTGCTCTATCCTAAACTGAAATTCTGGAAAGGAACAAAACAGCAGGTGCTTGTAAAAAAAAAAAAAAAAAAAAAAAAAAAAAGAGAGGGATGATCAGAAATATAAAAACTATGTGTAGATGAGCAGGCGAGGGATGGGAAGAGAGTGACATCCTGCAGGAGTTATATGAGGTTTACAACTACTTGGCGCGAGGGGATAATGTGGAGCAACAGCAGGCTGCAAGAGGAATTAAAAGGTGGATAGTGAGGGATGGGTAAGAACGAGTGAGCCTGACAAAGAGAGAGAGAGAGAGGGTGAACGAGAGGAGCCAGAGGAGAGATACTATTGCCGTAATTAAGGCTGAGGACGAGGTCACTGTCGGGGAAATGGTGCGACTTTAATAGCCTAGAGATTTGGCCAGCGTCCCATCGGCCCTTTAACTCTGCATTAAGCTGATTACCCCCACATTTAACCAAAAATCACCGCCCACACTCCCTTCCTCGCCGAATATCACTTCAACAAAAGCACTTTCAGAGTATGGTGAGGGTTTTAAAGCAACAGGGAGAGAGAGCAAAGGGTGAAACAAAAAACTGCATCTCATTTATATGTAAAGTGTCATCCACCCAGTGTTTGTGTTTTTTTTTTTTTTTTGTAGTAAGCGAGGTAGTGTTGCTTTAAAACACCCCTTTAATTACTTTTTCAGAGTGCTATAAGTAAGCCACTTGATTTTCCCCTAGTTGGCGTGAAAGCCAGTTGTTCCCTGGGATAAAAGGTTGGCGTGTCAGTATAAAGAAGAAGCTCTTTGGGGTTTGATACCAATAATTGCAGCTTTTTGGGTGGATGACTTTTTGTGTTAATGCAGCTGTACACAATAATCAAAATGATTTCCTGCAATTCTATACACAATGGCAATCAAATATAACTACATACTGTAAATAAAAAAAACAAAAAAAAACAAAAAAAAAAACCCACTGGATTACTTAAGTTTTATTTATTTATCCATTATTTCACCATTTGTGTATAACATGACCACAGTTATTGATATGCATATGAAATATATAACCACAATTTGGATAGATAGAAATCCCCAAAATCACACTTACCCACATTTTTTTTTCAAAGAGTAATGACATTAACTAAAAAGTTTGTTAGGTAGAAAAAGGAGAAAAAAAGACTAACTAGTCATTTG
Source organism: Fistularia commersonii (assembly GCF_037954325.1). NCBI lineage: Eukaryota > Metazoa > Chordata > Actinopteri > Syngnathiformes > Fistulariidae > Fistularia > Fistularia commersonii. Next base: position 6,347,156 of record NC_141318.1, read on the forward strand.
CACTTCACTATACATACATATACACACATATATATATATATATATATATACAGTGAGGAGAAAGGAGAACAAGTATTTGATACACTGCTGATTTTTCAGCTTTTCCCACTTTTTCACATGCACCTCTGATAAAAATTACAGACATCTACAGGCTTTCCAAGTGGGAAAAGCTGGAAAAATCAGTATTAAATACTGTTCTTCCCACTGCATATACACACACATCACATCCAAACACACACTCACAGAAAGTAATTGTTTGGAGAAAGTGATGTTGCCAATATTCTACACACCACATAATTAATCAAGAAAATGTCAGATTAATGGAGAGTGAAACAAATGAAACCTTTTTACATACACAGTCAGACTGATTGCAACACCATTAATAAAGTGTGTTTACAGACAGAATGCATTTGCCCACAAGTTGAAGTGAATTTATACTTTTTGCTCCATCAATCCAATTCCTGTGACAGTTCAAGAGAATAAATAAAGAAATGAATTTAACAACTTAGAGTCATTAAGGCGATGTGAAATGACACGCCATTGGTTCGGCAACTAATCAGTCTGAGCAACTACATTTTGGAATATATTTGGGGTTTGAATAACATAACAAAGAAAAATAAATGAATAAAATAAAATATAGATCAGCTGTGGTTTGGTTGAATGACATACATGTAACGTTGAAGAATATGTTTATTTATGTACATATATACAGTGGGGCAAAAATGTATTTAGTCAGCCACCAATTGTGCAAAATCTCCCATTTAAAAAGGTGAGAGAGGCCTGTAATTTTCATCATAGGTACACTCCATGAAAGACACAATGAAAAAAAAAATCAAGAAAATCACATTGTCTGATTTTTAAAGAATTTATATGCAAATTAATGTTGGAAAATAAGTATTTAGTCAATAACAAAACTTCATCTCAATATACCTTTTGTTGGCAATGACAGAGGTCTTTTTTTCTGTAAGTCTTCACAAGGTTTTCACACTGTTGCTGGTATTTTGGTCCATTCCTTCATTGTCACTGGGCAACACTAACTTTCAACTCCCTCCAAAGATTTTCTATGGGGTTGAGAGTTGGAGACTGGCTCAACTACTCCAGGACCTTGGAATGATTCTTACTTAGCCACTCCTTCGTTGCCCAGGCGGTGTGTTTGGGATCATTGTCATGCTGAAAGACACAGCAACGTTTCAGCTTCACTGTCCTTGCTGATGGAAGGAGGTTTTCACTCAAAATCTCACGATACATGGCCCCATTCATTCTTTCCTTTACACGGATCAGTTGTCCTGGTCCCTTTGCGGAAAAACAGCCCAAAAACATGATGTTTCCACTCCCATGTTTCACAGTAGCTATTATTTGCATACAACTCAGCATTCTTTCTCCTCCAAACACCACAAGTTGAGTTTTTACCAGAATGTTCCCTTTTGGTTTCATCTGACCATCGAACTCCCAAACCTCTTCTGGATCATCCAAATGCTCTCAAGCAAACTTCAGAAGGGCCTGGACATTTATGGCTCAAGCAGGGGGACACGTCTGGCACTGCAGGATTTGACTCCCTGGCGGCGAAGTGTGTTACTGATGGTCGCCTTTGTTACTTTGGTCCCAGTTCTCTGCAGGTCATTCGCAAGGCCCCCCGTGTAGTTTTGAGATTTTTGCTCACTGTTCTTGTGATCATTTTATCCCCACATGGTGAGATCTGGGGCCCCAGATCAAGGGATATTATGAGTGGTCTTGAATGTCTTCCATTTTCTAATAATTGCTCCCATAGTTGATTTCTTCACACCAAGCTTCTTACCTATTCAGTCTTCCCAGCCTGGTGCAGGTCTACAGTTTTGGTTCTGGTGTCTTTTGACAGCTCTTTGGTCTTGGTCAAAGTGGAGTTTGGTGTGTGACTGTTGTCTTTTTATATTGTTGTCTTTTATACTGATAACCAGCTCAAACAGGTGCCATTAATACAGGTAACGTGTGGAGGATGGAGGAGCCTCTTAAAGAAAGACGTTACAGGTCTGTGAGAGCTAGAAATCTTGCTTGTTTGTAGGTTAACAAATACTTATTTTACTGAAGAATATACCAAACAATTTATTAAAAATCAAGCAATGTTATTTCCTGGATTCTTTCCCTCCATTGTCGCTCATAGTTGAAGTGTACCTTTACAGGCCTCTCTCATCTTTTAAGAGGGAGAACTCGCACAATTGCTGGCTGACTGATTACTTCTTTGCCCCACTGTATTTATATACTTGATGTCTAATTCGTGTTTTGGATGCTCTTATTGTTCTGACCATTATTCCTATGAGCATGTGTAAGAGGTCTAAATAATGTGGTGCCATAATATGGGGTAATAAAAGAACATTTTTAAAGAGTTTAGTGCTACAAATTGTCATTTTACACATGCTTTTGTGATGGACTCAAATAAGGGTCTCTGAAAGGGTTGAGCTGGATTTGCAATTCACCTACCATATGTGTAACAACTACTGTATATGTGTGTGTGTCACTGTACACTTATGTGACAGAGACCAGGGTATCAGGCTTGCTTCCAATACCTCACATATCTAGTGTTCACACTTGGCTGAACCTGCAGAACCATCCCAAGTTACATGCAAAGCCATGGTCTTCGTCTTTCTCCGCTTGTCTCTCTCTGTTATGCTCTCTCTTTGCAGTCACAGGATTAACGTCGCAGGGTGGAAGCACTTCAACTAAATCTCCCTTCCCTGCAGCGCTCTTGCTGCTTGGTCTGCTATGGATCGAAGCTCACCACTCAAAAGAGAGGACTTAGGACAAAGGGGTGTGTGAGAAACATGTCTGGAGTCCTGGGTCACGAGCGCCTTTTCTTAACATCGAATATTCAGTATTTTCAATTTTTTTCAGGGACATCAGCGTTCAGATTCACACATTGTTACAATGCAAATCAGTTACTCGAGAGAATAACATATTGGATAGTTGGACCCGATGCTGCACAGTAAACGCATCCTTGGTTTTATACATGTAACACAAGGTAACTAACCACAAACAACTACTTTTTTTGTATGTTGGATAAGGTTGTCTTAATGCAAGTGATCACTAAAAAAATTGAAAATAACTTAAGTTAAATATGGCAATTGTCGCACACACTGCATTCCTTCTCGTTTCCTGTCTTATTAATGTGTTTGCATTTAAAAAAAAAAAAATGGCAATATCTTTTACACGTGGAAAAATAGATACCAAGGGACTGGTTAATTTAATAACAACAATCAGAAATTATTCATTTATTTATTGACCATGCGATCAGTGACAAGATGTGATTAAATAGTCTGCACTTTATTTATAAACACAGTTTATTGTGCATGCAAAGGACATGATCAACCGCAAAAGATACACCTAATCTACATGTAGTATTAATATCTAAATAAAGGCTACAGCTCCTTTTCTCGCTTCTCTTCCTGGTCCTTTGATATCTACGTTGACTTCAAAGCGGTGGGCTGCAGCATTACCTGATGCTAATAGTCCACATGAAAGAGAATCTGTATGAGGTGTGAGCGTCGGGGACTGACACAGCCTCTTAGGGGACCCCCCTCTCTTCTCTGTCAACCCAGACAGTCTATTCCCTAGCTTCTAGTTAGCGGTGACTTCTAAAAGACCTTCAGAGATGCAGCAGGAGATAACATGCACATTCTAGTGGGCATCAGACCTTTAAACATGAGCTGCAGGACAGTGAAGGCCTGTTCAAAGGGATTTATACAGACCATGTATATGTATTACATACTTAGTGTGTAGTTCAGGTGGATTGAGTTAACGCGAAGAAAAGGGCCCGAGTATTGGGATCCAGTTTACAAGATCCAGTCTACAAGAGTTGAACCACTCATCTGATGCAGGTGGAATACAATCATTGTGGAGCATTGCTTGATTTAGTCTACTGGTTAGCAAAGCTATAAATCATGCTTCCAAGACAGTTGGTTGACCACTGGGACCGAATGGTGGCAATACTGACACCATTAAATACACTCCCTCAGCACTGAGTTTTACAAATATATATGGTGATTTAGCAAAAAAAGCATTTGCAATTTTCCCACAATCCTAAAACATGCAGCAGGTTAGTTGGGAAAAAAAAAATGGGAAAAATGCTCCAAATGAGTAAGTGAATGGTTATTTATCTGTATAAGTGGCCCTGCGATTGACTTGCGACCAGACCAGGATGTAGCCTGCCTCTTGCCTGGTGACAAGTGGAATAGAGCCCAGCATCCCACCTACCCTGAGTGTAGAATAAGTGGTAGAAGATAGATAGATAGATAGATGGATGGATAATTATTGGTCATTTGATAAGTTTTTAAATTGAACGTTTGGATCACAATAACATTTAGCATCTAATTTGAGCTTAAGAAAGTTATGGGATAAGTAAAGGGGATCTAGTCAACTCAGGAGGTCTTGCCCACATATTGCTGTCATTTTCACACATTTAGTCTCCACACTTGATAACTTGAGACAATTTATCTGTTTTTCCAGATTCTTGAGCCCACATATTCAATGTACGCAACCCCTGTAAACACTCTTTGATGTCTTAAATGGAAGGGTTCCACTTTAAGATTCTGGTCATGGTGCATTTGAATATTGTGGCTTCAGTGGTAAGAGCAGGCGCAGGTTAATATTTAAGGTCTCACAATTTTGGTTGCAGCAACCATGAGCAGAGCTTTGACAGGAATAAAACACAATTCCAATCTATGCGTTGCTTAAAAATCGTGACAACAGTCATCTTTGGTTATTTTTGAGCTAAAATAGGTCCGGATTCAAATCTTTCATACATAGTATACAGTATCCTATAAAACTAATTGCACCAATACTCCTCTATAAAAAAAGACCCACCATCTGTGTTAAATAAATCAAATCGCAAAACAGGAAGATACCTTAAGCACCTCTTTTAACGTAAAAAAAAAAATCATTGTATTTTAATACAGGCTGTATTCAATAATTGGCTTTTTTCCATAATATAATAACCGACATAGTCATTTCAGGCTACAGATTACACTGGTAGTTTTCCAATAAAAACAAGCACAAGCTTACTTGTGCTATTTTATTTTATCCTAATACTTTAGAGGCTGCTATCTTGCTCTCCTCTTGGCCCCTATAATATTTAAAATTGATTTTCAAACTAAAACCCCTTAAAATAAGTAGAATCACAGTAAGTGCTTGCAGCCGTATCAAAAATACATTGTGCTCCAGAGGGCTTCATCATCAAAATTATGTAGAAACTGATTTTTTGGCTCATTTGTTAATTTATCTATTTATTTATCTATTTATCTATTTCATTTTTGAAAAATACATTTCAGCTGTGTAGTTCTCTAGCATTAATTGCCTCATTTACGACCTTTTTTTTTCGCAGACAAAATGCAACATCTACAAAGTGTCTTCAAGTACTTTTAAAAAATGGGCTGCTGTGGATGAAAATTTTCCAGTTTTCTCAAACCTCTTGTGCAAAAATGTGGTCCACGTATGAAAATGAAACAACAGCTGAATCATGCGCCTTCACACCTTGTATGTATTGCTTTTAGACTTGTACTCTATAATACAAGTAAGCGTATCACTGGTGTAAAAAATGTTTTTCCTCCCAGATTAAAATCCAACTAGTGTGTGGTTTTTCCCTCTGGTTAGGACCTTTCCGGCCATTGAATATTAACAGTACATCATATTTCCTGTTGGGAAAGGTACAAAAAAATATATTTTTTTGCCAACCAGTGAAACATTAATTACGTTTTCACTGCTTTGTCCAGGATAGTTGTGTGTCTGAGGTTTGATTTGATTTCTAAAAGCTCTGTGGCAGCGTAAATCTCCTTTTCATTGGACTCCAGTCATTTGGAACATTTTCCCATTCAAACCAGGGCTTTGATTAAAAACAAAAGGCCGCTTATCTCAAAGGGCTGGGTTTCTTTCCCCTGCCTTTGAAAACAGCTTGCAGCAAATTATGGTAAATAAGTGTACAAAAGCTTCTCCTGCATATGCAGGTCAGCTTTTTTCAAATAACGGCCTACAATGTACCCAAGAACAAAGTGCTATGATGCATGTGTGCCTGGTAAATAGCACTGATTCCTGTCTATATTCTGTTTTTTTGTTTCTTTTCCACTCATTTTTCTCTTTACTTTTCCATCAGTCATTTGCAAATGAAAAAAAACAATCATTTATCACAACTACTGATAGATCTTTAATACCTAGGGAAGTGGATATCTTGCAGGTGTCATCAACGAAACATGCATTCACGTTCCTCATTTATTGTTCAATGTAATAACTACAGGCAATTTGTTGAAGATTGTTTATGATTAACACATAATTCTTAAAACTACGACTCAGAGTTATTCAATAAAGTTCTAATATCTGTACAAATCACTTTCAGTGTGCCAGAGTGCCCTATGAGAATTCAGATCTCCGTTAAAATTCATGAATAATACTTTCGATGTGTGATCTTGTGTTTTACTGGTGACCAATCCCAGTTTTACTCCACCCCTTGTCCACTGACAGCTGGGACAGGCGACCCAGAAGCGCATGATTGGTGGAAAAGATAACGAATGAAACAAAAAAGCATCAGGCCATTCTAAATTATAACATCACAACTCAATATTTAAATGACTTCTCACGCATCCTGATTATTGATCATTATCTAAATGATGCTCTTTGAATTCATACGCCTGTTGCCATGAACTCTAAGTGAAGACTCACACATACATACACACACTACCACATGCATTTTATTCTTTTTTTTTTTTTTGACCGTTTCCTACCAAACCTGTGCTTCAGGCCGAGCTAGTAACACTCACAGGAAATTTGAGCGGTGCTCAGTGTGGGCTGGTATTTATCATGAACATGCACTCCAAGCACTCTTGTTACATGTATTCTATGATCTGTATCACTCAGCGGTACTTGTAATGATGTTGGCTGAAGTGAATAGTCCTGGTTGTTGTGGGACCTTAATAAATTAACTCAGTCAGGACCTCTATTTTTGCTAACAGTGTTGTCAACACCATGATTTGATGCAATAATTACGGGCGTTCTTGCTGACACATTGACAAGTTGCTAGCTGGCTGGAGTGGTGCTTCCTGCCCTCGATCTACCTCTTGCCCTGGTTCTGGGTAAATCTAGTGTTTGTATCATTTTGTGACTGGATTACTGTCATTTTATTTATTATAAAAGATATTTGACTTCACTTTGGGCAGTTAAAAGTTAGAACAAATGAATGAAAAAAGTTTCCAACACTCTTCATATTCAATAATTTACTGATCATGATGTATATGGTGACTTGCTGAGCCAGTCCCGAGTACTCCCAGCTCACAGCAACAAGGTACTTGATTTTATTCTGACCAGGACTTTTCTGTTTGGAGTTTGCATGTATTTCCCGTGTCTGCTTTGGATTTCTGTGGCTTTTTCCTTTTCTGAAAAAAAAAGGGCAACAAACTATTTCAAGACGCTAAAGTTGTACATAGGTGTGAATTACAGAGTGAGAGGTTGTAAATCTCTATTTATTATGTTTTGACAGGGCACCACCATGGTGTAACCCCCATTACCCATTGTCAGATGGAATTGGTTCCAGCACCCCTGTTTTAGTGAAGAATAAGCAGTGTAGAATATGAATTTATCAAACACTTGTGCATGGAAGAAGCTATCTTAGTGTAATTTTTTTTTTAAAGAGAACATGCAATTCCGTGGTTCTCTTTTCTGACTGAATGTATTATTCAGAGACTTAGAAATATGTTCATTAAGAATTATGTTTTAACAAGACAGGATTTACATTGATGCCTTCTGTTGTTTTCTGAACAACTTAGATATCGAGGAGGCTGACCTGAATCTGAGAGGTTTCATCTTGCTTTAAAAAAAGAGACGAAAATTGTGGATACGTGTTGTGTTCGCGATTTATTCCAAAATGTAATGTGTTTTTCAGCTCCACCAAGAAAATTGGCCTGCTCGTATTGATAATTATGTTGACAGATGGACAGGGAGGCAAACAGACTAACAACGTTGAGGAAATAAGGCAAAATGAAGTAGGTGAGCTAAAAATGTGCTCCACTGTTGTCTTTTCTTTTAATTCAAATAATCCTATTCTTAAGATTGCGGTCCTGAAAATTAAAGTGTTCTCACATTGTTGTGAATCTAATCAGAAGTTCGTGTTATCATTTCATTTCTCATCTGTGGAAGCAATTTATTTTGGTGTCACAAGATTGCACCCCAATTTCAGTTTATTGAAATGTTAGTCTTATGACACAGAACCTCTTGCGAGAGAGATGTGCAGGAGCGTGCATAGTGGAAATGAAATTGAGCCATGTTCTTAATTCTGAATATCAGGGGGATCAGCTTGAGATAATATAGCCAGTGGTTTCTGTCTATCCTGTGAGGCAGAGCTTTTTGCCTTCTGTTGGAATACCTGCTTCTTGAGGCCTGGTTGCTGGAATTTGGTGTTGCATTGCATTCAATTGCATCACATTGAACCTCTTTGAAGTTCCAGTGGCACTTCTTACCCTCTTATTCGGGCTCGGCTTCCACTACTTTGACCCAAATAAAAAAAATAAAAAAAATTACAAAGACAAAAAGGCTATTTTGCAACATGAGTATATGATGTCGTTTCAGTGCACGACCGTGTAACACACACTAAAGTCTTGCTCCTTGTTGAAAACCTGTTTGCGTATCCAGGAGAATGGTTAAAGTTGAGCTGCGCACCAATATGGGACCTTTTTTTTTTTTTTTTTTTTTGTCTGATCTGTCAGCTGGTGACTGCACACTCGAACCGGGATCAACAAGGATACACTTTAAATGCATTCTGTTTGCTCTTGTTCTCTGTTTCTGTTTAGTTTTACTCTACAGACACGCTGTTGTCTCTCTTCATGCATCTTTTGATCTTCCCCAACTCCTCCATTACACCTCCTGTATCTAATTTAGCAATCTTGCATTGGTATGTCTCCTGCTCCCACTCAATCCCGTTTTCTCTCTCCGCATCTTATCCTCCTCTATTGCTCACTCTCTGCATATCCTTTTGCTGTCTCACTCGGCAGAGCGAAACATTGTGTACAGATGCTGCCGGTCTCCAAAGAGTGGAACTGGCTGATGCATAGCAAACACTAGCCAGCCAAGCCAGGCATACATAATACAAAAAGAGGGACTCATTTTGTGTCATGGCCAATACACGGAGGCATTAACACCCTCCATCCCAGTCATATATTCCAATAAGCCCCGAGTAGTTTGTTCAGCTCATACTGCTGACATACGTATTCGGTCAGGACTGAAATTATCGGCATCCTTGCCAGGCGACTTAATCACCCACGGGGACCCGTAAGCCTGAGTGAGGGATAGTGTGAAAGAAACCTCTGTATCCCTCTCAATGTATCTTCTATTCGCCCCTGAAGTCATTTCATATTCCATCAGAAGAAACAGGGGATGCATGCTTTGTCGTCCCGCGTGCCGGTCATTTGTAAAAGCTAACAGACACTAAGTGGAAGGGAAGTGAGACCGCTCAGTGTGTTTGCCAACATCCAGTAAGTCCAGAGGCTTTTTGATGTCCCCATGAAATTGCAGAAGAACAAACCACCCACTGTCAGAGACACACAGTTAATTTTGCTGTCAAGCCAACATTGTTAAAACCCTGACATCTCATTGTGCTCTTAGTGATTTTTTTTTTTTTTTTTCCATAAAGGTGGAGCAGGAAGCAGATAGGATTTAGATTGGAGTCAGTAACTTGTGTGAATTAAAGGTTTGGTCCTCTGCCAATTGGGCCTGACCCAAAAAAATTAGTTTGTCCATCCTGGGTCATCATGTCAGACTTAAGGAAGTTAGTTCCTTGAAATAAAAAAATAAATTGTTTGTTTCATCTTTATGTATATAATGAATTAATTTAATGTTTTGTTTGAAATCACTGTCTCTCCCTAGAGCCCTGAGTGTATCTGTGAAAAAATGTTCTGACTCTGATTTTTCTTAATGTTGTAGTTGGCGTCTGCTTGGGGTCTGATTGAGACGGAAAACATAAACAGTTGTCCTTTTTTAAACAAATGCATTACAAGAAACCTATTATGATGAAAAAATAGGAAGTCATCCTGTTACATGTGACCTTAAAACTAGACTCAATTTTAATAGGATCATGAGATATATTTATTTATTTTACAATACATCGATCACTTTGACGATAAAATCTGATTGCTCCACAAGGTTTAAATGAACAGTATCATCCCGGACGAGCCCCCTAAATAAAAAAAAATGAAAAAGAGGAAAAAAGAAATGAAAAAAGTCCTTGGCTCCCTGAGTGTATCTTTCTCGAGATTCATGGCAATTTTCTGGGAATGATGTTTCGGGATGTAACACTTATTTATTGTTTTTATTATTATTTATTGTATGTAATTTGGAGTTTAAATCAGACACGACACCAGACATAAAATGCAGCAATTGTTTGGCCTGGTTCCAGGTAGGGCCCGATTGAAAGAATGATATTTTATCTGTATCTGATCAAAGGTCAGTTGTGAGTATATTGCCTTTGAATGTTTGGTCTGTAACCATTGAAGTTCACACTCTGTACAATCACTTTATTTCCCTCCTCCATAATGTACTGTTGAGCAAAAGCTATTCCAGTGAGACAGTGAGACATAAGCAATGAATGAAGGCTAGAATGTTTTCCTTCAAGCATGTTTCAGGAATCAAATGAATACGAACCCTGAATTTTCTACATTAATTTAAAAAAGTTTAAATTAATTCTTTTAGGTGTGCCTTACTTTAGAATATTGGGATTCAAGTGAAAAGAGAGCTCACATACATTAGAATACTGCTTGTAAGCTATGTCTTGGGGCATTATGGCAAAGGTGGCTGAGTGACCATCTGCTAAACAGTTCCTTTTGGACATGTCCAAGTGTCCATAAGGAACACAGTGAACCCATAATTTTCTCGGTGAACCGGCTGGCACATAGTACGATACCCTTTGCTGTGTTAAAATGGTAATGAGGTCATATATTAATGCAGCTATTGCCGTAAGGTGTAAACTGTGTAGACTAATGTGAAACAAAAAAGTTGCATGCTTGAGAATCGAATGAAGGACTGAAAGACAAAAGTTCCCTGAATGGTTTCTTAGAACAGGGACAAATGATTATTTTATATGAAGTCTCAAAAAGCAGAACAAAAGTATTAAGACAAGACTCCCTTGCTCTAATAGTTGCCGGTGCTATATATATTTACTAACAGAAAAGAGTGCTATTTATTTATTCTGGGGCACATAAATGCCTGATCTAAATGAGCAAGCATCCATCATGGCAATCTGTCAGTCTTTAAGTAGTCTTCTACATTAAGGCAATGGTAATGCTCGCACAAGATGAAAGGTGTTCAACCTAAGATTGGGGTAACCTGAAAGCAACGCATGATATGTGTTCACTTATGGAGGGATAAGACATGAGCTGGGGCAGGAATCAAGCAAATTCTGTCATTGGCAAAATAGGCAACATACTATATGTCAGTGATATAGCAAATTGTTCCATTTCAGGGATAGTTACAGATCTAGATGCCGTTAAATTGCCCATTTTATTATTGATAATCATCACAGGCAGAAGTCAGTTTTCCCCCATGACTGGCAGCTGAGTTGAAGCTACTGATTTTTTTCCCATGAGAGAGAGAGAGAGAGCAGCGAGGCAAGTGGCGATGGAGTTGATGGTCCAATTTCACTTCAAATGGGTGGAGGGAGTCAAGCAAAGTGAATACATATCAATGCTCCTCTCATAATACAAGTAATTCAAAGTAATGCAGAATAACATATTCTGCTTTGCATAATGTTAAGCAATGTTTGAGGCTGAAATTTATACTGAACGCAGTGGAGTGAAAAAAACACACCCATCGCAATCTTAATAGAACTATTCTAATAAGAAGCAATCAGATGTAAACCAAGGCATATTAATAAATAATAATGATAAATAATTATGCCTCTGAATTTTCAGAGGACTTATTTTCACAAATCCAATTACGAACAGCGGCAGCCTGCAAGTGGTTTCCATCAAAAGAAAAAAAAAGACCTGTTTTCTAATCCATCGGGTGTGAGAATGAATAAGAGGTCATGCACAGAGATGAATACATACTGTTGGGTGTGGAGGGAAATGATTGCATACCTTTCTATTATTATAGTCACACATCAACCACTAAATGATTATTTCATACATTTTTATTATGCACTTCCTACTTCCAGAACTATTAATATCTTTTGCGAAGGATGCGTACAGTCGCAATTGATATGGTAGTCAAGGACAGCCAGTACTCAGTCACAGCCAAGTCACTAGTGTACTACAGTATGGACAAATAAAACCCTTATGTCACATTCTGTATGTACTCCAACATACCTAACACGACACTTTAAAATGTTTACTTCTCCCTGAATCAAATGTATTTCTATCGACAAGGAAAAATAAAAGCAATTGATCAATATATATGTATTTGTCCAAAAAAGCATTAAATTGCTATCATCACTGATGTCATTGACCCATTGGTTTATTTTTGGTTACACTGTGGTTTGTTCTCCACTTTAATCCACTACTGTCCAATTATACATCAATGGGTGAATATGTCCTTTGAAACACTGGATGGGCTCCAGACTGATGGCAAGCTGTGACAGAGGTCCTCAACAATAAATTAAAAGAAGTCAAAAAGAAATATCAAAATGGTTTGCTGATGAAAATAATCGCTTGGAAGTGTTTCACATCTTCAGTTAATCGGGTTAAAGCTGAGGGATTTTTGAGATTCCATCAGCAAGCGGCACCAACAATGAGCTGCGGCAAGATTGGATAAAATCAGAGAGGCTAAGACAAATAAATCTTCTGTGCCCACACAACTCCAAGTAAAACTAGTCTTTCATACAACCCGTTTCCAAAACAGATCAGGAAGTTGGTAAACATACAAGTTAACAAATAAATCGATAAATACATGCATACATACAAAGATCCATAAATACATCCATCCATATATACACATAAAAAGGAAAATAAAGCCCAAGACGATCGTTTCCAAGCTCTTCCAAGTGTTATGTTACTTCTCATTGCCATGAAAGTATGTGTCTTACAAAAGAAAGCAGGTAATCTCATTCCTCAAAATTATTTGCTATTGCAAGTTGCTTTGGATAAAAGCGTCTGCCAAATGCAATGTAATGTACTGTAATGTAATTTGCCACACTCCTTTTTTAAATTCATTCATCAGCTGGAGAGTCAAAATTACAATAAAGTGGTTCAGATGGGATGGTCAGGGAAAGCATCATAATTGGTCCTGACTTCATGACGGACACCACTTTTGACCCGTCTCAATTAAAAATAGGGGACTACATTTCATTTTCCGCTTCTAGGAAAATTGTGGCAACGTGAAAGTGATGATATCATAGCATCACCAAGATCGATAAGCAATGCTTGTTACTGCATATTTCATTAATTTTAGAAGCAGACAGAATAAAAATGCCAACTTTCTACAATTGTAAGGTGGCGCTCACATGATAATGGCTCCTTTACCTTACTGGAGATTATGCATGTGAGAAAGGATATTTTCATTGTATTCCATGCAGCGTTTTGAATATACTTCCTAAAGGGCCATAATGTCTTTGTGCCTCCTGAAAACTTAATGGCAGTGACTTGAAGAGGCTGTAAAATTGTCTATAAATTGCGATTATGCTTTGTTTGTAAATTGTGAAGGTTATCTCTATTAATATGACCTCATATATGAAAACTATTCTAAAAAAAAGTTCCCTGAATTGATTGGTCATTGCCTGTGTTATCACTGGAAAACCTATTTGCGAGATTTACTCCCACACTTCTGTAAAACTGGTAAAACATATTTGAAGAGAAAATGTTGAGCACAGCTTAAAGCCATGGCATTAAGAAAGAAATATATCAACAATAACAATAGTAATGATAATAGCTGTCTTTACATGTATTCATTCATTCATTCTCAATTCAAGTTTATGATTAGTAGGCTCCAGAAAAGGTAATTCTGAAGCGAGAAAATCCATAAATAAAACTGCAAAGTCAGGGCTCCTTCTGCTTTAAATATGCGCCACAGCTTCTATTTTGTTTTCAAAAAGTTGCAGTTGTAAAAAACTCAATCCTAGCACTTTTGCCATGTTGGACTCAGCCACGCAGCCACTTTTCTTCAGCACCTATTGTGAAAGCCGACTGGATTCTTCTTTGTTTTGTGCTTACCTCTGCTACTCCGGTACTGGCATACTCACAGTGGAGACCCTGCACCATGCAGGTTTTATCTGCCTCCATATGGAGCATGCTGCCTCTGGCAGAGAAGATCAGCCGACATGTGTGGACTGCCAAACTGTTCTCGCCATTTGGTGTAAACATTGTATTTCATTGGATACAATATTTACAGATCTGATGAGCATAACAGGCTCCTCTCTTGGGCGCTGTCCACCTGACTCTGAACACCACCAAAAGCATCCTTTGACAAGAAGGATAACATGCTGTGGTGCAAGGAGAACATTTCTGCTTCTGTGCTCCCGTTCTCTTTGTCTGTGTTTTTCAGTGACACTTCCTGGTAAAGTCACCTGCTGAACAAATCAGTTTCTGCTTGTTGCCTCCCAGGTGTAAAGTCTGGAATGTTTTTTTTTTTTTTTTCTTTTTCTTTAAATCATAAAGGAATAAGCTAAGCCAGTAGATACAACTAACTGTATAACAAGACAAACAAGTGCTGACTATTTTGAGCGATAAAAAAGGCTTTTTTTCTGTTAAATTGTGTGTAATAAAGGCAAATTGTTCAACCAAGTCTGATTATTTAAGAAAGGTCTCCAGTAAAATGACTGCATTTCAGTTGCTGTAATTTTAAGAGTGAGTAAAAAATAACAGAGCTTGCCAGAGACTGTTTAAACTGACTAAAGGTTTACCCAAAATAAACATAATTTTCTAAATGTAGTTTATGTGAAAATGCACCAGTGCGGAAAGATACATTCCACTGTCCAGCAGGTTGAGATGACATTTCTAACATGTTACTTCCTTCCAAGAGGGAACACTTAACTGAACGAAAGAAAAACAGACACAAGTAGTAAGAGAGAGAGAGAGAGGGAGAAAATGCAAACATGGAATCGGGAAAACCACTAATGCGTGTAGCATACATGTCTTGCACCTTTGTAGCTGGATTCTAAAAATTCAGAATCATTTTCAAAAAAAGCAACATGTGCCAGTCCACAAATCTATTCTGCATTATAGATTAAGCAAATACTCCTCAACGCTTGAGTGTGATGTTTTTTTAATAACCATTTAATTTGTTTGTAGACACTTGCATTTCAGAGATTACTATTTTAGTGCATCATGATTTAGTATTGAAAAAACACCCTATCAGATTCAAAATATGATGGTCTATCAGCTCATGAGTGGATGAAGAGACATTGTTTAAATGGAACTTAAGTACAGTCGTTAATGCATGGCAATGGTTGTCAACAGGCTTTCAGCCCGTGCACCGCAATTAGAGATTTGTCAGTGTTCAGAGGATGGGCTAGCTACCCATTTCACTGAATTGTAATGCTGTCAAGTATATTTTATCACTTTTAGGGCTGGCAGCACATACCCCAAATTTCTGCCACTGACACCAAACAGTAGCTTCTTATCACATATAAAACAATGGCTCCAGTAATGGCAGCCAGCTGAGTGTATCCATAGATTTACATCTGGGAGCAGAACAGTATTAACAAACTTACACCAGTTTTGAAGTGCTGAATGGTGTAACATCTCTCAAATCCCTGACCTCCATCCATTTGCCCAGATAACAACAGGCCAACAAGTGCTGGCATTAATAAAGTCACAACCGTAGCTCATTAGCAGCTGTATGGGATTTCTAGCTCCATTGAAACATGTTTCTTAATGACCCCCATGGGACAGATCATTTGAATATGTAAGGGAATTTTTTTTTTTCTTTCTTTTTAATGTGGAATGGCGCAGTCTCGATGGCTGGCTGTGGACTGGGGACAACAAAACATGCATTTCCAAAAAACATTAACACATACACGCGTGTGTGCACATGCAAACACTGCATTGCTGAAGAACACTGAGGAAAACTGGATGGCTGACAAGGAAGGGTGTCCATGATAATACATCTCCTCTCATCTGTCATTGCAATTGCCTGACCGTTTTCCCCATAATTCACCTTTTTCTTTAACTTTCATTTATTTATTGTCATATGTATATGGTATGTATCCGCCTCTCCTGCTTCCTTCAACAAAACATAACATTTGGACAGCAAATTTAGAACAGGAGTGCAGCTGACGACTCAAATCACATTTTGTATATTCCATAAAACAGAGACAAACGGGAAATAATGGTACTTGAGAAACATGATGCCATTTCCTTTCTTGTTTACCAAAGTAATGGGGTCCAGTGGCACAGTGTAAGTAAACATACTCCAACAAAATCTCTCTCCTTATATTTCTACCAAGACAAACCTGTTATACAGCCTGATTGTGTGCACTTCTTTGCAGCTCTCACATGAAAGAGTACTAAATACAACTGTGTGATGCCAATTTGGCATGCTTTTTTGGCATGACTGCCTCAAGAAAAAACCTTTGGATGATAACAAAAAAAAAAATTGTATGTGATGCAGACATACAGAAGAACACAAATGGTCAAAGTGTAGGTTGAGGAGGATCACTCCCTTCATGAGTGAAAAATACTTCCAAAAACTCAGAAGTCACAAAAGGATGGGCTGATGTTTTGCAGCACAAACATGAATCTTGGACAATAATAGTCTCAAGCTCAGATATAGTTAGCGTACTGCTCCAACCTTGACTCCAGCTCATCAGACAGTGTGTCTATTTGTATAGGGTTTTATTGATTTTCACAATTTGATATTGATAGCTGACAGTTGGTCCGTACTTTTCTAATGTCTTTTTTCTTTTCTTTTGGCTTTTTCCCTTCAGGGGTTATCACAGTGAATAAATCTCCATCTGACCCTATTTTCTATATCTTCTTCTTTTACACCAACAAACTTCATGTCCTCTCTCACCATGTTCTTCCACACTCTTCCTCTTTGACCCACTGGTAGCCCAGTTTCCATTGTTTCCCTGTAGGTTATTGGTACCAATGACACCAATTGTAACCAGTAACTACATGTCTTAAAAGCAGTGATGCGTGACATACTGAGTAAAGCTAATGTTATTGATGATTTGCAGCCTCTGAATGGGAAGGAACCAATGCGGTGATCTTAAAATTAGATCTGTATACCCTTCACACTACAGGACCATTTAAGAAGATAATCATTCTGTCAATTCTCAAGACAAAAAATAAATAAATAAAAAATCAGCCCATTTCTACCATTTCTACCTAAGCGTGGTGCCAGCATTAGTGATGAAAACTGGATTTTTCAAGCACAAAAAGCAATGGGATGCCAGAGTGACTGACTTAAATTTTTGTGTTTTAACAGAGCCGAGTTATTATAATGCACACTAATGGTGAGCATTAATACAATTATTCTGCTTTAATGTTAAGAAGAAGCGTACCAGAGTTTCTGGTTTTCTGTGATGTATTTTCTATTCGGCATATGTATAGACCAGTGGATTTATTATCGTTTTTTTGGGTGTTGCGTGTAAGACAGCGATGACAAATGGCAGCCAAATCCCTCACAGCCATCCCTTTGTTTGGCCTTGTATCCATCCATCTTTCCATTATCATTAGAAAAACTTGTCATATTTTGGTGACATACAGTGCTATTTGACAGCCTTTTAGTGTGCAGCCCTTGAGCAATCCATCTCGGGAGGCATCATACATCCTGCGCCCTTTTCCGGAGGGGAAAAAAAAAAAAAAAAACAGATATTAGAAATTGTAAAGATAATTATTTTTCTTTCATTATTCTTCAAGGTAGGTCTCCCTGAAAACAAACACATTGCCCTAATCATTTTGAATACCTCTTTTTTTCCCTTTTGCATTTGAATGCATTTTTGATATATCAGTGTTGTAGAGTACAACTCTTGAAACTATTAGAAATAAACAAACACATAACAATATAGGATGGATAGAAAACACAAGTATGTATTTTGCTTTATCTCTGTGTTTATTTTTATAGGTCATGTCCTGATTCCCAAACAAGGGTGACTAAAAAAATCATTGAGCGTGTTGCAATAATTAATTTAACTATTTTTGATTAACACGGAATAGATGTGCATTGATGGATTCAATTAATCACAATAGGCCGGTCGGATGATCAGAAAATCCTTGTTTCTTGTAGCTCAGGTGTGTTGCTCAAGCCTGCTCTTTGGACTTTGCATTTGATTCCACCTTCAAGGCTAATTATAGACTTCAGTAGAATTTAATTACAGAGTGAATTGTTCTATAAAAAACACCACTCATTCGACCAAGTTTCAGTAACACTCTACAATAGCTGTGTCAGACTCCTAACAGGCAAAAACTTCCCTGTCACATTTGATCTTCCACTTTCTTTCCATCAGCACATCAAAGAAATAACCCAGTTTATTGTGTAACATGGCAACGGTTCAGGCTTTCCTGTTTCTTCTTTTTTTTTTTTTTTTTTTATTTTGTCTAAGCTTTAATAACGTCTTAAAAGATTGTTACATATAGTTTTTCATACATATTTATTGTTGTTTTATACATATAACATCACTTTTAATGTCTCGTTCTTATGTAGAGTATGAGATTATAATTGTATTGAAGAGGCATCTGAAAGAACGCTGAATAGTCATGTATGTGTGTGTTTGGTCAATAAGTTCAGAAACAAAATCTTTAAACACAATAACTGACTCTACTGAAGAAATTGGATTGTGTGTTGCTCAGACAATTTTGAAAGTCTTACATAAGCATGTCAATGTCGGGGATTTCCTATGACTTTATATTTCTTCTGTGCTGTCATTCCCAGAATACAGCGACTGCCCCAAATAAACAGAGGACAGTAGGCCCCAAGGCCTTTCTGCATAAACACATCTTTTCTTTGCAGTAATGGCCCTGCTAATATCAAACACTGACTGTGTCGAGTCATTTAAATCTTAACTTATAACTTTGCCTTGATCTTCTTCTAATTGGTTATTATTTGATGAATTGAAGCTGTGTTATCTGTTATCCTCTAATGCCTCAGTGCAAACAGATTTATTCAGTCTTTGTAATCAGTGGCCTTGTGGGTCTGAGTGATATTGGAAATATTCAGATAACCACCATGTCTCTCTAAACTTCTGTTTGTTTGTCCCCCACTGTTCTCTCATACACCATCTACCTTACTTGTTCTTCTGACTCACTGGTCTCATTTTGTTCACCTTGTCCCCTTGTTTCACCGTACTGGACGAGGCCTCCTTCGGGACTTCCCCACTTTCCCCTTACTGTGAAAGTCATTTTTCAGATGTATATCTGGATCTTCATCATCCAGAAGATTCAGATCCTGCACTTCTCTGCCACGCTCCCTCTGGAGCTCTCTCTTGATCTCCCTTCCTTCTATAGTGGTAAATGGACGGGTATGATGTTTTCTAAAAGTTACTATACATCTTTTCATCCCAACTGATTTTTCAAGAAACAGCAGTTCATGTGACTCAGGTTCTGTGCACATCTTTTAACTACCCAGCCTCCCGTTCATGTATTTTTTACAGGTATTATCAGTCTGAGATCTATATAATCTATTTCTGTGCCATAGTAATTCTTTTTTAGTGCATGTTCAAATACACTGCATTTATAGCCCAGATCATCTTGGTTTTATTGTTGGTGGCCATGCTGACTGGCCACAAAGCTGCCTGTGAGAGATGCGTGTCAGTCTTTGTCAGGATTAACAAGAAACAGGGTCAAATGGCTGATTTAAGTAAAAATTAGCCGTGTTGCACCTTTGGCAGACATCATAACACAAGGAGTTAAAGTGATGTAAAACAACCATTGATATAAATAAAGCACAATAAAGCGTATGAGAACACAAAACAACATAAACCTGGTTGAATAATAACGCATTCAATAATAATGACGCCATAGAGTTGAGAGGGAGCAAATATTTGATAAAATAATTTTAGAGACTGATGAATAAATGATAGTTTTAATGTTTATTTTCTAATACATATATGAATGACCGAATGAATAAATAAATCACTAAACTTGGAGAATTACATTAGAATTTTACATATATGTTACATATGCATTGAAATACACAATCATAATTTGACGGGTTAAGTAAATACAACATATGCCACGTAAAAATTATGGTCAGGTTTCTTCAAATAAAATACATGGTCACATCGTTACCATGGTTTGAATAGTGTAAAAAAGAGCTTATTTTGAGATGGAGAGCTGGTCTGAGTTGTCATTTATCAATATGCATATTCTGGCTAAATCCTTTCGATGTACTGTAAATGAAAAAGGCAAGTCTGAGTCTCTGGAATGGTCATTAATTTGGTCTTTTCTGAGCAAATTTACTAAGCCTTTAATGCTACTCCTAACAGGGCATGGCTACATATTTGATATTAATGTATGAGTTGAATGAGGAAACGATTTAATCCAGAACTAAAGCATTTAACACTCACTAATGTCAACGCTAATCCAGATATGCAAAGTTTATCCCAAAACCCACATGTGAGCAATCCCATAGCTGGTATCCCCATTGCATAGCTGCACACCATGGAAACCCATATACGATTAAACATGAGAAGAACTGCGTGATACGGATACTCGAGCAGTAATTCATCTGAAATCACTTTGACTACATTTATGGAATTTAATATTTTAATACTATGTCTCTTAATTGTGCATACTGGGAATATTCTTAATTCAACCTCCACTTTGCATTAAACATGTCATTGAACTGTATTTGCCTTTTTTACGTCCCAGTAAAGCATGATATATACATACACACATTGATATGTATGCATATATTGTATATATAATATAGCACAGCACAAAGAACCCTGGTTCGATTCCAGCAGGGGACCTTGGGATAGATAGATGGATAGATGGAAAAATAGAATATTGCACAGCACAAAGGACCCTGGTTTGATTCCGACAGGGGACCTTTGTGTGGGGGTTGCATGTTGCCCCTGTCTATGTATGGGTTTCCTCTGGATTCTCCTGTTTCCTCCCACAGCTCAAAAACATGTGGCAGGTTAATTGGAAAAAGAAAAGGGAAACATTTCCCAGCAAAAGAGAGAGTAAATGGTTGTCCATCTGTTTATGTGGCCCTGCGATTGACTGGTGATACATATATATATATATATATATATATATATATATGTACATATAGAGAGAGAGAGATACCCATATGCACATCCATATTAGTCAGTGTGTGGATACTGTGAATGTTTATATGTATGTCTCATAATTTTTGTAAGAACTTTGTATATGTAATACATGTAAGCATGTGTGATGCAATAATATGTGCAGCAAATGCGGCAAGTGACAGTCAACGAAATTTACCGCAAAGATTCAGAATATTTCAACACAATCATTTCTACCGACAAACAGAGCAGGGAGCAACAGAGTCAGAATGGAGCAATGGCCATCACAGTCTGAGCAAATGAAAAGTCAATATTCTAATGTGAAAGGCCAGAGAGTTTCCCCGTCTTTCCTATTCTTTCCATTTAACTCAGAAAGGAAGCTGGACTAGAACTGAAATAACTAACATGTCTAAATGAGGTTGTGCAGCTTTTGCTATTTGCTGAATAGTAGGACTGCCGCTGTGGGAGATAAGCAAATGGGATACTTTGTTTTTGTTGGCTGAAGCTCCAGGCTCTGTGTTGAGAGTAATTCATATGCATTTTGCATCGTGTCATTGTAATAATTATTTCTTTTTTTTTAAACTCTGTGACATACATCCAAGAAAGATGGGGTGATAACATATTCCCAGTGCAACCCACACTGAAGACCTATTTTATTCATTTCAAAAAGCCCCTTATTATTCCCATCCAAACCATCCGGGGTATATCACCCATTAAGATAAAGTGTAAAGCAATGACTATATATTGAATGAGCAGAGCTTCTTGATCTAATGAATAATGCAATACCACAAGTCCATAAACTAAACCCGTCCTTCCAATGGCCAGCAGTGGGTGACTGTTGTGATTGCAAATGTATGGCAGACTACAGCGCACTTCATACGTGCACTGCAAACCTGACAACATCCAGGCTTGACCCGAATACACTCATGATGTTTTTTGCTAAATAAAGCATAATGGCTATTCTGTTAAAGAATATAAGGAAAAGAAAGAAATACATAATAAAAAGCAATGGGGAGGGGGTCCCATCCTTCCATCCTTCCATCATTCCTCTTCAAGTAAATAATTTCACAGGGATATGACTGCAACTCTCAAGGCTCTTCAACAGACTTTTGGGGTTGTCATACTTGCTCCGTGTGCTCTTTGAGCCGTCTTTACAAAGTGCAACATTAAAAAATAAACACATTTTCATTCATCCAGGAGGTCATTTATTATATGCAATTTGTCCTGCTCGAGGGGCTACAAAGGGGCCCTTTGTCCTCAATCCCCAGCTGACCCCAGGCAGGACTTGAGACATGGGACCTTTCACCTCATCCAACTCAGGTGAGTCCTAAGAATTCCTAACTTTGGTCTCTAAAAGACACACACATAGCAGCACACACATATAGTAACATGACATAGTAACCCCATTAAACCAAATTGCTGCACAACAGCTCACTCATTCACATAACAACCCTTTAAGCTTATATCACAGCCCAACCCCAATGGCAGCACTTACACACTGTACCAGAAACTCCACAAAGTCTGTTAGAAGTGAAGAAGCCTCTTGGATGAAAGGTGAAATGTCTTCAAGAAAAGAATCCAAGTCCACCTCTTACTCTTTTATTCACACTTACAGACAATTTGGAGCATTATTTTTTTCCATTGCATATTTGCTGGGGTAGCTTGAGAGAACGATATGTAAGCATAGAGAAAACATTCAGTCTGGGATTGAAGTATAATTATTTTTGCTGGGAAGCAAGAGCACTAACTACTACCTATTTATTCAGTTATCCCTATTTAAATATTAGTTTCATATTCATGACATTAAACTAATCAATTACTCAAATTTCAACACCAGCACAACTATATTATTTTTACATCATTGAATAGACTTTCAATCTCAAAGGTTTATGCACTGCCATCCAGTTTGGCTGGGATGTACTGTGCACTGCACTCTGGAGTTTAATCAATGGCGAGTGTCTCCTATGATAAAGTGGAAGTTATTTCCTAAAGGCAACAATGAAATGACATCGACCGGTAGCCAGATTTTTGTTTGTTTCCTCGAACATCGTGATTTCATACTGAATCTGACTTCTGGCATGCTGGATATAAGAACAGCTAAATAAATACATTGTGATCAGCCAAAATCCAATCAGTTCATATCTGAGCCTTGGGGATTTGCTGTCAGCTGATCTGTTTGCGGGCCCTTTCAGATATGGTCATTCAACAAGCCTAGTATTACATGGAAAACCTTTTCATGTCTCGATCCTGTCTCAGAGTAATAGCGCAGTATGGTTACCTTGACCTGCAGTTTTTGGAATTGCTCCGGAACACAGCAATGTTCCAAGTCCCCGGACAAGTCAAATTGTTGTGCTCTTAAGGTCTCTTTCAATTTACTATTCTTAAATTATTCATACTGTTCATATATGTTCAGCGGATACTTTGCATCACAGCTTTTTCCAACCCAGACTCGTTTCTTTCTTTACAAGCAGAAACCTCGAATCGGACAAATGTGCTGTTTTTCTTTAGATGTAACTGCACCAAGCTAAATGTGTCACAGACTCACAGCTGATGGATTAAAGACTTGTCGAATCTGATCTGGATATGGCACTGTGCTAGATTTAAGGGAGATTCAAACAAACCCAGGAGCTTGTCTTAGTTTACTTTTGTTTTAAACCCAAAGCCCGTGAAGATACATTATGGAGCACATTGTTTCTCTCTAATTTAATGAAAGATGGCAATTATGTTATCATATCCATTACTACTGCTACTACTACTACTGCTATCAATTAGATTATAATAACAATGAGTACTGACCCAATTGACCACCCTTTAAATTACTTATTTTCATTTAATTGATTTTCCAATTGATTCGACATTATCAGAGGAATGCCCTAGAATTCTTGAGGAATATGCAAACATTTTCTAGTATTTCATACAAAATCCATCATGAATACTTTACTTTGCCCCAGACAGGACAGCCTTGAGTTTCGTCATAAAATGATAGGATTGGATATTTCATGGGAATGGTTTCTTCAAATACTAATCGAGTATTCAAACGTGTTTAATCAGTTTGAGCCTGTCTGAGAATGCCGAGAGTTTTACAGACATTACTTGATTTCACTTGACTTGTGTCAAACTAGGGGTAAAAACATGTTCCAAATGTTGCCTGTGATTGGTATTGCAAACCGATTTCCTGACAGGATCAATATGTATCACTACATATAGTGTGGAGCAAAGCATACAAGTCACCATATGGGTGAAATGACACGAACAGCCAAGCGTCGATCCAAACCCTCCAAAATAACTTTGGGCTTTTCATTCGTAGCTCATATGTGATTTAATTTGCCATATTACTCGGTTTAATCTTATTCTCTTCCTCACTCACTGCTATAAGCGGGATTCCCCCAGTATATAATTAACTCTGCTGAGGTCTCACACTGATGACATCATCGAACCACAGACGGCAATCTATTCTGAAGCAGGTCAGCCTTGTAACCAGGGACAACAGGGACTTTGATTAAGGCTGACCATTTTAGATTAATTGCACACTGAAGCCCTGGTGGCAATGGATATCTGCCGGCGATATGATGGGGTGTGTCTGACTTAACTGGTCAATTTATGCAATGAGTGAACGGGAGCATATATTCACGCAAGTATTTGTCTCTGATATTAGAGCAGGAGTCAGCACGGGCTCAGTGAGGAGGTTGGTGTTATTAGAAATTGATGTCTGTCGTTCAGAATTTCTCCCAGGGCCAACAAAGCTCAGGGCAAAGGGCATCAGAATGGTGTGAGAAATGAGCAGAACCTGTGTGATGAAGACCCAAGTGAAAGAACTCTGAAAAGTCATTTTTAAGGAGAAGATGATTCACTGAAGAAAACACAGCATGAAATAATTTAAACATTTTTTTTATTCAGAAGAACTAGATGTTTTCTTCACTCCTTATATTTTGTAAGGACATTTGTCCATTCTTGAGGGTTAAAAGACTGTTAAACGGCGTGTTTAAAGTATTCTCATATTGTGGTGAAAATCTTTGATATGACATGAGACCACATTTTCTACACCCATTTAAAAAATACATGCAAGTACTACCTAACAGCCATGTTGCATTAGCCACCACCAAACATTAGATCATTTTTAAAAGCAGCATTGCAATGTCTCCAATGATTATTTGTCTTCTAAAAAAAAAATCTTTATTACCGATGCTTGGAAAGGAAAAATCATCAAAATCTGCCTCCATACTCAAAATGACCAAGCTGACTTGGAGCTGAATTTTCTTATTTATTTTCATAAGTATTAGGACTGAAGAGTTGGAGAGTTTCAGGCTCTTCAATGCTTAATATTTTACATCTCAATTTAGGGAAACTCCAAGAAAATTTGATCAAACTTTTGATATGGCGAATCAGCTGAGACACAAGTGCTAACACATTGAAATGCCCGTCTGCTTTTCTGTCTTCCTGACCTCCGCTCCCCTGATTGTCCATTTCTTACTGCCAGTACAAGTGTTAAGCTACCCATTCGCTGAATAATACTTGTATGTTATTTTTTTCAAACAACGTATCATTTCTCAGATGACATCTTTCTTCAGGTCGGTGGCTTTGGCCTTACTCTTCATGCAGTAGGACCAATAAACCCATCACTTTTCAACATGACTTGACGTAAACCCACAGCCCTGTCACAAGCGTTTGCCATCATTCCTTCGGCAGCTGAGACTAAAGATACAACGTAGCCCTGAGATCACACAGAATCGATAGGCTATAGTATATGTCATCACTGCAGATGGACTGGTCACAATAACCTGATCTGGGTCAATTTGGAGTTCAGGCTATCCAGCAATAAGAATTGATGCTTAGATCCAATCAATCTTTGGAGATGCAAATACTTGGAATATCTGAAATAGTTAAGTACTTTGCAAAGACGCTTTCAACAGACTTTTTTGGACAGTTGAAAACACCTTCCTTGTGCAAATCAGTGCTCAGCCAGAAGTATTCTTCACCTATCTACAAAATTCTGATAGCATCATGATTTCAAGAAACCCTCTGAGGGGACAGAAAGATAGATAATCAGCAACTTGAACTTCCACTGAGAAGTTCTTACATAACTGCCGGAAAAACACATTTCAGAGGTTAGAGGTGTCAAAATCTTCCCTTCAGTAGTTTTACAGAAAATTGTTCGGATCTGCACTTTTAAAATATAGAGAATCCTCCTCCACTTCTCCTCCCTGTGTCTCACGAACTTAAGCAGTCGTCAGAAGAAGCAGAAACTACCCATACTTCATTTCCGTCCAGCTTATAGGCCGAGCCATATGCTACGACGGCAGCCCCGCGGACCGCTAATGGCGATCTGATGATGTTTGTCAGCCACTGCATTCGAGTTTTACTGATAATTGATAGAGGCATGACCACACTGTCAAACTGTGCAACATGCAAAATTCATCTAGCAGGTCTTCTAATTTTTCAAGATTATTTCACCAAATTCTCCGTAAGCACTTTTAATTTATGATAACAGATTACTACCCCATCACTTCTTACTGTCCTTAGCAATCTAGGAAATCGAAGAATTTATCTAGTTATTTATTTATCCCTCAGCTCAATTATTAAACTGTTTACAACAAATTATCACACATTTATTGTCTCTGACGAGCAGTACAAGAATTATAAAGAAGGGAATAAGTGTTTGCCTGTTTGTGTTTGGGAGTGTTTAAACAAAAGAGTACGCTTTCAAATAGAGAAACAGGGGAGTCTAAAAGATGTGACATAATGCTGTTTGAATTGTTGATACATTGCACTCTGAAGAATTCATTAAAAGTTGGTGCAAATATCGTCCCTAAAGCTGACAGCTCAGTGGAGCAGTACAACGATTGCAATATTCAAGTAGCTCACTTTACTTTGATACAGATTTGTTTAAAACTAAAACAAAACAAATCACGGTCTGTGAGTGTGTGTGTGTGTGTGTGTGTATGTGTGTGTGTGTGTGTGTGTGTGTGTACTCCCATGGTGCATGACAAATAAGATGGGAAGAAACGGGGCGGGGGTTGGGGGTGGTTGTGGGGCTCTCCATGGATAAAAATTCTGACAGATATAAAAGCACATTTGAACACACACACACACACACACACAAGATGCAAAACTAATAATTTATGGCAGAATGATGTGGCACATTAGTTAGCACAGCTAAATCACAGAAAGACATTTCTTGGCTGAATTCAGTGGGTGATTGGGCTCTTTCTACTTGGAGATCACATGTTCTCCATTTGCCCTTTTTTGGGTTCTCACCGGCTTCCCTGGGTTCCCTATAAAGCCTAGGAGGTTAACTGATGGCTCAAATTATTCCAAAAGGGAGAGTGAACTTTGTGCCATGTGTTGCTGGGATGAACAGTTTACTGGTTTTGGGTGAACTCTCCATGTTAGCCAGTGCCAGCTGGAAGTCTCTCCAGCCCCCAATTAAGTCATTGCAAAGAATAAGCAGCATTCTGCAGATATTACACTTTTTGGAACATTTTCTTATTCTGCTTCCTTTCATTACCATTAGTAGTAGCAGTAGTAGTGCATAATGCATTTATTTAATTTATTTATGTGCATTTATATCAACCATAGGTGTGAACAAGAAAAAAAAAAAATCACATTTATTGTAAGGTAGATAGATTGCTGAACTGAATAAAGCCCCCTATTTTATCAATGTATTTATTTATTTTCTTCCCCCAAAACATGGATCTATTGGAGGCAGGTCATATTGCACAGACAATTGGCATAGAAATTTATAGATGGTAAAATAACTACAAATAGAAAAAGAAGAAAAAATAAAACAAAAACTGTGGTCATATAGTAATAGCAGGATTTCAAATGTGCTGACTGTCACAGTACATGCAAAATGTTGTTTTGAATGAATAAACAAATGCATATAATGCAGCCTCAGGGCGGCACTGGCCTGTGTCTCTCCAAGCCTGCCTTGGGGGGGCACGGAGCAGTGTCTCCCTGTGCCGGTCCCAAGCCCGGATAAATGCAGAGGGTTGCATCAGGAAGGGCATCCGGCGTAAAACTTTTGCCAAAACCAAATATGCGAGTCAACCAAAACTATACCATACCGGATCGGTCGCGGACCGGGTTAACAACGACCGCCACTGGTACTGATGACCTACAGGGTACTAATGGAAATTGGGCTACTGTGGGTCGAAGAACAAGAACAAGAACAAGAAGAAGAGGAGGAGTGCGTGTTCGGAAGCAGAGAGAGAGGAGGAGAGGAAAGAGCCTGGGACTGAGAGTAGGAACTTTGAATGTTGGGACTATGACAGGAAAAGGTAGAGAGTTGGTCGACATGATGCAGAGAAGGAAGGTGGATATACTGTGTGTCCAGGAGACCAGGTGGAAAGGTAGTAAGGCTAGAAGCTTAGGAGCAGGCTTTAAGTTGTACTATTATGGTACTGACAAGAAGAGAAATGGAGTAGGAGTTATCTTGAAGGAGGAGTTTGTTAGGAACGTCCTAGAGGTGAAAAGAATGTCAGATAGACTTATGAGTCTGAAACTGGAAATTGAAGGTGTGATGCTCAATGTTGTTAGCGGCTATGCCCCGCAGGTGGGATGTGAATCTGAAGAGAAGGAGAAGTTCTGGAATGAGTTGGATGAAGTGACGCAGAATATTCCCAGAAATGAGAGAGTGGTCATTGGTGCAGACTTCAATGGACATGTTGGTGAAGGCAATAGAGAGGATGAAGAAGTGATGGGCAGATTTGGTATCCAGGATAGGAATGCAGAGGGACAGATGGTGGTAGATTTTGCAAAAAGGATGGAAATGGCTGTAGTGAACACCTTTTTCCAGAAAAAACAGGAACATAGGGTAACTTATAAGAGCGGAGGTAGGAGCACGCAGGTAGACTACATCTTGTATAGAGGAGGTAACCTGAAAGAGATCAGTGACTGCAAAGTAGTTGTAGGTGAGAGTGTAGCCAGACAGCATAGAATGGTGGTTTGTAGGATGACTCTGGTGACAAGGAAGATGAAGAGGACAAAGGCAGAGCAGAGGACAAAATGGTGGAAGCTGAAAAGGGAGGAGTGTTGCATGGTTTTCAGGGAGGAGTTGAGAAAGGGTCTGGGTGGTCAGGGAGAGCTTCCAGATGATTGGACAACTACAGCTAGTGTTATCAGGGAGACAGGTAGAAGAGTACTTGGTGTGTCATCTGGAAGAAAAGTAGATAAGGAGACTTGGTGGTGGAATGAGGAAGTGCAGGAGTGTATACAGAGAAAGCGGTTAGCGAAGAAGAAGTGGGATACTGAGAGGACTGAAGAGAACAGACAGGAGTTCAGGGAGATGCGGCGAAAGGTAAAGATAGAGGTAGCAAGGGTAAAACAAAGGGCTTATGATGACTTGTATGCTCGGTTGGATAGTAAGGAGGGTGAGAATGACCTATACAGGTTGGCGAAACAGGGAGATAAAGATGGAAAGGATGCACAACAGGTCCGGGTGATTAAGGACAGAGAGGGGAATGTATTGACAGATACTAGAAGAGTGATGGGAAGATGGAAAGAGTACTTTGAAGAGCTGATGAATGTGGAAAATGAAAGAGAGGCAAGGGTAGAAGAGGTGATTATTGTAGACCACAAAGTAGCAAAAATTAGTAAAAGTGAAGTGAGGAAGGCATTGAAGAGGATGAAGAGTGGAAAAGCAGTTGGTCCTGATGATATAGCTGTGGAGGTGTGGAAGTGCCTAGGAGAGGCAGCGGTAGATTTCCTGACTAGATTATTCAACAGGATCTTAGAGAGTGAGAAGATGCCTGAAGAATGGAGACAAAGTGTGATGGTGCCTATTTTTAAGAATAAAGGGGATGTGCATAATTGTGGCACCATAGAGGGATTAAGTTGATGAGCCATACAATGAAGTTATGGGAAAGAGTAATGGAAACTAGACTGAGAGCAGAAGTCAGCATTTGTGAACAGCAGTATGGCTTCATGCCTAGGAAGAGTACTACAGATGCAGTATTTGCGTTGAGAATGCTAATAGAAAAGTACAGAGAAGGCCAGAGGGAGTTGCATTGCGTTTTTGTAGACCTAGAAAAAGCATATGACAGGGTGCCAAGAGAGGAGCTCTGGTATTGTATGAGGAAGTCTGGAGTGGCAGAGAAGTATGTTAGACTGGTGCAGGACATGTATGCTAGCTGTGAGACACTGGTACGGTGTGCTGTAGGGGTAACAGAGAAGTTCAAGGTGGAGGTGGGACTCCATCAGGGATCAGCTCTGAGCCCCTTCTTGTTCGCAATGGTGATGGATAGGCTGACAGATGAGGTTAGACAGGAATCCCCATGGACCATGATGTTTGCGGATGACATTGTGATCTGTAGTGAGAGCAGACAACAGGTAGAGGAAAATCTAGAGAGGTGGAGGTATGCTCTGGAAAGGAGAGGAATGAAAGTTAGTCGCAGCAAGACAGAATATATGTGTGTGAACGAGAGGAACTCGGGTGGAGCGGTGAGGCTACAGGGAGTGGAGATCAAGAAGCTGGAGGATTTCAGGTACTTAGGGTCAACAGTCCAGAGCAACGGAGAGTGCAGAAAAGAGGTGAAGAGACGGGTCCAAGCAGGTTGGAATGGGTGGAGAAAAGTGTCAGCGGTACTATGTGATAGAAGACTTTCAGCCAGAATAAAAGGAAAGGTGTACAAGACAGTGGTGAGACCAGCGATGATGTATGGACTAGAAACTGTTACAATGACCAAAAGACAGCAGGCAGAACTAGAGGTTGCAGAGATGAAGATGTTGAGGTTCTCTTTGGGAGTGACCAGGATGGATAGGATCAGGAATGAGTCTGTCAGAGGGACGGCACATGTTCGATGTTTTGGAGAGAAGGTCAGAGAAGCCAGACTGAGATGGTTCGGTCATGTACAGAGAAGAGATAGTGAATATATTGGTAGACGGATGCTGGAATTGGAGCTGCCAGGCAGGAGGTCTCGAGGAAGACCAAAGAGAAGATTTATGGACGTAGTGAGAGAGGATATGAAGGTAGCTGGTGTGAGAGAGGAAGATACAGAGAATAGGGTTAGATGGAGAAAGTTGACTCGCTGTGGCGACCCCTGAAGGGAAAAGCCGAAAGAAGAAGAAGAAGGATAGAATCACAGTTGTAGTTTTTTAAAGTTCGCTCAATAATAAACCACAAACCTGCATTTCTGACCAAGTTTGAACAGATCATGAGCGTAAAGTCCATTAAGTATTCATGAATGATTTTCTTTTTTTTTTTAAGTTCATATTGATCCAATGTTGATTGGCACGCTGGCATTTACAAAATGACGCACTTTTGTATTCTTAGCTGATCAGTCAGGATTTACAAAAGCTCTGTGAGGAAAAGTTTGGATGAGTTTGTAATAAATATGGTTGTTTTGGCCAAACTGTGCATCTATTTACGCTGCTGACATTATATATGCAGTGGTGAGCAGTGGCAGCGGCCACCACCTCAGCCCAAACGCAGACAGATGCAACAAAAATGATTATCTGGACAGATGATGCCAGGCTGATATAACCATGAAGGGTGTGTGTCCACGGTTTATGGCTCTCACTTGTCGAGCTCTGAAGAAGGCAGCATTTATATGCAAATGAAAATGTTTTATTTTAAATACGATTCCGGGATTTTTACTGGTGCCTGACTAACTATTGAGGGAGTAATTGCTATTTTTGTCTGTTAATGATACCGCCCAGAATGGAGGATGATGTATATTATTACCATTCCCATCACAGAGAATGATTAGCATTTTTTTTTTCTTCTTTATTATCTTTCTTTTTCCTGTACGACACACACGGTTACATGCAATATTTACGGTATCTCCACTAAAATTCATGCTATACATGAATCATTAGTGCTCTTATTTATGGAGCCATGAGCAACCATTGTTCCACCGTCTGAATTTAAATCCCCTGCTGATTCTCTTTTATCTGCTTGGACATAAACAAGAGTATATGAGCTGGCATTTTATAATGATGACTATTTTCTGTAATTGCCATGAATTGATGAATAAATAAATAGGTAAATACACAAAAAATAGATACCATAAATGAGCAGTGACAGATCTACTTTTGATCCATTCATATCTCCATGCTCATTCTATATCTGCTTTTCATCAAGGTAAAAATATCAATTTATAAGTTTTCCATGTAGCACTGTTATATTCAATAAGCTCAAAATAACAGACTATGATTTGTTTTAATTAAAATCCACTGCTGTGTACTTTGACACAGTGGTTCATATCATAAAAATAGTGCCCTGTGGATTTATGGAGAGGTTATATCTCCTCTCAGTGGTGCTTTGAGCTATGAAACTGACCTGTTGAATTGCTCATAAAGAAAATGAAATAATAATGTCCCCTACGTTGAGAGGCCCTAATGTGTCCCATGGTTGTCCCATCTCACATTGTAGGAAAGATTACACATAACAGCTTAGTAAAAAAAACAAAAAAAAAACAAAAAAAAAACATAACTTTAGCCATTCCTTTCATATCTGTTATTAGTGATTTGAATTCCAAAAATATAAATGCTCTTGAAATTTGTAATTGGTACAATAAAAAGGTACAATAAAGTTCTCTCATCAGAAAAGCCCTGTTTCAAGCGATAAGTTCCAGAAGCAGATGGCTTTTCCTCTTGATAATATCAAAACTTTCCATGATGACACCGGGTGCATCATCAGATTGGTTCTCAGAGAGATTTGCTTGTATAAATAATTTCATTTTTGTGTCTTTAAATTACGACTAAGTCCAAGAAATATCTTCAACTGCTATTGTTGGAATTAGCAGAAATATTTAGCTCCAGAAAGTGAGTGCTGAACCATAGAAGTCTGTCATTCCTGTGTAACTATGCAGGGGGGCATCGAATATGCAACAAGGCATTTAGTGCATGCCTGACATGTTCATTAATTAACCATATCTAGATTTGGCAGACTGACATTATTTAAATATTCTAGTGTGTTCGGGTGAGGGCACTATTTCCTTAATCAAATTCTCATTCTTTTCTTTTAACAGTCTTGTATTGCCTTCGGTCATGTTGAGTGATAACTTCAATGGTAGCACGCTAAAAAAATTAAAACCGCTAAAAGAAAAGGAACACTTTCAAAGCTTAATTAAAATGAGTGATCACGCCATTGCAAAATTGCTTTTCTTTCTCCCTGTCGGAGCTTCCAAAGGTTGGACAAGAGCACGCACAGAAGCATACATACAAAGAGGCACCATTTTATAGCTGAGACGGTTATATAACTGACCACTGTATCTTCTACAATAAAAAAAGGAAATTAAATTTTACAGCCACCTCTCAGTGTAGAGAAAGTAAGTGCCAGGAAGCACACTATTTTCACAGTTTATTTATCCACTTCTACCTGAAAAGTCTGTCAGAATAAAAGACAGGTCTTTTATAGAGAAGTTTGCTCTTGTATATTGAAAAAAAGCAGATCGCACAAATCAGATAAGAGCATCTATATTCATCATTTTGGGAATTTTTCTTCC
Organism: Fistularia commersonii; assembly: GCF_037954325.1. Classification (NCBI taxonomy): domain Eukaryota; kingdom Metazoa; phylum Chordata; class Actinopteri; order Syngnathiformes; family Fistulariidae; genus Fistularia; species Fistularia commersonii. The sequence continues at coordinate 6,380,729 of NC_141318.1, forward strand.
AAAGTGAAGTGCTGTTCAGGCAATCTGACACTCGTCCATGATGAAATTTCCATTTCAAAGTCGAACTGATTGCTATTATATTGTGAGCCATCCTGATCTGCTTGGAATTTGGGGAGCTTGAAACCCAAGATTTTTTTCCACGGAAAATATGTCAAATTATATAAACCATTAACATTCGACTGTATTTGATTAGAACTCATGTTAAAATGATTTGATGCCACCAGGGGAATACAGCCAAAGTAATGAATGCATATAATTTTTTGAGAAATGAATGTGTACTGTACAAAGTCAAAGTCCTAAATCTAAAGAAATAAAAAAATTAAAAAAAAACACAAGAAAAACAAAACAATAGAATCAAAACATCTGTGCAATACCACAATCATAATTTCACCTGTCCAATAACCAACTTGCGCAAAAGATGCACAAAAACTCCTCAACGAAGTGTGAAGATACTATTGTCTGAGTACCTACAACAAAGTCTGCAATAAAGAAATAGATACAAAATTTAATCAATAATGTGAGTAAGAGAGAGAAAAGGAAACACAAAAAAGAAAATTGGAAATGTATTAAATGAAAAGTAAAGTGGCAAAGTATCGATGCAACATATTATCACTCATTAAAATTTTAAATATTTATACAGATAGAGCTACTCATCTGCCTATGGATTTATCTATTTATTTATTCAGTAGGTCAAATAATAAATAGTAGCTCATAACGACAAATACCAAAAGGCATTATTTCCATAACATTACAGTCAAGAGTTAACAGTCAGTCTCCCTACATGATCTGTCTCTCTCACACACACACACAAACACACACACACACACACACACATGTTCAATCTTTTTGTATTCTGTCCACTTATTTTTTATTTGAGAAATAAGAAAACTGAAATATTGACATTGCATTACTACATGATTTCACTTCACCGAACGCATTTCCAGTCTGACATTAAGTCACAGTGACACACATCCTGAGTAGAAAGGTAATGAAGGAACAAAGTCTTTTAAAGCCCTAAATAGATCTGATAACGGGCGATAAAAGACGAGAGACCAACCATCACAAGGTTTTTGTCAGTGTCAGTGGGTATTGTCAGATGATTTACCTCACAAAGACAGCAACTAAGTCTTTTTTAATTATCCATTCATTCATCCATCCATCTTCTGCTGCTTATAGGAGGTTGGGTTGCGGGCCAGACTTCCCTCTGTCTGGCCACATGGTATAATTCTTCTGGGGGGATCCCAAGGCCAAGCAAAAGACATAGTCTCTCCAGCATGTCCTGGGTCTTCCCTGTGGCCTCTTCCCAGATGGACATGCCCAGAATACCTCCACAGGGAGGTGTCCAGGAGGCATCCTGACCAGATGCCTGAGCCACCTCATCTGACTCCTCTTTATGTGGAGGAGCAATAACTGTACTCTGACCTCCTCCAGCATGGCCGAACTTCTCACGCTATCTCTAAGAGAGACTCTGGCCATCCTGCGGAGAAAACGAATTTCGGCCTTTCTTATCCGCAATCTCGTTCTTACGGTTACGACCCACAGCTCGTGACCATAGGTGAGGGTAGGAACGTAGATCGACTGGTAAATTGAGCGCTTTGCTTTCTGGCTCAGCTCCTTCTTCACCGCAGCAGTGCGGTACAGAGTCCACATCACTGCAGATGCTGCACCAATCCACTTGTCGACCTCATGCTCCATCCATCCCTCACTCGTGAACAAGACCGCAAGATACTTGAGTACCTCCACTTGTGGCAGGACCTCTTTCCCCGACCTGGAGTGGGCACTCCAAATGTTTCCGGTTGAGCACCATGGTCTTCGATTTGGAGGTGCCGATCCTCATCCCAGCCACTTCACAGTTTGCTGCGAACTGTGCCAGCGAGAGTTCGAGATCAAGGACCGATGAAGGCAACAGAGCCATATAAACTGTAAAGAGGTGCGCTACCCATAAAAGTTAATGGAATCTTGGACAAAAGGCAACCCTAGCGGAGTCCAACTCTCACTGAATATGAGCCATGCAATGCTGCAGAAGCTTGTCTAGCAGGACAGCCTTACAACATCCATAACCTTGAGGAACCCATGGCAGAGCTCATCCAACCCCAGGGCCCCGCTACCGAAGAGCTTTTTGACTGCTTCAACAACATCAGCCCTGAAAATAGGTGTGTCCACTCCAGAGTCCTCAGGCTCAACTTCATTGGGAGGTGTTTCAAAAGGATTGAGGATGTCTCAAAAATAATCCCTCCACCAATCTACAACATCAGGAGTTGTCCATTTGGACTCCTCCATTTTGAATCTCCCAGTAGAACAAGAGAGTCCCTAGTAGGAGTGCTCTCTCGCAGCCCTCTAGGGTCCAAGAAGGGCGGGTAAACTGAATTGCAGTTGGGTGCATAGCGACAAATAACAGTTAGAACCTGTCCCCCCACCTGAAGGCTGTGGGAGGCTCATCCACTGGGTAGAACCCCAACAGTGGCCAAGTCGGGCGTGAATCAATATGCCCACACCTCCCTAGCATCTCTCATCAGGGGCAACTCCAGAGTAAAAAAAGAGTCCAGCCCCTCTCAAGTGGCACGGTTCCAAACCCCACGCTGTGTATCGGGTTGAGTCCAACTATCTCATCGGAAACTCTCAGCCTCGCACACCAGCTCGGCCTCCTTCCCCACCAGACAGGTGACATTCCATGTCCCTAGAACGAATTTCTGTAGCTGAGGGTTGGCCGCCAAGGTCTCCCACTCCAGCCACCGCCCAACTCACACTGTACCTGACCCCCTTGTCCCTTCCTATCGGTGGTGAGCCTAGGGGTAGAGGGACCCATGTCATCCTTTATATAATTACAATAGTTTACCACTCTGAGTCTGCACTATGCTTCATCTTCCACTGACTAGTAAAACATGCTGTTTCAATAGGAAATAACTGGTCTTCTTCCTGGCAGAGACAGAATATTAAAGGCAAGTGCCCAAGAGTGAGAATAGGGAACTTGAATCCTGGGTGTACAACTGTCTGTCCAATACACCAGGTGGAAAAGTAGAAAGTCGAGAAGCTTGGGGGAAGGATTTAACTTCTGCCATGGTCATGATAGGAAGATAATTGGGGCAGGAGCCATCTTAAAGTCTGACGCTTGAAATCCTTTTTCTTCTTCTTCTTCTTCTTCTTCTTCTTTTCCTTTCGGGTTTTCCCTTCAGGGGTCGCCACAGCAAATCAACCTTCTCTCACACTAACTACCTTCATATCCTCTCTCGCTACATCCACAAATCTTCTCTTTGGTCTTCTGCCAGGCCTCCTGCCTTGCAGCTCCAATTCCTGCATCCGTCTACCAATATACGAAACACAATTGATGTGAGGATAAATTGAAAACATCAATGGCCATTTTGTTTGTCAATATTGCTGCTGCATGCTGTCAGTGTTCGCGTACAGTAGTGGACACTAGAGTCAATGGCAAGAAGAATGGCTAAATGAAATGATCAAGAATGGAATAGACAGAGAGAAGAGTGTCATGCTGTAAAAAGGAGTAGCTTGTGTCAATGACTGATGTTTTCTGATGTGAAGAGGATACAGAGTTGGGTGTATGAATAACCAGATGAAGAAAAGTAAGGCAAAACCTTTTATAGCCTTGTACGGCCTGGCCACTTCATACCCAATAATCCACATTCACTACAATTTACTGTGTTCAATTTACTCAAAATTGAATTTCATTTATGACTTGATGACTGTACCGAACATATTTAATAACTGAGGTCATCACATTATTCTGTAAAATGTTTGAATGTATCTGTGTCTGAAAAAATAATATTGAAATAGTAAATCAACAAGTATTCACCACAGATTGTCCCGGATAATTTCAGGAAGCCTTTCAAGTGCACATTTTTAATGAAGGCCATATTAAATTGGTTTGATGAATACCTCATAAATGTTGTCTCAAATGTATTTTGACTTGGAGAATGACAAAATTTTAGGTCTTTCACAAATTACGATATTTGAATTTACTTCTACAAACATACTTAACACCAGGGGCAGCGGGAGTAATGTCAAACAAGAGAAAAGTGACGGAAAACATTTAAAAAAACATAAAAAATGATTTAGAAAATGATTGAGCTGTATCCTCTTGCAGGGAAATGGGAGAAGTTGTTTTCTTTATTCTCAGTTTTGATCTTCTAATTTCTTGTGGAAGAACAGATGGCGCAGATTGAAAGAATATAAGAACCTGTCTGTACTTTCATACTATGACCATTTTTATCAAATATGTTCAATCATCAGTACAAAATGCAGGGCGACAAGTTTTCAGAGTGTATGGAGATAATCTATTTCACTTGATAAATTGTTATCAAATCTAGAGTTGTCGGATCATATGATTTCGAATATGTGCCTCAGAAACATGTCTATCAGCAATTTAATTAAAAAAATAAGAAAATTAATCAGATTGATATAAAAGTATGATAATATTTTACTGCTATGATAGTCTTTTGGTAATTGTTCATTGACGGTTTCTGCCAGATTTTAAAATCTTTACTTATATGTTTCAAGTGTTTTCAAGGGCCACGTTTTGAGACATGCAACGATATTTAATATTGTGATTACAGTTACTATGCTCTGTCACTGTTGTTGTTGTGTACACACACACACACATTTATATATGTTGGCAAATTTGACAGTTGCAATGTTCAAGTAAAAAGAAAAAAAAAAAAAATTAGAATTAGATTAATTTTAGGCAGTGCAAGTCAGACTCATCCTGGTTCTCATATCTGAACAATTGGCTTCATAACACCTCAAATGCTCAATATATTCCATTAAGTTTTAAAATATAATTAAATATAATATAATTATATACAGCGTTGATGATTGTGTCTCAATAAGAAATAATGGATAGCTGATGAGCCAATAGTACTGGGTGACTGAATTATAAATGTAGTCTTTATTCTCGCATAAGAATAGGTAGGTGTAATCTACAAATAAAACAAGTATAACAGTGCAACACTGTGACTTGGCTAGACGAACGGACACATTAAATACACATTAAAACCTTTGTAATGGTAATTTACTGATATCCCATCCTCCAAACTATCCTTCCCGACATTGTACTCTTGAAATGCATTGTGTTCTTAAAAGATTCCGCACTTTAATTAATTTGTTCCATCATGATTTATTTGTTGACACGTTCTGATCAATTTGTTCTGTTTTGATTAATTTGTTTCTACATCTTTACATTCAATTAGCTAATAGGCAATCAATTTGATTCATGGGGATGAGATACCGTTTATTCCAATTTCCTTCAGGATTAATAAAGTTCAATTCTATTCTACAGTGAGTTTATGTGCACAGGCCAAGTATACAAACAGAGGAACTTGCAAACCAAAATAAATTATGGAATTTGAACTTCAGACACTCCAACTTACTTGGCCCAAAACAGGAAATTATTACTATTAACAGGGTACCACGATATTTCTTTATTTGCGAAACACGAACTAGGCTCATGTGTGAGAACCGTGCACACACACACACACACACTTCTAATGTGGGCAGCGATATACCCACCTACATGATACACATGATAAAACATCACATATTTCATAAATTCTATACAAGATTGTCCTTTTTATTCCTCTGTAATGGGCTAGCGCTCAAAACTAGCAAAAGCATAGCCCATAAAAGTCAAGTTGGTGAAAATGCAGGTCAGGAACGGGTTAGAATACAATCCAATTATTTCCTTTTATCTTCCAGGTGTTACTTTCGGCGGCCGCCACAGCAAATCCTCTGCCTCCATCCAACCCTATTTCCAGCATCTAACTCCATATTGTCTTTCGCCTCATCAACATACCTCCTCTTGAGTCCTCCTCTAGGCCTCCTGTCTTGCAGTACTCAGTAACCTTTTACCCAGATATTCATTATCCGTTTCTACATGTTCAAAACCAGTCTGGCCTCTCTGACATCATCTCAGATACCAATATTGCCAATATTCTCAAAGTGAACCTCAACGTCTTCATCTCGAATAATCACTATATGAAAACATTTCTGTTTTAACATGTAAATCATCAGCTTTGCGGCTTTCCCTTCTTGAAAATAATATGAAAATATATTTGCGCATCATTATCATCATTATCAGATCGAGTATCAACAGGTGAGGCATATTGAGACTGAAGGTTCTTCCAAACACATGCACACTTCCATGCCTACTCCAGTAAAAAAAACACAATAAAAAACAACAGAACGCACACTGAACTTATCGGTGTTATTTACATACAAACAATAAAAACAATAAAAACAAAAACAAAGAACCAAATAATAAATAAACAAATACAGTCCCTGGATATTGGTGCAACTGATGGTCCGACCATGCTGTATTTACATGCACGTTTTTTTTTTTTTTCTGCCCTGTTTAGAACTCAGTCTGGTATGAAAGAGCTGCTTCTTGGCCCCTAATTTTTAATTTGAATAAGGCAAGGAGGTGGAATGAGTCTGACCTTGGTTTGCAGGCTAAAGAGAAATCAACACATATTGCAACTTGGCCGCGGTCGAACTAATGAAGGATCATCTTATCCTAACTGGGCAATCTGTAAGGCGATACAAAATGATTTTTTGTTGCTTCACCAGCCAGAGAGCAGGATTTTAGTTGTGACAAGCCCATCGGTCCATGCTTGAAACATTTTTGATGCATCAATCCGGACAGAGTCCATCTTTCAAAAACAGAACACACTGACAGACATGACACCGCCCACATCTGTATCTAAATGAATCTGCTTTATTACAAAGCCTTCTTATTCATGGTAGAGAACATTAATTGATTAACTCATTCATTAAAAAAATACAAATAGTCCACAAACTTGAGGATTGAAAATGCTCTCCTTTGATAAATGTGCTTGGAAAGGTTTGAAGCCAAAGAAATAACAAAATCAGATCATAGCTGGAATGCGGGTTATCGGGCCCCAGGGGCATCCTGCTCCTCATATGATTTATGATGTCTTAACATTTGGGCGCTTTTGACAGGAAACTTAGCTATTCAGTCGATCATAACTTTGAACGGATGGGTTTGATCATCCTTCAACCTGTTTATCTGCCCTGAGCAAGCGTCTGTTCCCCTGATGTTCTCGTCAAACCAGTTTCGTGATATTCATCACTATTCCATTTGGGCAAGAATTATCCTGACTCCAGGAAATGTCGCTCTGACGTCTGGACAAGCTAATCAGCAAGACCAACTGTCTGACGAGATTATTAACAACGCTATAATAACATTAAACCACAAGTGAGTTAGTTGAAAAGCTTTAGGAAACACCGATGAACAATTGCATTGTCTTCTTTGGTCAGATGGTAGTTAAGGCCAGGGTTGGTAAAACTTTATGGCACAGGGGCCACATTGACTTTTGAAATTTGACATACGGGCTGGGTCAGCACAAGATATGATAAATATAAAAAAAAAAAAAAAAAAAAAAAAAACGCAATTGTTAACAGTACATATCAGACTTGTCTGATATTTGCTTTAAGAATATAACCAGCTTGAATTTTCAGGCTCTGACATTTGCTTGCATTTCATGCACAAACCATTTTTTTCCCTTGTAGCTTCACGTCCAGCTCATTCATGTGTGTAAGCATGTCCAGAGTAAAGGCTAAATCTGAAAGCCAATCTGTGTCGTTCAGCTCAGGAAAATTCTGAAATGTTCTCCAGTAGCTCCAAAAATGAAATAATGTCTGGTTTGAGCTCCCACATTCATTGATTCGATCATTCACATCAAGTGTGAATTCTGTACCAATCTTTGGCGGGCCAGGCTCAAAAAGACCAACGGTCCGGATGTGGCCCGCGGGGCGTAGTTTGCCCACCCCTGGCTTAGGCTATAATTCTGTAAAAAAAGAGAATGATATATATAAATAATGTTATATATGTCACATTATGAAACAGTTTTTTTCTGTTTTGTTTTTTTTTGTTGTTGTTGTTTGTTTTCCATTGTTTTTCTGAGAGTGAAGTCTGAATGCATGATATGGTGTCAAAATATACTGCCACTCTTGCTGCTGCTTTATTGTTTTTTTTTTGTTTTCTGTACAAAGTGGCATTTCCGTGTGCAGGGAAACGTGTTTCCAGACTGTGCATATAACAATAGACACTTTGAATCTTTCATCATGAAAATACTTTAAAATGTCAAATTAGGCAAGAATACTCACTGATACCTAAGATTTGAATAGTACTTTGGCTTTTCAATAGAGTCTTACTGAGTCTGATACCTATTTCCTCCAGTTTGAATTTTTAGTTGAGTAATTATCTCACTTTTCTTTTAATGTCTGGAAAAACTCTTGCCTACCTCCTGCAACTCACTCCATCTCATCCAGTCAAAAAGCCATTAGCATTGTTATTGCCTTGGCTATTTGAATAAACCAAGCTGTGATAATGTGATCACATTTACAGGTGCCTGTCTTCATTTCAAAATTCCACACTCTATGTCACCATTTGAATCAGTCAGACAGCAGAGGGATAGACACTCAAGATCTGTGACAGTCAGGGATTGTGTAATATCTAAGCGCTGGGCTGCTTTTGCACAGTCAGCTTTGTTTGAGTGAGAGCAGCTCACACATGGGAGCGTCTCACATCTATCAAACACCAACGCATATTGTGAATTTAAAACCAGTCTAAAACCATGCCTGGAATACAGTCAAGTACTTCAACATTCATGTGGCCAAAAATAAAACATTACGTTTTATGTAACCGAATGGCACGAAGCAGGCTTTGTTAGTACTTTGTTTAAGGTCTCGTGCTTGATTTTTGCAGCTTTTAATTTACATGCCAAGGGCCCACAGCGCAAAATTAGCCACAATGGATGAAGTGGCACAGTTGCCAAAATGTTTTGGAGAATATGTAGCGTGTTTGCAACAAACGGCATAAATTATATTTCAAATAGCATGTAGCGTACATCTGAAAACGTACGACCAAATAATCATTTATGGGGAAAGTGATTGTAATGGGTTTAATAAAGGATGTCCTTAATAAATCACTGCCCCTCAACAGAAGACACTTGAAATTCTTAAGGCAATACAATCATATCATATCAACGGCTCCCATCCTAATCAGATCTATCGCAATCCATGCCAAAAAAAAGCAGCTGAACCATTAATGAGCCGATGATTTTGACGAAAACCCAAATGATATCAATACTGGTTATCAGAACATTGCAACTTGACTAACTGCATAGAGAGACATAAAGGATTAATACTCTCATTCAAACATCTGGCCAATTTTAGGGTCTCCAGTGAACCAACTGTATGTTATTAGATTGGGGGAGGAAACTGGAGAACCTTGGGGAAACCCAACTAGACGAGGGGGGGACATACAAACTTCATACAGAAAGGCCCCCTGTTGTGGTCAAACCAGATGATGCTGCCCCTACATGTTTCTTACTTATTTTTGTATTTTTTTATTTATTTTTTTATTATTTTATTTTGTATAGTTTAAACAGCTCAGCATCGGTCTATCTCAAAAAAGTTGGATACTGGTCCCTCAATGTACTACATGATACATACACATACCTGTAACGATAGCTATAGAAGGGTGGAGGAGGTGACCGTTGGCTTAGTAGGAAATTATTACAAAAAAGGAAACAATTAACTTTTTTTTTTGTTTGTTTATTTATATTTATATTTAGTATTGGACCTGCAGCTAAAACACATACACAGACAATTATTCATATGGCGGTTTATGATAACAGTTCCGGTAATTATTTGATGTTTAATCACATACTAAAATTACTAAACCAATGCTGTGAAAAAAACCAATGCTGTGTAAAATGCTGTGTTTTAAATGTGGTGGTATTGCAAATGCAGTATCTTTTAACAGTGATCTATCAAACAAGTTTATGTCTACAGTGAAAAAAAAATCAAGTCATGTAGATTGTGGTGGGAAACTAAGAATCTTCCAGACAATATCACCGGGGATCATTTTTCAGTACTTAACAATGGAAATTGCAGCAAAGGTTTACAGTGCAGGCTTTCAAAGCATATATATTCCAGTGTTTAAAAAATGAACAAGGCTTTTCCTCCCACAAATTAACAGCTACACAGACTTTAAAAACAGCTCTGAATATGGCCAAAGCCACAATTCATCCACTTGAGAGTTGATAATGCATCATCAAGTGCAGCACCAGTGTGCTTCAATCTGTGTTACTTGATGCTAAAACCAGGCCTGTAATGGGTTAGAGTTATGCATTTTTTTTCTAAATGTAACTCTCCCATCCTGACAACAACTTTGGCAGATAGCAGTGAAACATTCTAACTGAATACAGGGTTGCCAAAATGCAGATTCAAAGCTGACTTCCATTTGTATTTTATTTGCAAAATAACAGCGCTAGTATGATTCAGTTGACTTTCAACTGAACAGCAACTAGCACGCTTCCGTCTGTAAACCTCACAGACGAGGGAATAACATGTTGAAAGGCTAGAATTCACCTTAAGTTTCTCGGGAAGGTCATTGAACTCCAGTTTTTTTCTTTCCCAGCTCGTGGTCTACAACTGTTAACCTACCAATGGGACATAAATAAATTCCCACCTGCCAACATTTAAACCATTTTGACATGCAAAGAAAAAGAAAAAAGGAGGAGAGGGGGAGGAGAAAGAATAGACTATAAATCTGCTCTACCGCAAACAAGAGAAATTCAACGAGTTGAGACATTATCTTGGGAAACTTATTTTCATTAAGAACTGACTTCTGAACATTTCTCCTGAGTAGCTGATACCAAAAGCCAGGAAGTTGAAAAAATGGCTGGTGTTGATTAAGAGTCAAATAACCGGAGATCATTTTCCCAAAAATCCCATGTTCTGTCAAGTTGCCAGTTTCCCGTGTTTTAATTGTTTCAGAGTTTCCAGGCAACTAGGGGTCAAAACATTATGCCTCAGTGAGATGTAGCATGGGCTCTCATATCTGCTGGTTAAATCACATTGCTTGCACATGCAAACACACAATCTCATAAGGCGAGGTGTGTTTACTACAGTATTGACATTAGATGAACTTTGAGAATATAATTATGTTCAAAACCTGCCCACTCGGTTGTCTTCCATTCTGCCTATTACCTCGCAGAGACCAATTGCAGTATGCAGCAGCTCCTGCCCCTTTCTTATACCTTAACTGTTTTTATAATCCCCCACCTCTCTAAGCTCTACGCTGTGCACATTCTCTCTATTTAAGCAACTCCACGGCCCCCCACCCCATCACGCTTCCCTGTCATTTCACACTGAACTCAACCACTTCATTTCACTCATCTTTTAAATCAGTCTTTTATCTCCGTCTCCTTTTTCTCACCCTGCTTCCATGTCTCCGATATGACTCCAACTTCCTCTGTTCTTCTCTGCAATTGTCTCCCTAACCTGTCTCTGCCCTCTACTCTGTGCCTAAGCTTCACCCTCTACTTTATTGCTCTATAATTCAAAACACCGGGGCCTCTGTCTTTATCATGATTTTTTTTTTCCCCCTCTCTTAGATACCCCTCCTATTTAACTTCTCCCCCTTGCTGTTTATTCTGTCCTACCCTGTTTGCTCTTACTTCTGCGTTTCAGACTCTTTGTTTGTCCCCAGTTTCCCACTGAAACAGAAACGGAGGCTGTCCGAGGCTCTTACCAACCGGAGTAGAAGAATGCATTAATATTACATGCCACTGTCTTATCGACCACAGCAATGCCAGGAATACAGATCCAGCTACAAGACAAGTTAGCCGGTAGAGTGGCTGCTTGTGCGCACTCAAATGGATATACACATACACAATACAAACAGTAGCACTAACCATACACCTCCACCCACACAAATATATTCCAGCAGAGGTAAAGCAACCACTGAAAAAACAAAATCGTAGTTTGGGCGGTATTCGTCAAGGCTTCATTAGAACTAAACCCAAGAGATAAATACAAAAATAAATGCAACAAGTCTGAACCCTGAAAATAAAAGCAAACGGGTAATTGAGCTTCAGCCAATGGAATAAATGCTATAAAAATATATTAAAAACCTCTTTTAAAAGTTGTTTCACAGCAGTGCAATGTGAAAAAATGCAGTACAAAGATTTTGTAAAATATGCATCACGAGTTTATAAGTGACAAACAAATACATTTCCATGTAGAAAGGCATTCTTGAAAAATAGAGACCTAAATATAGAACTTTTTTTCAATGCAAACAGCATTGTTGCTGTTGCATGTTGATTAAAATTGTCGGTGCTCGTCCTCGCACCAACATCTTCACGTTTTCCAAGCTAAGTCACGCTCTCCAGCAATATTTCTTTTTCTGACTTTTCTGACTGAGTTATTAATAATGTCCTTTTTACATTTGTTTATTTTAATTAATGGATATCAATATAAAAAGATACTATAATCGATAATACTTACTCCATAGGAAATAAATAAACACATAAGATACGATTCTGTGGGACTGTGTTCTGTGTTTTTGGAATTTGATGACAATGAAAAAGAAGGAAAGAAAAGAAAAAACAAAACAAAAAAAGAGTCGTCCGTGATGACAGCAGTCTGCCCCGTTTTTTTTTTGTTTTTTTTTCCATCATCTGGTCGTATCACAGCTTATTTTCAGCTCCTTTGAACCATGAGCACAAAGCATGATTGTTCCTTCAATTAACGCCTATATGATCTACTTTGATGGAGCACGTAACAATGAGTGCCTTGGCTGTGTGTGTGTGTGTGTGTGTGTGTGTCTCTGAGGAACTGCAATGTCTATCTTCGCATGCACAGTCATGAGGTTCATTGTGTCCACGTGCATGTGTGCATTTCTACAGGCATGCATGGCTGTATCCTTGTGTGTCTTTTTCAGCACAATATCGTTATCTGTGAGCAAAGGGTTGACAATGTGTCTGCACTTACGGGGTCTCATCAGTGGGTAGTGAGCCAGCTGAAGGTAAATTGTGAGAGGCACGAATCACTCGGCATCCAATGTCTTTGAAAAGACATCCTTTTATCTGTTAGCTCCTTTGCAACCAATGGAATTCGCCGTCTGAATGCTGAAGCAGTTTTACGGTCTTTGAGGACATTATCTCTTATTGGTCTCATGCAGCCTCAAAAGGGCACAAGCCAGTATCTTTATGAGCTGGTCCAAAGCTGCGATAAATGTAAAGGGTTGTGTCAGGAAGGGCATCTGGTGTAAAACTTAAGCCTAAACAAAATATGCAAATCAAACCTTCATACCAGATTGGATGTATGCTCTGGAAAAGAGAGGAATGAAGGTTGGTCGCAACAAGGCAGAATACATATATGTGAGCGAGAGGAACTTCAGTGGAGGGGTGAGGCTACAGGGAATGGAGATAAAGAAGGCGGAGGAGTGTAAGTACTAAGGGTAAACAGTTCGGAGTAATGGAGAGGGTGGAAAAGAGGTGAAGTAACGGGTTCAAGAAGGTTGTAACGGGTGGAGAAAAGTGTCAAGTGTGATGTGTGATGAAAAAGTATTAATGAAAGGAAATGTAAACAAGACAATAGCAAGACCAGAGATGCTGTATGGTTCGGAAACAGTTGGATTGAAGAAAAGACAGGAAGTAGAGCTGGAGGTTGCAGAGATGAAGATGTTGAGGTTCTCTTTGGGAGTGACAAGGATGGATAGACTCAGGAACGGATCTGTAAGAAGGATAGCACATGCTAGATGTTTAGGAGATAAGGTCAGAGAGGCAGAGCGAGATAGTTTGGTCATGTATAGAGAAGGGATAATGTTTTTTTTTTTTTTTTGGAGGAGGAGGATGCTGAAGTCGGAACGACCAGACAGGAGGCCTAGCACAATTCACAAGAGAAGATTTATGGATGTACTGAAAGAGGACATGAAGTTAGTTGGTATGAGAGAAGAGGATACAGAGAATAGAGTTAGATGGAGGAGATCATTTTGCTCCGCAGCCGAAAGGAAGAAGAAAGAAGACCATCTCTGATTGGTCTAAAGATCAAACCTGTAAACTTCTGATTATCACCGCTTGTAGTTATCTGAAGCTGAAAGCATTTCAGAATTTTCTGGGTTTTGTACATCAGTTTTAGGCTTACTGACTTAAAAAGCTCAGTTGATTTGTGTGTGTGTTTGTATTTGTGTCGTTGTGCCAAAAAAAAAAAAAAAGATTGAAATAAAAGGGCAGAGTTGATTGACACACAGGAAGATGAAAGGACTGTGTTACAAAGGGTGACTGTGTGTGCCTGTTTTGCTTAAAACAAAAATACAGATGAAAAGTGGTGGGTTTAGGAGTCAGAATCAGGCAAGCAGTTTGCGAGATGTGTGGCACAAGTACAGAACACATCAGAACCTTTAACATAATTTTAATCTAAAGGAACTTGTTTATTTTATCCTTATGAAATTTGGGTGAAAAATTACCTCAGACAAACATTTTAAAAATTAGCAGGAATTGATTTGAGGCCTCGGCCATCTCATGAAATTTAATAGATCACCATAGGTAATCTCAGTAGGAGGATGAGACGGAAAGAAGAGAGAAGCATGTAGGAAATATTTCTGCATGAGGGATGCAAGCAATTAAGGAGGTCAAGGTCAGCACTTTAACTTCTGGGCTCCCTAAACACACCGCATTTTAATATTACTACTATCGTACTATCTCTCTATTGCAGCACCAAAAGAAATCACTTGCTGAGAGCTGAAAAAGGATTTCAAAAAGGAGATAATATGTCAGTCTAGCAAATTAGTAGATACTATATATTACAATAAGAGATTAGTGCTGAACTTGGGGAATGTCTTGACTGGCCACTAAATTCCCATTCAACATACAGAGGGAAATGCCACCCTAAATTTGGTTACTGTATTTGATTGATTGTTGAATTTAAAGTAATAGAAAAAATAACTTTCTTTCCACCTGCGTGAATATACAAGAGCTCAGTCAACGACAGAGAAAAGCAGCTGATACCAAAATTAAGAGACAGAAACAGCCAGGGCATTTTTCAGTTGCTTTAGGCCCTTCCAGTACTAAACATCTTTAAAAAGGTAAAATAATAAATTTGAAATGAAGTGCAACTGGAAAGTAAAGGGTGATCTGAGTGTATTGGCAGACATTTTGTTAAGCTCATATAAGATTGAATGCCACAGGTGTGACTATTCCTACTTCCTGCAGTGTTTTTTTTTTTTTTTTTTTTTTTCTGCCAAAATATTCAGTATGACAGTACGGCAATCTGGGCTACATGAGGGGTGAAAAAAAAAAAAAAAACAGTCGTTTCACTTTAGCTGTGTAGTATTCTTCTTCTGTAGCCATTCAGAAAAGACTGCACATTTTGATTTTATTGATTAGCTCTATTTATTTAATTGTTCATTTGTATAGTGATGAATGTGTTTATTTCTTTTCACATTTAAAACCTCAATCATTTACAGGCTATATTGGCCCTCTTCCCTCTCACACAGGCCATTATGGGTTACAGCAACCAAAACAGGATTGTGTGACAAAGATATGCTAATCAACATCACAAAGGCAAACATCCGATAGAGCTAAGTCTGCCAGAGTGTAGATTCTCCCCCAAATATTTTCCTATTTAGTAAACACCCAGGAGAGCAGGAGATGCAGAAAAGTCTGGATTATGAGCTTGTGGAAGCAGCATTTGAAGGGACCTACTAGTCCCCAGCAAGTTATCGGCTACCCCAAAACAAACGGGCACACAAGTTCAATGTTCTATTTTGACAAATTCCATGCACAGATATTAAATTAGATAAAAGTTCTGTGCGGGTTTAAATATCCCCCCTTATGAAAATGTATAGTTTACATGTTAATGTCTGGTTAAATTAACGCATTGACCACTTAAATCTTCATGAATATATTATAATTGGATGGATGGATGGATGGATGGATGGATGGATGGATGGATGGATGGATGGATGGATGGATGGATGGATGGATGGATGGATGGATGGATGGATGGATGGATGGATAGATAGATAGATAGATAGATAGATAGATAGATAGATAGATAGATAGATAGATAGATAGATAGATAGATAGATAGATAGATAGATAGATAGATAGGAAAATAATAATCATAGAATGAATATTTTTACCAAGGTTTGCCATTTTCACAAAACAATTTCCACTCATTTTCTTACGGTTATTAGTACAAGTGGAACTGAGTCCTGCAGTGCACAGACTGACAAATGGATGAAGTCTTATTAGATTGTAATGAGTTCTGATCATGGTTGGTCTCTTGGGAAAAGTATGAATCAAACACTTTGTGTGACAGCTGTGGGTATTGGTAAGCTCTCTGCCCCCTTGCTGTAGCATGTGTTATAACCACTGTGGATTACCATTGTATAATGCTCCCTTCTGGCTCTTTTATGAGACTCTCAGTGCTGACTGCCCTCTCGCCTCCTTCACAAACCTGCTGAAGTGCATTTCTGTAAAATCATTTAATGCATGCAGATGTACATTTCGCTGCTATTTTTATTCATTCGCGATTGCTTTTATTGAACACTTTTAATTTTTTCCCTCTACTTTATCTGTATCTACTTATCAGGAGCACCGGGAACGCTGGAGCTTATTCAAGCTGTCATCGGGCGAGAGGCAGGTACATCCTGGACTGGTCGCCAATCAAAGGGCCACATTTAGAGACAAGCCACCATTCACCATCCCCAATTTTTTTTCAAATTAACTTGCCTCATGTTTTTGGATTGTAGGGGGGAATTATAATTGACATTATTTTTTTGTGACAAACAGTCAATCTTTTGTTCACACATCTCGCCAATTCGCCAAATTATCCAAGTAACCTTCTGAATGTTTTTGGACTGAGGGAGGAAACTGGTTAAAACCAAGGCAGAAACAGGGAGAACATGAAAACTCCACACAGAAACACATATATTGTGCTGTGAGGTTGGAGCACTCACCACCGGAACGTTGCTGTCATTATCATTTTTATTTTTAATTATTAGAATTACTATATTTTTTCTTTATTCATTGGTTTCATGTTGATATATTTTTTATTTGTCAGTTATAAATGCACTTCCTTTCATCCCTTCATATTCAGGTAGTTAAAGGTAACCCTCTTGCCCAGCTTTCAGTTTTAAAGAAAACTAAAGAAAAAAATTGCACAAGTTATTTGGAGAGGAGTTATTGTCGCATGTGATCATGTTACTGCACGTTAAAAAAGGTTTAAAGTGAACTGAATATATGGATTCTGTCTAAAAATAAAATTAATACACATTTTCTTTCTATTCAAATGAATGTGAAGCATACATTTATATATAATTTTCCTTTCAGCTGCTCCTCTCAGGAATCACCACAGTGAATCATCTGCCTGGATCCAACCCTATTCTCTGCGTCCTCTGCTACTACTTCAACTTACTTAATGTCCTCTCTCACTCCTCTCAAAAATCTCCTCTTTGGTTTTGCTCAGGACTTCCTGTCTGGCAGTTCCATCCTCAGCATCATTCTAATCATATATTTACTGTTTCTCTTCTATGCAAACAATGTCCAAAAAATCTCAATCTGACCTTTCTGACTTTATCTCCAAAAGATCTGCTGTCCTGGTGATCAACTGATTCCCGATCCTATCCATCCTTGGCACTCCCAAAGAAAACCTCGACATCTTCACCTCTGCCACGCCCAGCTCTGCTTCCTGTCTTTTGCCAAGTGCCACTGTAACAACTTGGATGCTCTCAGCACGGTCTTGTTCCTTTCATTCTTGCTGATACTATTCCATCACACATCACACCTGCTGGTTTTCTCCAAGTGTTCCAACCTGCTTACATACATTTCTTCACATTTTTCCCAAACTCTCCATTGCTGTTGACATTTGACCTTATGAACTGACGATCCTCCGCCTTCTTTATCTCAACTCCCTGTAGCCTCACCGTTCCACTTATGTCCATCCTATTCACATATTTATATCTGTCTAGCTTCGGCTTTCATTCTTCTCCTTTCCAGGGCATACCTCCACCTTTCCTGATTATTATGCACCTCCCTCCTGCTCCCACTACAGATCATAATGCCATCTGCAATCGTCATAGTCCACAGTAATTCCTGTCTAACGTCATCGATCAGCCTTTCCATCACCATAACAAATAGGAGGGGGCTCAGAGCTGATCTCTGATGTATTCCCACCTCTACCTTGAACTCCTCTATCACACCTACAGCACACCTCACCGCTGTCTCACAGTTCTCATACATGTCCTGCACTATTCTAACCGGCATTTTCAACAACTCCAGATTGCTGCGCACAGTGTCATAGTTCCTCTCTAAATATAGAGTCATATCCTTTTTCTTGATATTTAAAGGCTTTTCCTCTATTGTAAACAAAATCCTATACATCTCCCTTCTTCTGAAAAGATGGCACTAGTACTCCTTCTTGGCATCTCCTCCATTCCTCAGACACACTATCAACTCTACAATCCTGTTGGACAATCAAGTCAAAAACTTCATATCCCTCTCTCCTAGACACATCCATACCTCCAGTTGGTCCTGAGGTCCTGCGGTATGTCACCCTGTCTCTCTTATCACATGAGTAGCAGTTGTCCGGTAACTTGAAAAGCTTCTTCTGACCAGCCAGGGTCTTCCTCAACTTCCCCCTGAAAACCATACAAAATTCCTCCCTTCTTAGCATCTACCATTCCATTATCTGCTTTGCTTTTGTTTTCTTCCTCTTCCTTGCAGCACAATCTATCGTACAAACCACAATCCTATGTTGTCTGGATACAATTTCTGCGTCTCTTGCTGACACGGATTTCCTTCAGATGACATTGTCTATACAAGATGTAGTCTACCTGTGTGCGCCTGCCTCTGCTCTCCAAAAAAAAGACTCTGTATGTTCCTGTCTCTTCTAAAAGAGAAAGAGTGCTGGATAGTTCAGTTGGAGCAGTTGTTCAAATGTTCCCAGATCAATTCTTGAGTGCTTCTTAACCTGTTGAAGCGTTGTTTAGCAAGACTCTGAAGCTCTACCTGCTCCCTGCCAAGTGGCTGCTAACTGCTCATGGTTTGTCTATGATGGCATGAATGCAGAGAGCAAGTTCCCACAAAGTATTAATAAAGTCAATAAATAAAAACATACATTTATATCAGAAAATAAAATAAATAATACTAGAATCATCTCAACCGCTGAAGGGAAAAGCCAAAAGGAAAAGATGAAGAAGAAGAATTTCTAGCTTCAGCTTCCCCCTTTCAGATGACTCCTGCTCCAATTCTTTTCCCATCACTTCCATGTCAGAAGCTTCTCACCTTTCTACCTCTCCACCTGGTACCCTGGACACACACTCGTAGACCCATGATTCAAGTTCCCTCCTCTCACTCATTGGCACTTGCTCTTTATATTCTCTCACTGCCAATAAACCAGCTTCCACCTCTTCTTTGACTGCAGTATCCCAATTTCCACTTGTAC